>NW_027315746.1:17302136-17624636 GCF_026437365.1 Eucyclogobius newberryi
GGATCCTGTTCTCCTGCTCTCCATTCACTGCAGCAAAGAAATCTCTTGAGGCACAGATTTCTGTAAATGCTGTACTCTAACGAGAATATAAAGAGCACAAGACATGTACCGTGGTTAACTTCATTCTCCTCCTCATCCATTGGGTTTATACGAGTCCTGGGCCAGAACTCCAGAAGGGCTTGCAGCAACAATCCTCCCAGATTCACTGCACAAATACAACAAAGCTGATAACTAATCATGAACATTACGTTCATCAGAATGCTTACGTAATAAAACATACACTTTGGGTCAGATCCATCAGCGCTTGAAAAACCAGCATCTTTTGCCGAAACCCAGGCAGCAAAGCAGTCACTTTCGTCCAGGGTGATTGTGAGCATCTACAGAAGCACAACGCAAGTTTTAAAAGGTTTTCCAACTATGAAATGTCATAGCAGCAGAAATAACTCACTCCAGTTTTCAGATCAACAGAGAACCAGTTTGGCACATAAACCATCTTGAAGCGTTTTTTAATCTCTTCATCAAATTCCACTTTGCCTAAATCTTCTCCTTTGCAAGCCTGAACAAAAACCCAGGTCATCCAGCCAGACAGCTAAAACAACAATAATTTACATGTTGAGCTAACCCTACCTTTAGGACATCCCAGAATGCCACATTATTGTTGGTATCTTTGGTGAGTATGTGTCTCTTGTCGTTCAAAATGTGGCACTGGATAATACTTGCACCTCCTTCAAAATCACAGTTCAAATGAGCTAACCAGACATAATTTACCTATGAATTACATTTATACTTTTAAAATGAGCTTACCCTTTATGACTTGTTCTGGCTGTGTACAAAGTGGTGTCAGCGGTGTACTGCAGTCATTGTCATACTCCCCTGATGATCTGAAGTTGTGCATTCCCTTTAAAGACTATAGTTTGAAAATACACATTTGCATATTATTTACCATTTAAAGTCCAACACATTTTGCTTTTAGACATATTTCGACAAAGGGAATGCAGAAGGACATTAGGTGTGGTCACAGAAACTAGTCTCTGTAAACAGTAGATTCCAGCAGCTTTAATACGGTAGAGCTGTGCATGACACGTCTCAAACATTTCATGCTTACCCATTTATTAACGGATGACTTGGTGGTGGAGACCCAGATTGCTGGCGGTGGGTCAGCGGATCTGTCCAGTTCCATCTGAGCAAAAGGACGGACACAAAATGTTGTTAATTTACAGCTATAAATAAACAATATATTAACAAATACTACGGTATTTTCAATTTATGAATCAAATCACAAATTTATAAACAAGCCATAATAACAATGCTGTTTTTGTATTTTGGTACTTATTTTTTAGGATTAGTGGAAAGCTTTCAACTATTTTTACTCCAGGACAAAAAAATTCCCCTCAAAAATCAGATGTATTGTTTGCACTTGCAATAAAGACTTTATGCAAACACTGCATCAAAATTAGGACTGAAATGAGACCAATTCGGAAACTAAAGCAGGAATAGACCAGGACTAAAACAGGACCAAAATAGGTCTACATCAGGATTAAGATGAGCTCAAGCCAGGACCAGAAAAGGTCAAGCGTGAACACACCCTAAACACACTCTAAAACATCCAACTATAGTTACCACTTAAATACTAAAATTTCAAAGCAGGTTTTGAAAACATACGCGATTCTCAATACCAGTTTTTTTGGGGGGGAACAAAGTTTTAGATAAATGAATGACAATTTCAACACACACAAATAATATTACTTTCTGGCTTAAACCCTGTGGTCTTTTACTAGTTCTGATAAAGCTCAAAGTAATTTTAAAACTGTTCTGAAAAGGTCAATGTTTGTCTCATTTTAGTATCAGTACTTGTTCAGAAAAGTTCAGTGTATAGATTTGTTACTAGTTTTAGTATCGATTAGCATCTGATTTTTGATACCTTTGACAACCCAACATCTAACAAGATAACCAACATGAAATATCTACAACTCATTTCTACGCTTCCGTAATTTTGTCATTATTCTTACTTTGAGCACAGGAGCTTTTTCTTCACAGATCAACACTCTGATGTCCGGGTTTCGTAGATCAGTGCAGTAAATCTTTTTGTCCCTGCCACCTGAATACACGTGTGTGAAAGCTTCATTCACTTGCAGGGCCCAAACACCTTCGTCATGCACGCGGTAGGTGGCGATACACCTCTGCTGACCAAGGGACCACAGTCGAATAGTCCCGTCTGAACTACCTGACAAACACTAATAGAAAAGAACAAGGTTACATATATTCAGCTGAACTGCGTTAACATAGCAGCTAGAAGCCACTTTTTTCATGGTGTTTTTACCTGAGTGCCGTCACGGTTTAGCAGCAAAGATTTAACGTTGTCCGTGTGACCTTTTAGCTTCATCAGTTTTGCACATGTTCTTGGGTCCCAGACTCTGAGGACCTGAAAAAAAAACATAGTAATAACCTAACTGCACACTCAAGAGAGAGTTAACACAGCTAAACGAGGAGGGGAAATGAAATCAAAGCCAAATTGATAGGATTTATTTCATTTGGCAAACCTTTTCTGTGGATCCAGATACTATAACTGTGCCCATCTGGTTCATTGCCAGACTATAGATGGAGTCTTTGTTTCCACTGAGTGAGGAAGCTGTAAAGAGACAAAGAATTAATACATAAATGGGCACATATTAATGTCGTGAGCTGGATGTCGGCTCTGCACTCACTGGTGACTGTATTGTTGGAAGCAGTAAGAGCCGTTAGTGTATTCACATCCCAGAGGAAGATCTGCCGGTCCAGGCCTGCCGACGCCACCAGCTCTTTGTCTTTAGCGTACGCCAAGGCTTTTACGTAGTCCTTGTGTGTTCGTAACGTTGACATGCAAAAACCTTTGTGTGCGTTCCATACTTTAACAGTAGTGTCTGATGAGGCAGATATTACTATAATGACATGAAAAACAATTGGTTAAGTTCATAGAAAAGCTTCAGCAGCATGTGTATGTACTCAATAAGTATAGAGATTCAAGAAAAACATAAAATATACAGAAAAATAAATAAAACAATTCCAACTTACAGGTTTTCCCATTGCAACACAGTACTATGTCATTGACCCAGTCTGTATGGTGCTCCATTGAAGCTATGTATGGATCTTGCTGCAATACAAAAAAACAAAAAAAAAGATTGACATACTGCGTAGGATCTAAACATTAGTGATAAATGACTTTACTTTGTGCTGATAAACACTCCATATCCGGATGATCGAGTCCCGTCCAGCTGTGAAGAGCCGATTTAGAGCTGGGTCCAATTGAAGTGCATTCACCCCATTTCTATTGTACTTCTCCACCTCATCTCTAATAACATAGGACACCTGCAACAGAGAGTGTACATTTACATGGCCAGTAAAAATCAGAAACTGAAATAGTCCAATTATCCAATGACAAAATCTGATTTCTGCCTTTACTGATAATCAACACCTGAGTAACTGTATAAGTGAATCAATAGTTTTTTAGAGTAATGGTTGTATTTGGAGAAAAAGTTATTTCTCAATCTTGAACATAATCTTGTTTAAATTTGTCCTTGTCACATCAGTTTGTCCTATATTTCATGATTTTCTCAGAAATAAATCTGATTCCCTTCATCAAATAACAAGTAACCGTTTACATTTCAATAATATGATAGTGCCAGAAATCAGAGAACGAGGAAATTTTGGGTGTGCATATAAACATAGCCATTGACCTGCAATCTGATTTGATGGCATTTAACGTAGACGCGTTATTAGTTTGGAAGAGGGATACCAGAATAACATACAATGTTTTGGGTTCAGATCAAAGCTAAATTAGACCAGGAGTGCGCGGGAGAAATGCAAAGCACAGGGCCACTATATGACTTTATCAAAATGAAACAAGTTCATAATGAATATGAAACTCAAACATTTAGGGTTTGAAGTGTCCAAAACCACCGAGAGCGTATATTACTCCAGCAATTAGACGGAGCCAAGAGAGTCATGCTAGTCTCATTTTAGCTCCCGTGGGGAAATAAAACCTCAATGAAAATGCGACAATCATTAAAGCAGAACAATACAGATGACAGCAACACTGGGCTGAAACTGGCCTACATCTATATTCCAGCAATAGCGATTAAAAATCACACATTTATTCGTCAGCGTTAGCCAAATATGCTAGTGCGGCTAAGCTAAGGTTAGCCGGCTGAAGTCATGACTCAGAAGAGCAGCCCCATGTAAAAGGACAGGCTTCTGATGTGACATAACTTTTTCTAAACAACACTGCAAAGATCAAGTCCAAAATGTCGCGTCAGACAGGCACAAATCATGAGCTATAATAAATCCACCTGTACTTTTCTCCGCCCAGCAGCATTTTGCCTGTGATGCGTGGCCATCTTGCATGTTGACAGTCACTTCATGTGATACTACATCCGGGAAATAAAGAAAACACTCACACCTCAGGTTTGTGGGTAATGTTGTTTACATTACCCACACACAGCGCTTGCGCACAAACACACGCTTGCGCACGCACATACACACGCACACACCATGACACACACAGACACACACACACACACGCTTGCGCGCGCACGCACACGCGCGCACACACACACGCCTCGCTAATAAACCATTCATTTGCTTCTTCTCTAAATGAAGATAATAATACGATAATTAAATTGTTCAATGAGAAGAAAAAAGGAAACTATTTAATTCTATAATTTAATTTTAATTTCTTATTTGTATCACGAACCATTAGTTAACCCATAACCATAGTAAATTTGTGTACGTATTAAGCCAATTGTTTGTGTTATTATTTTTTATCTTATAGCTTGTTGTCATTTTTATCCCATAGCATATTTAAATTGTTTCTATTTTTGACTTATTCAGTGTTCTTTTTTTAATTTGCACCGAATCACCAAGACAAGTTCCTATGTTTGTGAATTCTGTTCATTGACAATGGCAATAAACCCTTTCTGATTCTGATTCTAGTTGTTACGGATCAAGCTAGAATTTGATCGTGGTACTTTATGCAGTACATACAGTCGACACCAGAGGGAGCTCAAGACCTTGCTACAATACATACCCTGTTGTGACAGTGGCCACATTATGGGACCGGCAATGATCACAGATTGACTGAAAGTTTCCACTAGTAATTAAACAAAGCAATCCAAATTGGGTTAACGTCTTCCGCTTCGTAGCCTACGCTCATCCGTAGAGGTAACATAACTTTCCATTGGCCTTTGAAAGCATTTACAGTCTTTAAAAAACAGGACATTGTTCTATAGGTCGAACAAAATCAATCAGCTGTGCACGGAGGCTAGAACTAGCGTTAGCATGTCCAAAATATTCAGATTAAGTTAGGCCTGGCTTGTCTTAGTTACTTATTTGTTTATTTTATGTCATTTATATAGTTAGACTGTGGTGTAGATTACACATGCAGAATGGCTGATTTGGCTGCTTTATTGCGTTTAACTGCTAAAACTTATTAAAGTAAATATTTGGTGCTTTTGCATGCAGCAGGTCCCTTTATAGGCCCATGGTGTCTTTTGCATTGGAGCCCTATAGCAACAGTAATCCTCTGTGGTCCAGGGCATCCTCCCCCTTTTGACGCGCTCAAGGGCAAATGGAGGTGCGCTTCCTGCCGCTGCGCAGCATCCTCTGAGCTGGACTTTTCCTCTGCTGCTGAACACGGAAGCGCTTCTCATGGAAAAAGGAGGAAAACATTTATGAAATTGGGGTTAGAACAACTTGTCAAGCCTAGATAAACGCTGAAACTCTTTTGAAAGTTTTTTTGGGGTCGTAAAATTATTCCGTTTTAGCAAAATGCACTTTATCCCGTTGTTTATGGGACACGGAGATCTCAAGGAAGCAAAATGAGCTCTGAAAAGACGACATGGATTTCGCACGGAGGGTCTGTTTTCTCCTTTTATATCCTGGATACAAAACTGTAAATCCCAGTATTTCATGTAAGTATTAAACTCATATTTGTATTTGTTTTGTGTTTTATTTAGACTATCCATCAAAATAAAATGAAAAAATAGAAACTTAAAACAAGTTTTGGGTAACAGCTAGTTTTATTACTTGTGAAATTATTTTGTTAGTTTTTATTAATTTACCAACGTGTCCACCTGCCTGCTGTATAAATGTTTATGTTACATAAAGATGGTTAGCCAAGGAATACAATCAATATTCTCAAAATGATTAGAGAAACAAAAAGAGGGACTTTTCACTATAATCATCTAGATTTAGCTGCTATACCCATGTAACTCCTGTTTAAGCTCCCAGTGCAATTACACTGAAAGGTTGCTACAATGTTAGGCAGTCAGTTCAGTGCTCCGTCCCATGCAAGTAACATGACTTCAGTGAGAAACAGGTCACAGTGTGTCTTTGTGGATTGATATGACGTTTGTGCAGGCTTTACCACATGACACTAAACAGGACTGAGGCAGTAGTCATCGTTTGTCAATGTCATCATCAAAGGGAGTTAATTTGCTGAAGCCAGTCATAAGTTTATTAGTGTCTCAAGACTGTACATGACCACACAGCTGTAATAACACACAATGTAACTTAAACTTATGAGAACTCATCCACACAGATTGCCATCAGGTGCCATCTCCACAAAGACAGCTTATTAAACCCAATTACTTATTATTTACAGCCCTGGCCCTGCCCTTTCACATTAATAATAGATCGCTTCAGTTATAAATAACATTAATGTTGTTTGTGAACAACTACTAGAATACTTGCACTGTCATCCTACCCTGAAATAACCCTCTTAAGTATTTGACCCCATAAGTCCAGTGAAGGACACAACTTTAATCATCCAAGACAAGTAAAAGTGCATGGACAACAGAAAGAAACGCTCCAGGCATTTGTTTTACGCACACACATGTATATTTAAGTCAAATGGGTGAGTCAGATTTGGCCTTGATGAGACAAGGCTGTGATCTGTGTGTTTCCTGTCAGAGCTTTAGGTTTAGGGTGCCTTTGGTGTACTCTAGCTGCTGAAAGCTGTAAACAGTTATTTATATTATATTTAATACATACTACTGTTTCTGATATATCATGGTAACTCATTGAACATAACACTCTTTGAATCTTAACTAAATATTTTTTTTAATGAACCAAAATATTACATTTAAAATGTAGGTGACTTTAGGGCATTTTGCTGTCAGTCCGGTTGCTTAAATGCATGGCAAAACTGCCATGCATCACTTTAAATCTAATAATCATTATTTCTAGCGGTAAGAGTCAAAACACATCTGGCTCTCATGGTATTACATTTAATTTGACTAAAACACTGCTTATATCTAATACTTTCCACTGCATATGTATCAAATGTGCATTTGAATGAGATGTACATACAGTAGTTGCTGTTGTTGCAACATGTTTGAACAACGCATTTATTTCGACTGTTGGATTATGCTGCGGATCATTCACCCAATGAGAGAGCTCAGCTCGATCACTCTGGGCCAAATAAGCAGATCAAATGAACGCATTAGTGTCGTGGATGATGTGTGAGTGTGTCAATGCATTTTAGGACATGGAAATACAATTGATCATAAATGCTGTTTAATAAAGTGCTTATTCTTTTTATGTTTGACAGGAAACGTTTAAGAGGTTTACGGATCATAATTTTAACCAAATCATACATTAACATGCAGGGTCCACAATGACTGGCCTGGAGTTAGAATTTGTCTCTATGTTGCAAATTTTGATTACAGGTACATTGTCATAGTTTCTATGACGGGAGTGTCTACAGAGCCACGGCGCGCGGCCGAAACTGCCATGTTATTTTGTGCCGCGGCTCCTGAAACTGCTGCGCTATTTGACCTCGCCGTTTTAGACTGCGCTGGGTTAAGGTTAGGCTTAAGGTTAGGGTCAGGGTTAAGGTTAGGGTTAGGGTTAGGGTTAGGGTTAGGATTAGGGTTAGGGTTAGGGTTAAGGTTAGGGTTAGCCATGAGGCTATATGGCAGTGCCGCGGCTCCTGAAACTGCTGGGCTATTTGACCGCGCTCTGCAGCCAGGGCCTTCCATGACACAATACTGGCCCTTCTTGGCATTTTCACCAATACCTGACCATTGTCAAAACGCATGTCAGATCATTGCGTCTATTTGGGGCTAAACTAATGAAGATTATGCATGTTGTACAATAGTGAACATTAATGATTGCCTGGACTGTTCAGTAATAGTGATGTTTCTTCTGTCTACATGCAGCTGTGAGCAAATTCTAGTACAGGGGAATCAGGATGAAAAGATGGCAGCCATTCTGTTACCAACGGGTCATGATGCCTTGCGGCGGTTCACTCGCGAATCCCTGGCTGCCATGGAGCAGAGGATTTCGCAGGAGCAGGCCAAGAAGGCCAAGCTCTGTGTGGAGGCCCAGAAAAACTCAGAGCCTCTCAGAGCCAGGGTCGACCTGGAGGCAGGCAAACAGCTGCCCCGCATCTACGGAGATATCCCACCAAACCTTGTCGGAGTGCCGCTGGAGGATATCGACCCATACTACAGGAACCAGAGGGTAAATTACTATTGAATGGTTCAGGATAAAAGTATAAACTACATGTGTGTCAAAATCCAGAGCAGTGAAATGTGAAAATGAGAATGCAAGGAAAGTTACCTGGATTCAATCAATCACATCACATACAAATGCTATAATTGTTATATATCTATTAATACAAATATTGAAATCACAAGTATTGATTCCCATATATTTTTTTGAAGTTGTCTAAAAAGTGCAACAGTCCTATTATTTAATTTGCTATATGTTTATATAAAACTACTTTCAAAGGGGCAGAGCAGATTAGATCAGTAAATATATGACACCCTCAGACTGTCCTGGTTCAGCCCAACACTGCCGACATAAGGTCCATAAAGAAGCTCTGAGCCGATCTGCTGTGAACACAGAAGAGGATTTGGTTCAAGTTTTTGTTTGCACAGTCAGCAGAAAGCTGCTGTTTTTAATGGGTCGCCTGTGGATGAAAGGACGTTGCAGTCATTCTGGGGGACTCTTTGTTTTGATACTCAAAAATATTTAGAAAAAATATTTAGATCAATCTGTTTTTTCAGGTAAGGAGTCTTGAGTGAAGCTTTCTCCTGCTGAAATGTATTTTATTTATTCATTCATTTATTTAAACAGAGACAGTGCAAAGAATGAACATTTCTAGAAGGTGCCAGTTTTATCTGCAAAGCTAATTTTCAATTGCAGTCCCTTAACACAGAGCTCTTATTGATGCATGTTGATGTTGAGTTTTTATTGTCACTAACTGTTTATTCTTTCTGTCTTTTCTAGACATTTATAGTACTTAACAAAGGGAAAGCCATCTTCAGATTTAGTGCCACATCTGCAATTTATTTATTAACTCCATTACACTGCTTGAGGTCCATTGCTATCAAAGTGTTAGTGCATTCATATCCTTTTGCTTCAGCTGTCTCTTCAGAGACATGCACACATATCGTCAAAATGAGCTGCAAGCCATTTAATAATAGTCTTCAATGGTATTTTACTGTAGTCCAATATTTGAAACTGCTTTGTAATGGTGCACTTTGGAATCGCAAACTAAATCCCTGCATATCCCATTTTTAATCTCTGAAATGAAATAAGAGCAAGGAGATTTTGCATCATGTGATGGCGGCCTGTTAGTTCTCAGATGATTTGTGCTCCCCGGGCAGATCGGCTCCTCTGTCTTTTGGCAGAGACTTTGAGATATAATTATCAGACATTTTCATATTTTCAGGGTTTCATTCATAATAACACTTTTAGTAGTATGAATATCTTTTTCTAAATTTACAGATATTGTTGTCTTCTTTGACCTGTTTGAACAAATCAGAAATGGCATAAAGATGTTTCTTAACTCCTCAATGAAACTGTATGATTTCAGCTATTTGGTTTAACTTACTACTTTAAATGAGTGAAATAAAATAAATAATAAAGTGATATTTGTTTGTATAAGGTTAAGTTTTGGGACCTTATCTTTTATTTGTTTGATTCAAATCTTCAGTCATGTTCCTTAACTCTTTCCACATTATTCAGTCTGTTCATTATGTGCACTATCCTGACCAACTGTTTCTTCATGGCCATGTCTGATCCCCCCACATGGACCAAGTACCTGGAGTAAGTACTGAACAACAATGAACAACTGTTCAACTCTGGCCACCGAGATCTAATGTGGAGGTTTGGTGGTTGTTTTGTCAGTGAATACTGAAGCTGGTCACATGTGAGTAAATGGTGCATGAAATAAAGAGATAAAACAAAACAATGCAAAACATTGCATGAAGTCATGTGGTGAGGTTCTATCATCTCAGACATCAATTCTGCTTCTCAAGGAAAACCTGCTGTTGTATGTACATGTTGAAAAAACAAAATAGGTTTCATCATAATAAATTCAATATGTTGCGTTCACATTCTAGAATAGAATTATGTGATAAGACAGAGAGGTCTACATATAATTCACTGTTTTTGCAACAAAACCTCCAAACTTATGATCCACAAACATTGAGTCAAATCATTATTTGTTTCAGTATTTGCCTTTTGTTTATTTAAGCTGACAGAGAAACATTGAACTTTGGGCCAGTTTTTGTTTCATGTAATTATTTAGTTACTATTAGAGATATTAACTATAAGTCGGATCAACAATGAAAAAACAAATTCATCCTTCAGATTCTGAGCTGTGTCCCGCTCCATTTAAACTATGGGGATTCTTGAATGTTGTGATGAACGCAACCTATTGGCCCTTTAAAATCCATGTTATCAAAATTCCGGTATGGAGGCAACTGGAGGCTAAAATGAAATTCCATTATACTTTTTGAATGATTAACTGACAACAAATCCAAATTGCTGTGATAAGCAGCATTTCTGAATTTCCACTGTAGAAATGTCAGATATTTTGCTTGTGTATTACAAAGGATAGAAAAATACTAATACTAATATACAAATTTATTTGAGATTCACCCAATATCATATTAAACAAACGGTAAAATACATTTGTAATGTTTTAACAATGCACCAATATCACTGTTTTATCACAAAACCACCACGATTTTTTAACGTTTAATGATATTCTGTGGGTCCATTAAAACTGCATCTTGTTCAACTTTTGCCTTTATTCCGGAATTTTGAATGAATGTGTTTACAAAGCTTTAAAGGGTCTGTTTATATGCAGTATTATACAACTATTTTCTGTTTCAACGCCATTAACTGAAACATGTATTTTTAATGGCATTCGATTAGTGAAGCATGAGCATTTGCAAATTCTGTTAGCATTAAAATGACTCAAATATTTTGGTATTTTTGGTTTATTTTCTGTTTCTCTCGTCTTGGCAGGTATACATTCACAGGAATTTACACATTTGAGTCGGCAATAAAAATATTTGCAAGAGGCTTTTGTTTGGTGCCGTTCACCTTTCTGAGAGACCCTTGGAACTGGCTTGATTTTATTGTGATTGTTATGGCGTGAGTAACTACTCTTAATTATATTTCATACCACATACAAGTCAACTAAATATTGAATCTATAGTTGTATGTACTTGTATTTATTTATCTCAGGTATGTGACCGAATTTATTGATCTTGGAAACGTCTCAGCTTTAAGAACCTTTCGAGTCCTACGAGCCCTAAAAACCATCTCAGTGATTCCTGGTAAGAAACCTTGATTATTTGAGTTTAGGACTTGACTAACGTCTCTATGAAGATTGTCATTGCTTCGCCTGGTATCTCCTTGGAGACAAGTGATAGGTTCAATCTCACTCATACCACTAATATTAAGAATGCATGTTTTTCAAGTTATATTTTAAGCAATAAAACACACCTATAATTTAATAAATGCAAGATAGATCATTGTAATGCCATACTGTGGAGGCTTTTGTGGGCAAAGAACCAACATCTCCATGAAGACCAACAGGGTGATAGACCCTCTCACCATAAAAGTTACGTAGTGACTAGTGACTAGTAAGGTTGCCAGTTAGGTTTTTAAAATGGCCTTAGTCTGAGTGTCTGGCAGATTATTCCAACATTTTGTTGCAGCGTGTGAACTCTCAGAAGCAACAGAAGCTTCTTTAATGCAATATAAAAATAGTAAAATACTAAGGGTACATTGAAACATGATTAAGGCATAGGGATTCTTAAACTTTTTGACCTCTGTGACCAACCTTTTGACTTATAATTGGTTCTGGACTGGTTTTGTTGTTTTGAGTCCAGTTCACTGAAAAAATAAAATGAAAATGCATTAATCCACATATTTTCCACATTGTTACTCAACTTGTGTTGTCACAATACTTGAAATTTAAGCTTTGATTTCAGATTAAAATTGATTTTGATACTACAATGACAGTAAAAATGCTTTTATCTATAATGGAATTTTCAACACTAATCATTAATAGTGGTTTATTTAATATTACAATTTTACTACCACTTTAATAATATCAATACCATTCTAAGACTATTCAGAAAAGGTTTGGCTTAACCTAACCCTATTGCTGACCCTTTGCTGAATCCATCTCCTCGGTCTAGGTCTGAAGACGATCGTTGGCGCTCTGATCCAGTCCGTGAGGAAGCTGGCAGATGTCATGATCCTGACTGTCTTCTGCCTGAGTGTCTTTGCCCTGATCGGCCTGCAGCTCTTCATGGGCCTGCTGCGGCAGAAGTGCATCCGGAGCTTAGAACACTGTCTCAACTCCTCTCTCAGCTTCAACGCATCCTTCGTGTGCAACAACAAAACCTGGGGCTCCACTGAGGACTTCCTCACCAGCGAAGGTTAGTCATTGATAGACGATCATCAGTTTTCAATCAGAAAAGGAGCAAAAAGATCTGAGAAAAAAATAAAAGGAAAGGAAACATGTGCCATAACATGCCTGAAAATCTTGCACAAAAAGTGTCTGAACTGTAAAATGAAAAGTACAGAAATAAGTTCCTGTTTGTTTTGTGTGTGTGTGTGTGTGTGTGTGTGCGTGCGTGTGTGTGTGTGTGCGGGTGTGTGTGTGTGTGTGTTTTTTTAAGCTGCATTACCTGATTTTCAAACGGCAAAAGGAGGAAGTAACTAGTTTCTAGTTTCTAGTATCCACATGCATCGGCCTCGTGCATCTTCAGCACTGCTTTTCTCATACAAATTGAAGCCAGAGTTGGCGGCTCTTAATTAGAAATTAGAGATAGAGTGAAATAAAATACTTGATTATTAGATGCTGACAGCGGTCTCATTTTGACACAAAGTTCTCCTTTTACAATATAAACTTGATATGATTTTGATATGATCTTGTTGGTCGCCTCTATCTTCAAGGCGTCTGGCTATTTTGCATTTTTGTCTCGAGGAGCATAATCGATGAGTCCCCTTATTACCCAGCATACAAAAAACTCCCTCTCTTGTCTTTTCTTCTGTCTTGTGTTTGGTGAGAGAAGTGACCATTATCTTCACCCATAGTTAAGATTAATATATGAGTACGCCAATAATAATGAAAGAAGAAGGGATAACTAAACTTTTACTGTTTACTTTTCCAGAAAATTTCTACAAAGTCGAAGGAGCAAAGGATGCCTTAATTTGCGGATACGGAAGTGATGCCGGGTAAGTGAAAGCTCATGGTGCTTATGACACTTAATCATCCCCACTGCGTTATGTAATGTTATTTTAAAGTTTCATGGTTTGGATTCCTTGCATGTGTTTGGTTGGCTGTAGCAGGTTGAGCAGTGGCTTTACACGCGGATAAAAGAAGGAGCGTGTTATTCTTTGTGAGTCGGGCAGCAGCGTATGGGCAGGGTGGGGTCAGGCTGGGCATAGCATGAGGCAGTGTGCAGAAGACCACGTGGTGTGGATAATCGCTCCAAAGGAACTCTTCTCAAAAGCTCTATACCGTGAACCATTTAGTTAATGCTCTTGTTTGCGATGTACTTATATCTTAAAATGTGAAGCTTATCTGATGTTGATGTGGTCGAGTATCTGCCTTTGTGAGTTCAAATCCGGATCGCGACAATTTGCTGCAATGTCCTTCCCCAATCTCATCCCCATTTCCTGTCAAATAAAGCCTACGGGCAAAAAAAATGAAAAATATCATGAAAAATATCCAGGTTTTTTTCCAATCAAAGGGACAATGTGACACCATTCAACTATTGCTACTCAGTCTACCGAGTGAATAATCCTATAAATCCGAATGCCTTTGAAACATGTGCAACAGCATGATGCCGGCGCGACCAGGCCCAGTTCAAGGGTTGGACTGAACTAAATACTCATCCGCATGAAACCCAAATCCTGCTGCTTCAACAAATGCCTTCCTTTAGGCACCACTGTATTATGATTTTAGAATTATACAAAATATAATTTGTAACATCACATTTTCCATTTGAAAACAGCATCAACTAAGCTGCAACTCAGCCACCATTTTATCATCTTAATCTGCACTTTCTCCACCAATACACTTTAATCCCAGGAAGTGAGGTCTGATGTAGTTTTTTGTGAGTGTCAGTATCCATTTGAGGACATTTATTAACGTTTACACATTTTGTCCACAAAGTAAAAAAAACAACCTGATTCTTATTTGAGTGTTAGGGGTTTAACAAAGACGCTTTGATATAGTAGATAACAAAATATATACGTAAATGAAGACCCATTATAAACTTATAAACACATTGTGCACACTTTCTGAGGATGGCTGTCAAGATCAACAAAATACTGAGCAGGTCATTATAGAGGGCACAAAATATAGAGGATCTTTTAATCTTTTGAGTGTATTCCAACAAGTAATCCCTGAGTAGATTTTCAAATTAAAGCTTTGAATATGTTATGACACTAACACAGACTGCCTATATGCAAGCCCATTTTTTTTAGCCTGAATGACTTGTTTCTGCCAAAAGATTTTCCTTTTTCCATTGTGCCTATTGTAGCTGTGAAACAGATGCTTATCTCTTCTCTTCTTAAAGCCACTGTGCATCAAGGATTATGGCAGATTGTGGTTGTTGTTAACAGTTTCAACTTTTACCCTTGAGAAGCCTTATGTCTGCATGTAACACGGCCCCCACCTTCCACACAAGAACATTTTGTTTGCATCACAGATGTTCATCTGCTTATGTGGTGCACAAATACAGAAAATCTGAGCTGTAAAATATGCTACATATGGAAAGGTCAGTGTTATGGAGGGTTCACGACATGTGGTCAAAGGGAAGGTCGCATTAGAAAAGGATCAAAGTTTATTACTGCTGAATGTCCTCACAGTTACACGCAGTGTGCAAATGTAAGCAGTTGCCCCAGGTCACCCTTGAAAAAGAGGTCTAGATCACTATGGGTTCTTATAAAGGTTAGCATATAAATAAATACACAAATAAATAATAAGCACAATAATATTATGTCACCATCTAAATGCATGGCAGTTTTTGTAATGAACTCTGTATTCTTGGAAGAAGGTCCTGGCTGGCCCACCCGGCTCTGCCCGCTCAGCTGCAGGGTGACATGTACAGCTGTTATACCAGGGCAGTGCTCTCACCCAGATGTTTCTAGCCATTACGAAATTATGCTGCTCTCAATATGACACGAATGTCCAGCCTGTGCTGCTGGAGTCAAATTTAGGCTTAAATGCTGCTACAGTATATTTGTATTTTTAAGCTGCTAAATAATTCATATAATTTATTTAACAAAATAACCACATAAAAAAAACTGAGGAACAAAGGTTTGCGCAGATAAGGCACATAAGTAGCATGAAGTCCCAACAACCCTCTCCACATTAGAAAGTATAAAAGTACCTGTGGAAGTTTACATTTCTAACATGGAGAGACTCAAATGAAGACTATACGCAATAGAAGATAATGAATGATAAAAAAAAAAGGTAGGTGCAAAGCAGGATATGATTGGAATCTCCCCCCCAGCACCTAAAATAAAGACCTGGAAGAAAAATAGACTCTGCAAAAGTGGTGCTGGGGTGGAGGAGGGCTGCATGTCCCGTCTCCTGGCGAGGCCCATCTGAAAGTAGGTTGCGCAGGTGAGCCAGGGGTGGTCTCCCAGGCTGAAACGCCACTGTAGCTTCTCTATATGAAGCCTTGATTGGGTAAAGATGAATTTTGATGAATTTGTTTCACTTCTTATTTAATCCAATTTATAAAATGTTATTGACAGCTGAGAATGTAAATTTAAGTACTTCAAGAACATTCAGATTCAGAGCAGTAACTCTTCCATTAAAATCTTTTATCTTTTTCTCCTTTATAGGAAGTGTCCAGATGGATATGATTGCCTAAAGCTCGGAAGAAATCCAAACTATGGCTACACTAGTTTTGACACATTTGGTTGGGCTTTTCTGGCTCTTTTCAGACTCATGACTCAAGACTACTGGGAAAAACTCTTCCACCAGGTGCTACATTTCAACCTCCTTTTAAATGAATAGTGTCTCGACTGTACAAGTATCTAGCATAACACCTTAAGTTATAATAAATGCACGAAAGTAAACTTGGTCAATTCTATAATAAATGTACATACAGAGCGTTGAAATTGCATTACTCTCAATCCCAGACATTTCAAAACTTATATTCACAGACGTATTGTATTTATTCGTCCCTACAAAACCAAAATGCTTTTTTGTCCTCTCCTTCAGACCCTGCGCTCAGCTGGGAAGACGTACATGATTTTCTTTGTGCTGGTCATCTTCCTGGGCTCGTTTTACCTGGTCAACCTTATCCTGGCCGTTGTGGCGATGGCTTATGAGGAGCAGAATCAGGCCACCATCGCAGAGGCGTGGCAGAAGGAGAGGGAATTTCAGCTGGCCATGGAGCACCTACGGCAAGAACAAAGAGTATGTGCCTTAGACCAGTGCTTCATAATCTATTTTCCTCAGAAGCATGGTAATATGTTGCAAGGTCACATTATCATAACATGAAAAGATCCATATTATGCTAAATGCCTCCTCATTGGCACCAAATCCACTCTCAATAAAACTGGTCCCTTTTCACTCAGCATCGACACCTCGACCATCACCCCCTCTACCCTGGTACGCAATCTCGGTGTCATCATGGACCCCACCCTCTCCTTCACTCCCCATGTCAGCCACATCGTCAAGACCTCATACTTCCACCTCCGCCGCATCGCCAAAATCCGACACTGCCTCACCCTCCCAGCTGCTGAATCCCTCATCCATGCCTTCATCTCCTCCCGCCTCGACTACTGCAACTCCCTCCTCACTGGCATCTCCTCCCATTCCCTCCATAGACTCCAAATGGTCCAAAACTCCGCTGCCCGCCTCCTCACCCACACCCGGTCCCGTGAACACATCACTCCCGTTCTCCGCTCTCTCCACTGGCTCCTCCTCACCTTCAAAGCTCTTCACCACCTTGCCCCCCCCTACCTGTCTGACCTCCTCATCCCCCCCCGCCCCTCCCGAGCTCTCCGATCCTCCTCCTCTCTCACCCTGACTGCACCAACATCCCGACTCAAAACTTTTGGCGACAGAGCATTCTCCCGAACAGCACCCCGACTCTGGAACTCCCTCCCCCAACCTGTCCGCCACTCTCCCTCACTCACAACATTCAAATCCCGCCTAAAAACATACCTCTTCACCCAAGCCTATGACCTCCCCTACCCCTAGCCTCCTCTACCCCATTGCCTACTCTTCTACCCCCTGTTACATCCCCATCTTTTTCTCTCTACTTCTTCTGTCTTGTTCATTTTATCTGTATATTAATGTGTATTGTACGTGTTGTCCCCCCTGTCTGTAAATACCCCCCCTTTTTTATATATGTTCAGCGTCTTTGGGTCACTGAAAAGCGCTATATAAATAAAAGTTAGTATTATTATTATTATTATTATTATAAATCAAGAGCTTTTAAACATGTTGTAAATTGTTTCCCCTTCTTATTAACTCACTCAACGCTGTATTTACAGTGATTCATGAATATTCTGGATTCTTTGTTCTCCTGTAGACAAAATGCAAAAATTCCATTTTCCTCAACCCCCCTCAACGTATTCTTTTTTTTAAAGGAGATACATGTAGGATTCAGCAGCGCTGCATGTCCATTTTGGCTCAAATGATGGGTGTCTTAGATTATAACTATTTAGCCGACAAAATAATTTATAATTTGTCTCCTTTAAAGTAAAAGACAAAAATGACACCAAAGGTAAAAAAATGAACAACAACAAAAAACCCAATGTGATTCAAATATAATGTGGTGAAAATCTACTCGCATGTTTTAAATGTATTGGAGGATTGTGTACTTCACATTCGCTATTATTATTATTATTATTTTATTATGCATTGTTTTATGTTGCACCAAAACCTGTTCCTATGTTTGCGAACTGTGTTGAATGACAATGGCAATAAACCTTTTCTGATTCGGATTTGACAACGCTCTTTTGTTTTCAAGTTGGCTGTGAAAAGACAGGCCCAGGAGGCAGAGGCCATGGTGTCTCCAGAGTTGTCCCCTTGCACTGTGAAGATGGGAATCATGCGCCGCTACAGCACGCGACGGAGAAGATCCCATCGCACTTTATCTGAGGAGGTGGACGAGGACACTGCAGAAGACAAGCTGGACCCACCAGATGAGCTCATGGTACTAAACCCTGCGATGGCACACATTTGTTTTAAAGGTCCCACTGAAGTCAAGATACTGGACTAAGGAGCTAGAATTTATACTGCTTTGAGCTAAATTACTCATGGGTTCATCAATCTGAATAGAAATGCTTGAATGTGTATTGATGCATGTGAGGCTTGAGTCTGTGCAAGAGTTTGAGGCTGCTGCCAGTTTGTTTCTTAATTCAATTGATAGGAACTAATGTATTTGTTCAATATTTTTTTGTCTTGCACAGCCTCCCCTGTCCCCGATACCAGCTCACCCTCTGCTGGCTACACTGTCCTCTCATCCGCTCAGTACCAGGCGTGGCAGCCAGGCCAGCATCTTCAGCGTATTCAGAGCCCGCAACAGTTCGGAGGCCGAGTATGGAGACGACGAGCACAGTAACCATGGAGACTTCAGGAGTCGGGCCAGCTCCAGCACCACGCCCTGGAAACAAAGGGGCAGCAGTGTGAGAAGTCATGGCTCCCAGGTCTTCACACCCACTTTCAATGTGAACGGGCGACTAAACTTCTCCCTCGACCAGAACGGAGCCCCAGCAATCGGACTGCAAAGCCCCAAGTCTATATCAGCTTTCAGCATGGAGAGGAACAAGGATGACACAGTAATAATATAGAAATATATTTATTGCAATGTAATGATTTAGGAGTCTATGAAAAAATATATTTTTTTGTCTCACTGAAGCCCAGGTGTACAGAGGAGACTTTAGCCAGGGTGTTACAACGCTCGCCCTCCATCGCTGACCCACCTCGAGAGCCCAGGAAGAGAGGACTCAGCTCCATCAGCTTCTTCAGTGATGTCATGGACGGTAGGCCAAACAAATATTAATACATGTAAATAAACAAAATTAAAATTTATCTATCAAAAATCTATAGTTTGGTTTGCACAAATTCATACAAAATGCCACTGAAAATCCTTGGCAGACTTTCAAAAATAAAATGAGATACAAAGGCACAAAATCATCAAGTAATACAGAAAATTGAGCTGCAAAGCAAATATAGCTAATTCCCTCTGGTATTGCACTAACCATTTTGGTTTGTTTTATATACTGGTATTTATATTTACATTTAAATGGCTCTTTAATGGCTTAAGTGGACCTAAAATACATTAGAAATAATTGTATATATTTTGTCAGTTGATCTGTTTTGCACATAATATTATATAGATGGATATAAATATTTGTGTTTGTAGAACTTGAGGAGTCTCGTCAGAAGTGCAATCCCCAGTGGTACGTATTTGCTAAAAAGTACCTGATCTGGGAGTGCTGCCCCTGGTGGCTGAAGATGAAACAGTGTGTGAAGCTGATGGTGATGGACCCTTTCTTGGACCTGGGCATCACCATCTGTATCGTCCTCAACACGCTGTTCATGGCTCTGGAGCACTACCCCATGACTGAGGAGTTCAACGCCATGCTGTCAGTGGGAAACCTGGTAAGACGTTCTCCAAATTACTGCCCTACTCCCTTTGAGGCAAGAAATGTAAACTGTATTGTCAAATGTTGTGTACCCTCACAATTACTTTTTATCATTAATTGGACACAAAAACCAGTTTAAAGCAGATATTTGATCCGTAACATCAATCAACAAACAGTTCTTGTGTAAAACGTTTAAATAATATGGTTGTAAGCAGAACTCACACTTCAGTGGCTAAAGAAAACTTGCTGTTATGAAAGCAAGTTCTAGCAAGGACTAAGCAATTAAGAGCCAGGAAAATATTAGACAGATGTTGAGAGGTGTACTCACACATTTTAGACCAACACAATTGAATGTCCCTTTGCCACAGGCTGTTTCATGTGTCTTTCATTGTTTTGATCCACAACAGCCAGCAATTAAAAATATACATGTTGGACGGGTATACTTGCATAATGTCTCTGTGGTTTGTTGTGTATTAAAGTAATGGCCGCTCCATTGACACTGTTCAGAAAGTGCTAGGCGTGTTGATCCATAGAGGTTCTACTTTAAGCTATTTGTGCTTATCCACATTAAGAGGGGAATGTATTTAGCACAGTGTATTTTTATTTGTGTTTTGCCATCTCTGCCGGCAATTTGAAACACCATCCATGTTTTTACTCATAGTTTAGCTGTAAAAACGTAGTATTTTACCAAAGTCTTTGTCATTGCCAGGTGTTCACGACCATCTTCACAGCAGAGATGGTGCTAAAGCTCATAGCACTGGACCCGTACTACTACTTTCAACAGGGGTGGAATATTTTCGATGGGGTGATTGTATGCCTCAGTCTGATGGAGCTGGGCCTGTCCAATGTAGAAGGGCTGTCTGTGCTGCGCTCCTTTAGATTGGTAAGTCAGTTCTTGGCTAATTATCAAAACGGTTGCTATTAGATGAGTTGATATTGATCAATTGAGTGTAAAAGGGCTTTGATTTATTTTTTATTCAGGATAAATACTAATTGGCAGTATAATGCTATTCATGGGCGGTCAAAATAGTTTAGAATAGAATTACCTTGCCCGGAAAATGTTATTACCCGGTATGTTGAGGCTTTGTTTAATTTTGTGATTCAAATTTAGAGCAATATTTTATTTAAATTAGGTTACTTATATGTTTATACATAGAGTTAACTATGAATTACGACCTGGGCTTGTCTCTTTTTCAATTTAACTTATTTAATTTAACCTTGTCAGATGAACTGAATAAACTAATTGGATGAGTGAGAAGCATGTTCACTCTAGTCCATTCTAGTTGCTATAATAACATTTTGTTTTGCAATGGAACCAACCTTAATTTTGGAGTAATCCTTCCTAGAGCTTGGCGATGTATCACTTTTTTTTGTTTCCTTATATTGTTTACTGACCTTTTATTTAACCATTAAAGTCCTACTTAGATGAAGAATCTATTTTGCAGAAGAGTCCTGGCCCCCGAGGTGTGGAGCCTATTGTACATGCATTTGGAGTCTAAATGCATGTAATAGGCTTGGGGTGCCAGGGGTGGGCAAACTACGGCCCGCGGGCCACATACGGCCCCGTTTGTCTTTATAATCCGGCCCGCCAAACATGCCAAGTAATATTTTTTTTAAATGTCCAGACCTGGGCATTTGTGGCCCCAGGAGCAAGATGTGGCCCTCGGCATGTTTCAAGAAAAGTTATATTTTATTTGATATTTAATTAAAAAAAAAAAAAAAATATGTTCACTCAAACAATTGAGGCCCGGCTACTTGCCTGGATTCGAATATGGCCCTCGGAGGAAAATAATTGCCCACCCCTGATTTAGACTTTCCTGGTTAAATAACAGGTCAAGATAATTCACTATTTGTTTCCTCATATTGATTGATCATCATTGTTTCAAACATAAACAAGACAAACTTTTTTACAGAGGAGAATTAGCCGGCATGGCTAACTCTACATGTTGGGCTAACACATGTTGATTAATGTGCACTGCCCCATATTAAATTATATAAACATGAACATCAACCAAAACCAAAATCTATTCCAGAGTCTAAACTCTGCTCCAAACCACATACTTTTACTGACAAAAGTAGACCTCATTAAAATCCTCTAGCTATCATTGACAATTTGAAACCTCTCAATTTGGTTAAAATTTGGTTTAGTGCACATAATACAATCAGGATAGGAAAGTGAAAATGCCTCAAATACAAACCTGACCTGATTTTCTTTCTGTTCAGTTACGTGTTTTCAAGTTGGCAAAGTCCTGGCCCACCCTGAACACTCTCATTAAAATCATTGGGAACTCTGTGGGAGCTTTGGGGAACCTGACCCTGGTGCTGGCCATCATCGTCTTCATCTTTGCGGTGGTGGGGATGCAGCTTTTTGGAAAGAACTACCAGGATTGTGTGTGTAAGATCTCCTTCGACTGTCAGCTGCCCCGCTGGCACATGAAGGACTTCTTCCACTCCTTCCTCATCGTCTTTCGGGTGCTGTGCGGAGAGTGGATCGAGACCATGTGGGACTGTATGGAGGTGGCAGGACAGCCCCTCTGCATCCTGGTCTTCATGCTGGTCATGGTCATTGGAAACCTAGTGGTATGTCACAAATCTAATGTATTTATACCGGAAGTATTAGCCATGTCACAAAAACGTTTTACCAGAGCCACTATATTGACTTTATTATGATTTATTATTTAAATGTTGTAGCTTTCTATGGCGCTCAACAGTCTGAAAGAAAATGTTCCGTTCCTTTTTACCATAGACCAGCGCAGGAAGTTTATTACACATTAAACGCAATGAACGTGTGCATTACAGACAGTGAACCAGTGCAAAGCCAGTGCAACACGGGTTAATCTCTACAGACAGTGAGCAGCGGAGGAATGGAGCAGTTTGTCTCTTTCTGCCCCGGTCGATTAAAACATTAGGCTACTCTCATTTCAGGTTGATTTAGGCATCTGTATAGTAAAAAAATACTGTTTATTGTACCAGTATAATATCTCGAGGCTGTAGTGGGGTGTGGATTATTTCTCTGTCCTCTAAGGGGCACACCAGAAAAAGAAATGCCATAGATTTTTTGATAGATGGAAATATTTAGATCTTAAAGGCCACTGTGGAGGCAAACCAGCTACAGTATGTGGTAACTAATGTTCATAACACGGCTGTTTTCAGTCCGAAAAATCACATGTAAAATGTTTTACTAACTTTAGTCAGATTTTACATTTTATAAAGTTTGTTATCTCTGTCTGTTTTTGGGGAGTTTACACTTGACTGTGATTGGTAAAACCTGTCACTAATTCAAGGCCTGTCTGAGATGGACAAATGAACAAAAAAGTGTGGAATCATAATGACTTAAGCTGCTCTGCACAGGGTCTGTAGACCACCCACCCGTGCATATAATACTCAGAAAAGGTTGACTTAGTGTTATGCTAATGGTATACGGCAACTATTATCAGTTTAATCCAGTCATTAAAACTCACACCAATGTACATTTGTTCAATTCCATGTAGGAATGTAATGATATGAAAAATCTATTAATTAATCAATACATTCATCTATATTATCCCATTATTAATTTCATGGTACGTTATTTATTCTGTTAACCTCTCTATGAATAGAGAGGTTAACAGAATTGTTGAAATTATACTTTTTCTTATAAAAAGTCTTGACAAGACTTTTGTGCTAAGCATTTCTGTCATACAAAGAATTAAGTTATAAAAGTGTTTTAACTTTTGCTGCAACAAAGCAATGCATTTATTGTTTGTTTATAGCAATTATTGTTTTGAGATTTCATTTTGAAGTCTTGAAGCACCTGTTCACATCTCTATTCATTACCTTGTCATTGACCAGATGACCAATTCAATTCAATTTATTTTTGTAACGCCCAAAATCACAACAGCAGTTTCCTCGAGGGGCGACTGTGAAAAAACAGATGAAACAATGTTCATAGGGACTTGGCAGTGACAAATGTCCCAAGCTCCCCTGTCCTTAGACCCTCCTTCTCGGCCAAAAAAAACAGCCATACCTCTTTGGGAAAAAGAAGAAACCTGGATTTCCACAGTGAAGGAGGGATCCGACTCCCTTAGATGGACACGAGATAGACAGTGGAGCTGGACCCACTCAAGAGAAGTTGATGAAGAACTGTCCAAATGTAGTAGAGACCGCCTCTCCAGGGACTTGAGTAGCATCTGGGTCCACTGGTCATCGATGTGCCTGTCCCACTCCCGGCGGGGAGGTGGGAGAAGAAGAAAAAAAGACAATGAACAGATTGCAAGTGAAATTAAATATTGTTTGATAGAATAAGTAGCCAGATGCAGAGGATAGTGTTCAAGCTGCCATACTTCCCTCAGCATAGTTGCTCCTAGGCCAGCATAGCTGACATGTATGTGACCTTTGAACCTTCTGCTGCCTAAGTCTTATCTGCATATTATTATGTACACTTCACCATGACAAACATCCTTGTTCTGTTGCACCTGCTCTATCCACAGCTAATGAGCTAAGCCTTATGAGTGATATTGTGATCCAACTGACGACTACAAAGGATCAACCAATACCACTGCATTACTGATGTTACTCTGAAAATCTCCTTACAGACTATAGAATGTAATAGTATTTATATGTTCTCATATGGAGCTTTGCTGTCCAGCTGTGTGTGTAAGCTAGTGTTAATAAGACCAGGAAATGAATACCCGGAAGGAGTTTATCTATATATCGCTTTTATTTGATTATAATTTCTCATTCGTTTTATCATTATTTCAATAAAAACATATTTTTTATAAAATAATACTTCTTTCTACATCAAGATATCTTATTATATTACCCAATACTAAACAAAGTGTTAAATCGAACCTTGGGGTCGATTTAACAATATAAACAACACATTTTAGTTGATAACGTTTTTTTACTCTGGATCATTTGCTTTACTGTAACACAGAGAAGGTCTGGCAGGTCATGGTTCAAAGGTCAGTAAAGGACAGCTCGCTCTACAGTGGCTATTGACACCTTCCTCCAGCTAATTGTTGTGTTATAAAAGCGATATAATGGCATGACCCTTTGAGGTCTTTTACAAAGAAAAAGCTGCATGTGAACTGTATAGAAGCCAGATAAGGATTATCCATGATGCTTAGGGGTGATAAGGTCAAAGGGCATCCATCACTAATCATCTGCTCATGTTCTCTTCTCTGACTGTGCACACAGAGCTTTAAGCCTGTGGTCCAATCACTCCATGTTTGAACACTTCAGTGTTTTAGATACATTCTATATGAATTCTAGTTTCAGATGCTATGTAAATATAAGCTTTTGGTCAGAAAATTGTCAATGTGATGCTGTCAAAATGTGCCAAAAATTAGTGGTCAAAGGCTGCAAGATTATTTACAGTCAAATTCATATGGCAATTTGTTTGTTCAGAAATATGTCATGGCAAAGGCTGTTGTTAATAGGTAATAGAACGTCCTCTGCAATTAACTAAATCTCTCTATTGTGTTTTAACCTGTTAACCTTGCATTTTAGACCTCTACCAACATGTTTTGAATCATCTGTGATAATTGCTTTATTCTAGCATTTCTTATTTGAATCCTCTTGGGTCGTGTTCAAAATAAAAATATCTGTTGTAAATTTATATTTTAATTTTCTTAAAGAGTAAATCCTCCAATGAAATGGCTATTCTTTTTCTGTTTGTAATCAGGTTCTGAATCTTTTCCTGGCCTTACTGCTCAGCTCGTTCAGCTCAGACAACCTCTCTGCCCCAGATGAAGATGGAGACTTGAACAACATCCAACTGGCCATCGCCCGCATCCACAGTGGGGTCACCTGGCTCTTCAGGAGTCTGCCGAATCTTTGCAACCGTGGATTAAAAGGGACTAAACCAAAGGAAACCTGCCAGGGGAACAAACTAGTTGGGAATCACTTGGATTGCAATGGGGGGGTCATCAGTCGGTTTGGAGGGAAGTACATAATCACGGAAGAGGACAGCTATATCACCAACCCAAACCTGACTGTTGTGGTTCCAATCGCTCCTGGAGAGTCTGACGCCGAACTGGAGGAAGACGACGTCACTGACTCCTCAGACGACGAAGAAAACAATCTGGTCAGTGCTGCTCTTTACCTTAGTAACTTTGTACTCAAGTAAAAGTACCGTTACATGGCTAAAGTTGTACTCAATTACACTTGTATCCAAATTATTCTTCCAAGTATGCATGAAAAAATAAAACCCTACTTACGTTACTAGTTACTTTATAACACGGGTTTGGTCAAATTTTAGAACAATGTTTGTACAAAGGTTTATTAATCAAACAGCTGAATTTTGTCTTTTTAAACCACACTCTAAGCTAAGCTCTGTCCAATCAGAGCAGGCGATGCAGTGTTGTAATGTGTGTCTGAGGTTTAGAAAGGAGCAGCAGTGAGACAGTCGTGCATTGCATGATTTTTGATATAACTTAATTTCAATTACATAATGTGAGTATTTGTAATTACTTTCCACCTCTGGTAGTGAGTCATGAATCAAGTATATTTTATTGTCTGTAGATATAGTTATAAAAACTTGGTGGTGTTTATCTATATTAATAATACATTTATGTTTTTGTGCTTATTGAATCAAAGTAAATATTTTTTTTCCTATTTTATATCATAACTTAATAAATACACATCATAAAATCATAAATTAATATATACAATAATATTGACAATATTCTTCCAAAGATATCTAATGTATGAAGAATTTGAAACTTTTTTCATTTTTTCATTGCAAATGTTTTACTGTAGAATGTAATGATTGATATGTGATGTGTTTGTGGGTTCATTTATTTTTGTGCTGCCAGGTTGTCATGTAAATGAAAAGGTTTTTCTCTATTGCCCTATTTTACTCAATTATACTTAATATTTAATAATCAAAATTAAATAGAATAAAATATATGAAAAATGTCACGCTAAAACTGGGCATCTGTAACCTAAATAACCAGCATAAGTGAAATACTTATCTCATGTAGTTTCATAGATGACTAGAGCTTAATCTCTCAAATCAACATAAAAGAAAATTACCGTACTATAGAGAGTGTAATGCCCTCCTCTGACCTGACCGTGTCCTGTATGTGAAAGAGCATGTTCGAGTCTGTTGGTGTGGCTGGCTCAGTCTCTTGCTCTGGCCGCACACAGCTGTAGTCCAGATGTGGAGTGTGGCCCGGCGCACAGATTAGAGAGGCATAAAGTGAGGAGAGCAGTCTGGTACACACTGGTCATTTAGTCTGGTACATCCTCATAGTATTAGACACAAGTTTCAACGTATTCAAGTAAAAGACTATTACTTTTAACTGACAAAAACATCGGTAATGTATACATAAGTATGCAAAACCAGATCTGTTTAGTGTATCCATGGTGAGACAGGTGGTAATCTCATCTTTTTTTTTTTTTATGAACGCTCTTGGATATTGGATTAAACCACTGCACATACTGTACCTCTTTATAGGATGGAAGCTGCAGCCCTGTCATTTGAACTTGACTAAATATGCTGCGATTACCTGATACAAAATCAGAGTTGTATTAAGGATGTTTTTTTATTGTTCATGGACTATGCCTAGTGTGGAGCCAGTTTTTTATTTCAAATATTTGTATTATTATTTTTAAGGAAAAGATTAGCCTGTCGGAAGGTAGTACAGTGGACCTGAGAAAACCAGGAGAAGAGCAGGACAACCTTTCAGAGCTCGGAGAGGACAACATGGACCCAGAAGAGTGTTTTCCTGAAGGTTTGTGATGTGTGTCTACTACTCTGTTAAAGTATTATTCCTTAGTGCTGTTGTAAGCATGGCGAGTATGTTTTTGCAGTGTGTGTTCGTCACTGTGAGTGCTGCCGTATCGACATCACTCAAGGTCTTGGTCAGGTGTGGTGGCGGCTGAGAAAAACCTGTTACCAGATCGTGGAGCACAGCTGGTTTGAGACATTTATCATCTTCATGATCCTGCTGAGCAGCGGGGCCTTGGTGCGATTTAGACTTGTAAACTTTTAGGCGCAGCTTTTGTGAATTTAACGTGATTGTTTACTCCCACAGGCATTTGAAGACATCTATATTGAGCAGAGAAAGGTCATAAAAGCGATTCTGGAGTACGCAGACAAAGTATTCTCCTATATCTTTGTGCTAGAGATGTTCCTCAAGTGGATCGCATATGGCTTCAAGAAGTACTTCACCAACTACTGGTGCTGGCTGGACTTTCTCATTGTGGATGTAAGTGTTTCTTTTCTATCTAGATCTCGATAATATGCTCTGGCCATCAACAGGAACACACTCTGATACTAGGGGAGTTTTTCACCTTGTACCGTAAGTTGCTGCTTCAGACTGTCTGCTTCCCAGCCTGGTGGCTCTGTGTGGTACAGTTTTATGTTGTGCTGGGAGTAATGAGTGGCTGTGTAAACTAAAGTCCGAGGCGTACTTGACTCCTGTGATTTCACCTGCATTTACACAGATTTCCACTGACCGCTCTATTGCTAGGGTAAGTTGTAGGTAGCTCGTCTCAGGTGAGTAGACTCTGGGACTAGAAACATCCGGAAACATCTGCATCACAAATGCTCTGTGTCTCTTCACTCGTAAGTGCTTTCTGTTGTGATATCAAAAGCCACTTTCTTGGAACTAAAATTATGAGGTCGGGTTTGAAAATTATTTTTTAGATATTTTACAACATGACCTTGGCTTTTGTATCAGAAACATGCAGTACACTGTTTTACTTTATCTACAGAAGATCATGAGAAATGATGACGTGTGGACAGGGCATACTTTGTTGACTTTTTCTTTTGGGAAAAAAACGGTATTATGGCCTTAATAAAATATTATCTTATCAGTGTTTTTGTAAAAACAACTACTAAAAGTATCTTCTATAGATATATGTATTGGTTAAGTACACCTTAAATTGACTTTTATAAAGAAAACCAAAACATTTTTCTAAAGAATTGTTTAATTCTAATGAACACAAATTGGAAACACATCTGGCAATACATACTCCTGATTCTTTATAAAACTTACTCTATTTGTTATATATACATATGTACTGTATGTATATATAGAGTATGTGTTTATGGCCTCTGTGTGCATAAGGGCATACTGGTCTGTACTCATCATCACTCCTGACATGACCCTGATTCTTTAATTCATATCATATCATTTCTTTCAGCAATCATCAAGGATCATTCAGCAGCAGAAAACCATTTGTCTCCCTCAATGTAGAATAGAGTGGATATCCAAATTTACCAAAACTAAAAAAAACAAGCATTTCAAATATTATAACCACTGTTAAAAGTGTAGTGATTTGTAAATATTAAAACAATACTTTTTTATGGTTTATATTGCTGATTGTCTGTACATTGACGTTTTATATCTATAATGAAAGTTTTACTCACTATGTATTGTCTGTTTTTGGCAGGTGTCTTTGATAAGCCTCGTGGCTAATTCACTTGGATATTCAGACTTTGCAGCCATCAAGTCTCTGAGGACACTTCGGGCTTTGAGACCTCTAAGAGCACTGTCCAGATTTGAAGGAATGAGAGTGAGTCCACAACAATCACACTACATTTGGACTGTGTAATTATTATTATCAAATTGTGATTTAAATCGTGCTTGTAGATCGCGATGATAGGTTCAGGGCTTAAAAATCAACATTGTCTATCAGCCAATCCTGTGGCAATAAAAGCATGTCTGTGAGTTCAGACTTAATCTGGATTTTGTGGAGTTAAAGGGCACCTACTTAAAGTATTGTTGTTCATGTGTATGAACCTTAACATTAAAAAGCTCAGTACAGATCAGTATAGATCAGTAGATTGTCCAGTCCTACGTTTAAGTCTTGGTTTTCTTTTAGTCAGTAGTATTTTATTAGACTAAAGTAGACTACTGTCTAATGTAGTGTAATCAATAATAGTTGCAGATCGGTGGCAGACAAAGAAGCGTTCTATGCAGGGACTTGAATTGTGGTTTTTAGAACTCTGAAGATCTTGTCACATATTGATCAGAAATACAGTATATTAGTTGACAAGTTTAAACTGGTGGATTTTGTATTATTAATCAAACATTACATTGATAGTAGAAAAATAGACTTTATAATAATAATAATACTTGTCGTTATCTCTTGCCCTCGGTTTCAGGTGGTTGTGAACGCTCTCATTGGTGCTATCCCCTCCATTATGAATGTGCTTCTGGTGTGTCTCATCTTCTGGCTCATCTTCAGCATTATGGGAGTTAACCTGTTCGCTGGAAAGTTTGGCAAATGTGTGAACAGAACAGGCTTCATCCACAGCATCGCTTTGGTCGACAACAAGTCGCAATGCATCTCCATGAACGACACTCAATTTTACTGGACCAAAGTTAAAGTCAACTTCGACAATGTGGGGCTTGGTTATCTGTCTCTTCTACAAGTGGTGAGGTCCTTTATGACATAACTATTGACTAAGTGCATGTTTATTGTGCCCCCTCTCTTTAATCACAACTGAAACAAGTGTTTTTCCACTGCCTAATCATTTTCTATCTCTAATTATGCGTAGTTGCAGCAGCAAACACTAGACTATAGATTAAATGCACTTAAACGGGGCACTTACACTGCACTTGTACTTACTATTGTGATTTCAGAGGCTATTTTAAGAAGCTGATTCTGAGAAGTTATTTGTTCTTCCATGTAAAAGGTTATAATGTCTATGTGTATATTTATTTTTAAGGCTACATTCAAAGGGTGGATGGAAATTATGTTCGCAGCCGTTGACTCAAGAGGAGTAAGTATTATTTGTCTTGCAAGTTTGCATGTGAGTTTTGAATGGAGTGATTAAATCATGTCTTTCAGGTGGAGGAGCAGCCAGTCAGAGAGATCAACCTCTACATGTATTTGTACTTTGTTATCTTTATAGTATTTGGCTCCTTCTTCACCCTCAATCTCTTTATTGGTGTAATTATTGACAACTTCAACCAACAGAAACGAAAGATAAGTACAACCAAACATGCCTGTATTACATTACAAGTTTATACGACATTTATCGGAGTTATTTAAAATGTATAATTGTTATTTAATGTTATACTTAGGTGGGCAGGATATCTTTATGACTGAAGAGCAGAAGAAGTACTATAATGCAATGAAGAAACTGGGATCTAAAAAGCCACAAAAACCAATACCAAGACCTGCGGTAAATTAGATTCCTAATATCAGAAATAGGGCTGGTCACCATTTTGTCTTCGGGTACCAAGTTTAAAGACCTACTGATTGCTCTGAGAAAAATAAAGATATTTACTAGGTAATCTCTGGATATAAGAAGTAGTATTTAGTATCCAATCAGTAATTACATTGTTTTTGTATTTGTACCAAAAAGTATTGTACAGATTCCATAATCACTAAGCAGGTGTTGTTCAAGTACTATTAACAGATTGAACGGTGCCCAGCCCTAATCAGAAATAAAGTAAATATAAATAGATGGATGTACAAATAGTATTTTGTATCCCAGAACGTCGTCCAGGGCTTCTTCTTTGACCTAGTGTCCAAACAAGCCTTTGACATAATAATCATGATACTGATTATCGTGAACATGGTGACGATGATGGTGGAGACGGACGAACAGTCGCAGCGCACAGAGTTCATCCTCAACAACATCAACCTGGTCTTCATCGTCATCTTCACCTCCGAATGCCTCCTCAAGATCTTGGCCCTCCGATGTTACTTTTTCACTGTGGCGTGGAACATCTTCGACTTTGTGGTCATTATTCTCTCTATTGTCGGTGAGTGCTGATATAGTTTATTATACAAAGGTGAAATACAGAGACATCAATAGGATTAGCTGTAATTAATCGGAATACAAGGGTAACATTTCTTTGGCTGTCGTTTCAGGCATCGTTCTGGCGGACATTATAGAGAAGTACTTTGTCTCCCCAACGTTGTTTCGTGTCATCAGACTGGCCCGGATCGGACGTGTTCTCCGTCTCATACGCGCAGCCAAAGGAATAAGGACTTTACTCTTTGCCTTAATGATGTCTATGCCAGCTCTCTTCAACATCGGCCTCCTGCTTTTCCTTGTTATGTTCATTTATGCAATTTTTGGCATGGCAAACTTTGCTTATGTGAAAAAACAAGACGGGATTGATGACATGTTCAACTTTGAAACCTTTGGTAATAGTATGATCTGCCTGTTCCAAATCAGTACTTCGGCTGGCTGGGACAACCTACTCAGCCCTATATTGGCCAACTTACCTGATGAGTGCGATGTGAACTATGTGAACACTGGCACCAACACAAAGGGGAACTGTGGGAGCCCATCATTGGGCATTGCTTTCTTTGTAAGCTACATCATAATTTCTTTTCTCATTGTAGTCAACATGTACATAGCCATAATTCTGGAAAACTTCAGTGTTGCGACAGAAGAGAGCACTGAGCCACTCAGTGAGGATGACTTTGAAATGTTTTACGAGGTTTGGGAGAAGTTTGATTCTGAAGCATCACAGTTTATTGAGTTTGCAAAGTTATCAAACTTTGCAGACAGTTTGTCGGAACCATTGCGCATCGCTAAGCCCAACAGGCTCAAACTGATAGCCATGGACCTCCCCATGGTCAGTGGTGACCGCATTCACTGCCTGGACATCTTGTTTGCCTTCACAAAATGCGTCCTGGGGGAGTCAGGTGAAATGGATGCCCTTAAACAGCAGATGGAGGAGAAATTCATGGCAACAAACCCCTCCAAAATTTCACATGAACCGATAACTTCAACGCTCCGACGCAAAATGGAGGAGGTCTCTGCTATTATCATCCAAAGATGTTATAGGAGACGTTTGGTGCAACGGCAGATGAAGCAGGCATCCTACCTCTACAGACAAATGAACTATGAGACTGTGGTGGACTTGGAGAACGCCCCAGAGACACAGGGACTAATCGCCTCTATGATTCACCACTATGGGCCTGTCCCATCTGAGGATACGGAAACAGAGGAGGCTGAAATTTCCTCCCCACCCTCCTACAACAGTGTGACCAGACCAGACTCTCAAACTGAGCTACACAAAGGCTATGAAGAAACATTTCTCTAAAATTTAGCTTTGCAAAGGCCATAGAGAATGACTTAGTTTTTTCTACTTATTATTTATTTTATTACATTCAACTGTACCAGACTTTTATACTGAGGATGGAGTGCAAAAACAACACATTACAAAAAATATTGTCAATATTTTCCCAAAAAAATTGCATTTGTTAAATACAGTACATTAAGTGCCCAAAATTTGTTTTTAGTCATAAGGAGAATTATTTATTAAGTATTTCTCAACTTCTATTTTTCACAAAATATAAATATTAATTTAGCATTATTATTATTAATTTCAATAATTTCGTGAGTATAATATAACACCACATAAAAACAAGCCTCCATGAGATGCTTTTTGATGAGCCAATGAGTCCCAAAAAATTGGCCTGTGAAACAAGTGTATATGTATTGTATCTATAGCTATAAGTAAGTTAATTATGTGCCTAATTTTTATTTTTGTGCGCACAGTCTGAATCTTTTTTGAGCACTTATAAAAGCAGACACTCAGCTCATTTTGTAATTAACTACCGGTAGAAGGATGTTATATGCATAAATTGTTTATATTTTTTTTGTAAATTTATAGACAATATAATACTAACCTGTTTGGAGCAACTGCCACAAATACACGGTTGATTTTGAATCAACAATCTGCATTCAAAATCTGATTGTCTATAACACAGCTAGGTCTAGCAATATTAAATAGCAATAAAGGTGTTTCCATATGACTTATTATTAGTATTTGATGTCTCATGCACACAGACACAGTTTGCTGATTTAACCTCATTACAGGTCGGACAGAGGCAGTTAAATAAATCTCTCTCAGTCCGAGTATAAAACAGGACAGATGTGGGTTCTTTCCATCACTGTTGCCCTTGTCACATTGTAACCCTTTAAAGCACAAATTCACTCTCAATCAGACACGTTAACATACATTAAAAAACTTGGTTTCATAAAATTGAAAAGATCAAGTTTATTTGTAAAGCATAATTCGTACAAGGCAACTCAAAGTGCTTCACACAACAGGGAAAAAATGCATTCAAATCAAGAAATGACAGAAATAACAAAACAGTTTAAGACATTAAAGAGACAAGTGTGAAGAAAATTATTTCAGTCAGTTCACAGCTAAACAAAACCATTTTTAGGAGTAAAAGCCTGTCTCACATATTCAGGAAGATGTTCCAGATGCCAGAGTTCACCTGGAGAAAGTTGTTTTGCATCCACACACCGATCTGTCAGATGCAGTGACAGAGTGAATCCACTGGTCCATATTCACCTGCCGTCAGTGAAACATAGAATTGAGTGTCGTCTGCATAATTGTGATTGGACACATTTTCGCTGCCTATCAGCTGACCTAACGGCAGGTTGAACAGAAGTGGTCCCAGGATTGACCCTTGGGGCACCCCACAGGTTAGGGGTTTGTGGCCTGATACACAGTTACCAATTTCAACAAAGCACTTCCTGTCTTCCAAATAGGACCTTAAACAGTCCAGGGTAGTGCGAGTCCTCTTGTCTCTGGGATCCCATCCCATTCGACAGTGTCAAAAGCAGCACTCAGATCTAACAGAATGAAGACTGAGGCTTTGTTTGCGTCAGTGTTCAGGCGGATGTCATTTGTTTGTGATGAGGTCTAAAACCTGACTGTAAAACATACAATTAGTTGTTTATTAAGAGGAAATCTGTAAGCTGTTGGTTAACAACCTTTTCAAGGACTTTGTCCCAAAATGGCAGATTAGAGATGGGCCGGTAATTACTCAGTGCTGCGCCATCAAGACTCTTCTTTAGGGGAGGCTTTAGTTCTAGTTGTACGTCTAAAATCTACTTAGACGTACAACTACAGTAGGTAGCGGAAATGTAACACTTGGATACCGACCGCCCTAAAACACCAAAGAAGAAGTTAACTATATGAGTGAGTGGCATGGATCTATTATAATGGTGAGTGGCGCTAACATACTCTGGTGCTGCTGCTGCTAACTACTCATAGACTGATGATCATCTCCTGGACATTTTTGTCAGTTACAGGTGCAAAGCGTGTTAGATCTAAGTCTCTATGTGGTTTGAGGGTTTTTGCATTGTGGAATTGATAGCATTTTAATGCCCTGAACTTTGTCATTAAAGAATAATGCAAACTCATTACACTTGGATGTGGAAATTAGTTCTAACGACAGCTGAGCTGGAGGGTTTGTTAATCTGTTTACTATGGCAAACTGGACACGCGAGTTGTTACTGCAGCTTCCAATTATTTCAGAAAAATATCCCTCCCTAGTTCTACATAAAATGAGGTCGTACATGTACAACTTCTCTCTGTAAATCTCTTTTTGAACCTGGAGCTTTGACTTATGCCATTTCCTTTCAGTCCGGTGGCACTCCCTTTTTCGTGCCCTGACCGAAATATAATTTCTCCATGGTGCCTTCTAATTATAATAGAATAATTACAAAAGTGTCTTACCAACAAAAAAATGCATTACTTGTTTTTCTGTTTGAAAGAAACTTTTACATCATATTTTGGCTCATATGGCTATTTATTTTGTTATTTTTTTAGAACAGCTTTGACGACTTTCAAATTTGAGTCAAAAAAAAACAAAACATCAAGGGTGCCAATTTGGATTTGGTCCCAAAGAGATTTCCTCTGGTTGTCGGGGTGGTCAAATCCAACTCGGAGCAGCTGGGATAGAGGGATAATCTGTGTGTAAAAAATCACTTGTTTTAATTACACACTCACAGACTGCACGCAGTATCTCTTTCTCCTCGTCTCCCTCACATGCATGTACTTCATATAGAGCACTGGGTGTATTCGTGTGCACATTGACACAATACATTATTACACAATGCTATTGTATGATCAGCAAGGATTATCACTCAAAAAACAGCAGAAAATGATAGATAGAAGATAGATGTGACTTAGTAATGGATCTGATTTTTATGCATTTGAACATGTGGCCGAGATTAAAGCATCATCAGAGAGAGAAAGATGTTTTAAAGATTAAAAAGGCACTATGTCTAATTACAAAATGGCTCACAGCAAATCATTTTTATCATCATCATATAAGTCCTCTATATATAATTGATACAGTATATGCATTGTTGTGATATTTATTTTCATACAAATTTCCCTTTAGTGCTGATATTTGTTAAGTACTTTTATTTAATCTCACCTTTATGTCATAGCGTTACTTTCATGGTATTAAACTAATGATAATGAAGATATTTACTTCATAGCAGACTGAGTTTTAAAGAAAAATACTGCCACCTACTGGATTATTTTTGTACTACTATAAAATCCATGCCACAAAGAGATCAGTTTGTCAGCTGTTTTAAACTGTGGTACATCACACCTCAAATACACCTCCGTATCCTTTACACTCTTGTCCTAGATTAGAGTGTGTTTTGTCCGTAGTATTTATTTTATTAGAGAACGTAGTACTTGGTTGTTGCATTTGATGTTCTCATTGTCCCGATGGGTGGCGCGGTCTCCGTGTTTCGCAAATCCAAAGCACCCCGCCCTTTTCGGTTTACCTCGTACAACAAATGAAACGACACAGCTCGATACAGCGCCGCGGAGGAGCGTTTCAGGAAGAAGTTGGTGCCTGAAGCTGCGTCCTCAGTTAGCTAGCATGCTAACCGCGAGTATGCAAAATAATCCGTTTTAATAATATCCCGTCACACGATCCCTCTGGCTTTCCAAAATGAATGATATGGGTATGTATACGCGACCATAGATTGGCAGATGTATATTTTGTGTCAGCGGCACTGCTAACAACATGGCTAAACAAATGCTAGCAATAACTCACTAGGCCTCGACTAATCTCTGGAACAAGAGTGGTTTTCCTATGGTTTTCCTACTGTCAGGTGCCCTCATCCTACTACTTTGAGTCATAACTCTGCCTATTTATTATACACTATATTACTGCACTGTGGTGGTTGTTGTTGTTGTTGTTGTTATTATTATTACTACCCTTTCTGATTCTGATACTAACATCACGTTTACTGTGAAACTAACTTATACAAAAAGTCCAGGCCTGTGTATTTTGATTCTTTACATATGTGATTAGTAATGTAAGCTATAGGGTTTATACACTGTGTTTGGCCGTAAGCATGTTGCTAGTGCATTTGAACATCGTTTCCCTCTGCAGAGCTGAACGTGCCGCTGTCCTCTCTGGCGCTGCTCGTGCCTCCGCTGCGCCTAATGTCCGCCGTGATGTGGGACGTGGTGCGGCAGAGGAACACGCAGCACTACGGAAGGCTGGAGGAGTTTGTTTCCACTGTGACCGAGGCAGTGCCGGAGCTGATGAGCGAGAGGGAGGGGAGGCTGCTGTCTCTGGGACTCAGGGCCAGGGTGACCAAATATTATTATTATTATTATTATTATATTACTTTTAAAACGGTATGATATCAGAAATAGAATGTTTGACAAAAATCATCTTGACACCCCTAGTTTAACATAAAGTGTGGAAAGGATGGCAGTTGAAACAGAAATAAAAAACTAATGTTTTCTCCTTTTATAGACGACTCTTGAACTGCTCCGATCTGAGCATCCTGAAGACCTTAAGGCTGTTGAGACGCACCTTAACAGAATCAGGTCGTCTTACATTGAGGAGGTCTGTTTGTTACATTCTAAGACATTTTATACTTTTATACTGTTTTTACACTTATCCTGACTCACCCCCAGTGTCTGCGAACAACTGGTGTGTGATTGTGTGTGTGAATGGGTGACTGGTGCCTTGATGGTAGAAAAGCGCTATATAAATGTGACCATTTACCATTTTGTATATTATTATTATTATTATTGTGTCCCTACCTATTCAGACAAATGATCATGTAATTGATGCACCAGAGGCAAACTTTATGAAGCTGGTCCAAGGACTTATTGAAGACACTGATGGCAGAGAGCACTTCCTCAAGGTAAGATTGTGTTAGATCATTTAGATCTATAAATCACAAAATAGTGTTACTCAAAGTTGTTCTTAACAGAATGTGTTTCCTGTGGAGTACGGCCCTGACTTTGACACTGCACTTGAAACATTGGTTTGTGAATTCTTCACCAGACTGGAAGAACTGCTGCCAATACCAGATTTTAAACAGGTAACTGCTGTTAGATTCATACGTTTTGTATTTAATAAGATTATTTTTTTCTGTATTAAAACAATTTCTTTACACTGGGATAGACTGCATCTTGGATCAGTGCTGCCCCATCTGTCCTTGAAGAATACATGCAATGTGTCTCAAATGGAGAGGACCTGAAATTTCTTCTTCAAAGCAAGCAGTGTCATGGCAAGCTGGTGAAGAATAGTGTTGGTATGCATATGTTGTTTTATTTATTTTAAATATTTGATCAAATGCATATTTATTCTTGCTAATAGTGAAAATTGTTAAATCTTGTGCAGCTCCTTTTCCGTCAGATGATCTCCTGATTCCCTCGCTTTCTCTGCCTCCATCGCTGGAAGTAGCTATTGCTTCACACCCAAGTGCTTGTGACGTTGACAATAATGATGTCCCTCAGATTGTCATGTTTGATGAAGAGCTTTCCACAAACCCATCCACATCAAACGACTTCCCTGAATCCCCCAAAAGGTCGGACATGCCTTTATCTACTCATCACCCTCAGCAGCCTGGCCTACACAACTGCCCCGAGTGTAATAAATGCTTCAAGCACCACTCCGTCCTGATTGAGCACCAGCGGGTTCACAGCGGTCTACAGCCATACAACTGCTCTGAATGTGGCAGGGCGTTTAGAACTGCCACTCTCCTCGCAGGGCACCGGCTACGCAAGTGCAGAAATGCAGCTTATATTTGTATCAAGTGTGGAAACAGTTTTCCAACATCACTGGAGAAGTTTAGACACCACTGTCCCAAACGAGGCCGAAGACATGACTGTGCACAATGTGGGAAGAGTTTTCAGAAGTCAAGCACTTTGAAAGACCATCTGCTCACTCATGTTCAGAGCCGCCTCTTCAAGTGTAGCCACTGTGACGCTAGCTTCTCAGGGATAGGGGACCTCAAGTATCACCAACAGCTGGATCACAACAAGCCCTATGAATGCAAGCATTGTGGCAAAAGCTTCATCTCCTCCAAGAGTCTTTCTAAGCATGAACAACGTCATGAAGAAGTTGGTGAATTAGATGCTGTGACACTAATAAGTAGAGGGAAACGCATCAAACGTTGCTCAAATTATTGCACATCATCAGTGTCATTTTCTCGAAAAACTGTTAAAGCTGTTTATCAGCGTGGCCGCGTCACACACAACTGTCCGCTGTGTGGCAGGAGCTTCAAATATCGCTTTGAGTTTCTGGAGCACCAGAGGTTTCACACGGCTGTGAAGCCATACAAATGTTCACAGTGCGGTAAGGCTTTCAGAACTGAGGCGCACCTGTCGGGACACAGGAAGAGGAAATGCAAAAATGCAGCCCATATTTGTACTAAATGCGGATGCCAATTCAGGTCTCTACATGATCGAGTCCGGCACCAGTGTGTGCAGCTGCTCACAAAGTACGAGTGCTCTCACTGTGGAAAGACCTTCAAGATGGCACACTTACTGAGGAACCATCAGCTGAATGAGCACCAGCTTCCCTACAGCCCCAATCACCGCTTCAGGTGTCGATACTGTGACGAGACTTTCCCTGGGATCAGCGAGCTCAAGTACCACCAGAGAGTGGACCATGAAAAGCCATACCAGTGCCAGGAGTGTGGCAAGTGTTTCCTGTCCGAGAAATGTCTCAACAACCACGAGCTGCGGCACAACGACGAACGCCCGGAGAATTGTGTGGTCTGTGGACGTGGCTTCAGGAACCGCTACGATTTAAAACAGCACATGCGGACACACACAGGGGAGCGGCCTTATCAGTGCTCTCACTGCTCTCAGTGTTTCTCGACGGCTGGAGGTCTGAGGAGCCACACACGCGTGCACACTGGGGAGAAGCCCCATGTCTGTCCTGACTGTGGGAAGGCCTTTTCTCAGATGGGGGCCATGCGCACCCACAGACTCACGCACACAGGCGAGAGGCCGTTTAAGTGCACTGTATGTGGAAAGGGCTTCACTATGGCACACAAAGTGACTGTTCACATGCGTGTGCACACAGGGGAGCGCCCCTACGTCTGCTCCCAGTGCGGAAAAGCCTTCTCAGACGGAAGTGTCCTGAAGCAGCACATGCTCAATCACTCGGGGGTCCGGCCGTACCACTGCCAGCTCTGCCCCAAGACATATACCTGTCTGCACCACCTGAGGAGGCACCTGAAGAGCCACTCCAACATGGCATGAGAAAAGACATTGCTGAGAGTGTAACTATGATTGAAATAGACCAGAATAAAAATCACCTTCTGTCTTATTGGTCGAGCTGTAGACTGAAACAAGCACAAAACGACGACAAGGGAGGTTAAACTGACCTGCATGGACGTGTGACGAAGGAACTTTGTGTGAAAGCTGTGCAGATTGATAAATATATTTTGAGTTATTTTTGTGTGGTTTATTTTGAAATACAAGAAGCTGCAATTATTAAAAGATTCAGTTTCTCAATATCAATGTCAAGGTTTATTTATAAAGCACACTTTAAGCCCAAAGTGCTGTACAAACAATTAAAATACACATGAAGATGACTCCGCTCAGTTAGTGTTTAAAAAGCCAGAGAGAAAAGGTAGGGTTTTAAAAGGATTCAAACAGCTCTAGTGTCTCAGCAGCTATAACATGCAGAGGCTGTTCTAGAGCCTGGGCCCCGCCACAGAGAAAGCTTCTGACCTGGTCACATCCAGGAGGAGCTGAGAAGAGGACCACATGGTGGGACAATAATTGAGCCAGACCTTTTAAAGACCATGAGAATTTTAAATTGGATTCTCTGGATGGCTGGAAGCCAGTGCTGGAGTCATGTGTTTGTGACGCCTTGTACCTGTGAGCAGCCGTGCTGCCAAAAACTGCTTCTTCAGTTTTCTTCTCATTTAAAATTAAGAGTCATCCAGGCTTTAATGTCTGAGGCAGTGAATCGGGCTTAAATTATGAGATATTTGACTGCAGGGGAATGTAAAATTACATGTCATCAGCAAAGCAATGGAAGAGAGAGAGAGAGAACATATTTTTAAAGAGGGAGAGAGCATATTTTTAAAGAGTGATCCTAATGGCAACAAATAAATGCCAAAGAGAATTGGACCTAGGATGGAACCCTGAGGTACACCAGTTACTCTATAATACCCTTCAACCCAAGGCACAAACTACTTGTATCACAATTTATGTGATGTGATTATGAACAGTAGGTGTCGGCAGATAACCAAAAAGTAGAATCATTTATTTATTTAATTTTGAAAACTAAAAGAAAACAAAAAAACACGCAATAAAAGTCCAAGGCCAGCGGAAAATAAAATGTTAGCATCCCATGAAAATAAAACACAAAAAAAACTCTTCTAGATGCCCTCCAGAAGTATGCTCCAAAGGTATCCATCTATATTGTCCATGGCAGAGGTTTTGAGACCCAGGTACATAGTTCTGAAATTGAGTGGGATGGCAATGTCAAAAACAGTCTACATTCCAATATTTATGTGCAACAGGAGAGTTCCAGAACACATGATGATAACGTGCCTCATACATTATCAATTGTCTTAACATCTGGGACACTTTGCATATTTGTAGATTTGCCATTGCATAAAACCAGAGCACAAATTTGAAGCAAACTAATATTTCCATTACTCCACAATTTATTTATTGAGCTTAATTTAAGCAGGAAACCTCTCTACCACTACTACCTTTATTTTAAGGTGAAATATGCTTCAGTTAATGTAAACTTAAAGATCCAGTACATTTGTGCTGATGGGAATTAAATGTACAGGAAGACTGTTCAGCTCATTTCCCCTCATTAACGTCATTAGACTCTGTCCCTCATTCACTTTGCAGTTTTCCTGTGTTTTTCTTTGAACATCGCCAGATGTTAGTTAAATGGTCATTTAGAAAGTATTGAAGTCACTGCCTTTCCATTTCTATCTAAGTTAACTCACCTTTACCCATTTTGCCCCTTTTTGCTCCAGTGCTGTTAGATGCCCTGCCTTTTGTCCCCAGTACCCCGTATGTGGACCATCATGTTGGGACCCAGTGCAGTGACCTCATACTGTTACATGCGCCTTTAATCTCTTCCATGTGTGCACAGTTTTAGTTGGAAATGTATGTGTTTTTCAAGGCATTTCATGTTCCATGTTTGGGTTTCATGTCAGCCGCAATGCGTATTCATTGATAACAGGCAATAAAGAGTTATTCACAATCTTAAAACCCCCGTGTTAATATTGGACTTGGACAATTGCACTGCTGGTTCAAACTTTCCTTTCTGGCGCAGAGGTTCTACTAACCCTAACTTCCCAACGTGATTTCTTTTCTTTTCTTGTGTTTTTGTCACCAGCCGTTTAACCAGGTGCGCATTTTTCCAAAGCTCACCTTCCAATCTTAAGCAGACCCTTAAAGTGATTGTGAAAACTGGAAACACGCCCGTGACTAATCATTTCCACTTGTGTTTTAAGAAGAAATGCATTCATAATGACGGAATATTGAGACCTCTTTGTGCTAAACAGTGTTCAAATGCAAATGAATGCTTGCAGGCCAATTTATAGACAATCAGACTTATGCCAAGAACCCTGTAAATTTATTATGCGAACCACTATTAAAACCAAATCATTACCAGATGTCCCCCCTCTACCGCTCTCTCCCTATAATTCCATCCCCTCTCATCTCTTTCAGTGAGCTCAGTGGAAAAAGTGAGTCCAGACCTATGCCTTTTTAAACTCAGCGTTTAAATACAAACAAAAAACAACACCCAAGGCAACCAGCATCCACCCACACCAACACCTTGCCAAATGACTTCCCCCTACCTCCCACCCACTCCCACAAACCGTACACGCCCTAAACGTTTCCCCATGGACCATCCAGTTTATTGCCTTACTGCACGCTAGATGGCACTATGTCTCTACCTCTTTAGTGCACAGACGTAAAAGTAAATCTCCACCACTTCATTTCTGCTGCTTTTATGATCAGGCCTGGATGCCAAAGTGAACCAGATGTGAGCGTAAACCCCCAACAATGCCTCTGATGTTCCTCAGCTGCTTCTTGTAATGTTTTATCAAAATTACTCCAGTGTTTAAAGATTAATATTGGTCTTTAAAAACAGATGTCAAACTAAAGAAAACTAGTCTTATAGTGTTCGTTAAAGTTCGCTAAAGTGTATTGTAACCTTTGCCAAGGCAAACAGTCTTTTTTGCTTTCTCGTTGGTTTGATCTTGTCTCGTCTTTGGCCCTTGTTATGTGCGCATGCATAGGCCCCGTTTGTTTAACCGCGGCGCGGTCAAATAGCCCAGCAGTTTAAGGAGCCGCGGCACGGCCATATAGCCTCATGGCTAACCCTAACCTTAACCCTAACCCTGACCCGAACCCTGACCCTAACCCTAACCCGGCGCTGTCTAACACGGCGCGGTCAAATAGCCCAGCAGTTTCAGGAGCCGCGGCACAAAATAACATGGCAGTTTCGCGGCTCTGTAGACACTCCCTTGTTTAAATGTGTAGAATTTGTCCGTGCGCGTTCCCGTTCATAGTCGCTGATCCATGCGCGTGAACTCCTCCCCCGCCCTCCCCCTCCTCGCTCCTGGCCGTGCGCTCCGGCCCTCCTCTGCGCGCTCCGGCCCTCCTCTGCGCGCTTTGGTTCTCTGCGCGCTCTGGTTCTCGCCTTGGAGTTACTGCGGTGGAGCGCTGGATCCTTGAAAGTTACCGAATCTGATTAACGATACCGGGGTTCGGGCCCGGGTAGATTTGGTGGTTGTGTTTTATTGTTTTGGGGGAAAGTTTGAGCATGGAGACCCTCAGAAGTCTCCTGGCACTTCTGTGCGTCCTCCTCGCGTCATCGCAGGCGCAGGTCCAAAGAGCCAAATTTGCAGGTAAGTTTACTCATTGCTACCATGTCTGTATTTTGGCTATAATTCTTGTATTTTTATGTCATCCACTCTGTGTCTTCAAGCTGTGTTGTACATGTATGGTGATGTACATGTAGTATGTTGAGTGTACTGATTTATGAAGTGTAGCCTATAAAGGTCCAGATAGGTCCTAGGATGGTCAAACGCCCTCAGTGAATACACTTGAAAGCATGAATAACTGTAACGGGGCATGGTGATTAGCAGCAGCCCACTTTTAGCAGGCCTCATTTGAACAGACTGTGCAGAGGAATCAAAGCCTTGTTAAATGGATTCATCTGAGATCTTAGTTTTTTTCATCAGCAACACCCTAAAGTCAGCCTCATTGTAAAGATGCTGCAGCATCTGGAAAGCTTCAGGTCCAACAACCCTGACAGGAAGTAGGCCTGCACCTGTCAATAATGTTTTTTATAAACCATACATCTGCAGGTCTAAATGTTGCAGCAGTATGCAGTTAATTATAAAAGTATTAATGTCTAGCCTTTTCCAATATATAACCCTAAATCATATTTGCTGTTTTGCTTTGTGCAGAGTGCCCTGTTGACCTTTTCTTTGTATTGGATACATCTGAGAGCGTTGCCCTCCGACAAAAGCCACCTGCGTTTTATATAAACCAGATCAAAGACTTCACCAAGCTGTTCCTAGATCAACTCCGAGACATGTAAGATTTAAAGACATTGCATGTGTTTATAGCCAATTACCTCAACCATTTCCTGATGGCTGTAACCACAGGATTATCACTCATCACAGTTACCCCACATGACTCTTCACCCCAATGGCATGTCAGCTTTTAAAGAGCCCAGAATCAACTGCTTGCATTTTATACAAGCACAATCTTTGAAATAAACTGGGAATGTAGGGATTTCTGGAGGTGAAAGTTTAAACTGGTCAAATCCACACAACACTGTCTGTACTAAAAATATTAAAAACACAGTCACTTATTGGAATAGTGACAAATTAATAGTTTTGCATATTGCTGATTGATTTCCTCCCCACAGTCGTCATCGATGTGACCGGTACTTGACCTGGAACTCAGGAGCCCTGCACTACAGTGATGATATTGAGATCGTGGCAGAGCTGATGGACTTGTCCACCAGCAAGAATCAACTGAAGAGCGCCATTGACGGCATCAAATACATCGGCAAAGGCACCTACACCGACTGTGCTATCAAAAGGGGCATTGCAGAGCTGCTTGTTGGGTAATATTTGTATCTCACTCAACATCACGCATATAACATAATTTTAATAACCTAATAGTACAATATTGACATATTTACGCCTCACTACAGGGGGTCCCACTATCACGAGAACAAGTACATTGTGGTGGTGACAGATGGGCATCCTCTGACTGGCTACAAAGAGCCCTGTGGAGGAGTGCAAGAGGCAGCTAACGAAGCCCGGCAGCATGGGGTCAAAGTGTTCGCTGTGGCCATTTCACCTGACCAAGAGGTATTGTTCTGCCTGTTTGGCAAACCTCATCTCAACCAAACATTTAATGGTCTGAAATCAGGCTTAATTGGACATGCTAATAATGATGTTATAATAAAGGTTCCCAATTAAATGAAAATACCTGGAATTGTGCTGAGTGCTCTCATTTTCACAGCGGTTTAATTGCCTTTAATGTTGCAGCTAACCAACTTCAGAGCTAATAGTTTCTAGTTTCTTTACCTCCATAATTTTCATTTAAATGTCCTTTTCTCTCCTATTTGGTGTTGGATGTGTAGTAGTATTTAGAAATCACATCATCTTCCGTATGCATTATGTGTCCAAACCACTGGAGGTGCAATTTCCAAGATGTTAAGATATTGTTTTCAAAAGTTTTAAAAGCTTGAATGTTATATAGTATGGGACTTTTTTAGAGTGCTTAGGAGACATTGATATACCGGTAATATAACAATATTTATTGAATAATCTCAGTGGCCCAGCTTTTTGTGTCTGAGATTTGTTTTTGTTATAAAGGTCAGCCAGATGTCGCTGAATAGTTTTTATTTGAGGCCTAAATATATCTGTGTTAAATATTTGTATATATGTAATATTTTGTCGTTTATCAGGACACCAGGCTGTCGGTGATCGCCACAGATCACGCCTACAGACAGAACTTCACAGCTGCAGATGACTCCAGGTCGACCAACATCGGGACAATTAGGACCATCATTGATATGATTGTATGTGTTTTAAATCACTCTCTATAATCTGTAAACTGTTATCTGAACTCATATGTGGAATATTTGTTTTGTTTTTAGACAAATGAGACAAAGGATGTGGTAAGAAATGGACAAACTACTTTACTCACACACATGCTTATTATTACTCACCCAATATTTCTATGCAAACTTTATCCTCATTATTGACATATAGATGTTGAACTGCAAAAGCTAAACAATCATTTACATAGATTTCCAGTTGTTTCATGTTGCTGTTACTGATGTATGTTTCTCTATTCTCTATTTTAGTGCTGTTCATTTGACTGCAACGTAAGTGTTTTTTTTAATTGTATAAGTTTGGTTGAAAAACATCATAACTACTGCATCATCATATATATGTTTTCTTTGATCTGCAGGCACCCGGAGGGGCAAAAGGTCCAGACGGTGACGGTGGCTCTAACGTAATATGATAAAGATTTTAAACCTCTTATTTATTCCATTTTGTTCACCAGCTTATAAAAGGGAACTCTCAAGTTACTTGATATGATGTACATTCAAATCACTATTTTAGGGAAGAATCAAGGTCAGTTTGTTCTCCAAACACACATTAAAAAAAAAACTAAAATAAAATGACAAATTAATAGGACTTTTATATGGATTTCTGCCTGGACATTTTTTCTTTATGATAAATATTTTAGTGAATTTACCTTCAGGTTTTTGAAGATAATTGTCAAAACCCAACAGATGCTGATTTTAGTGTAAATCAGCCAATATTTAACAAACAAAATCTAGGTGGGATTCAAAATCTGAATTCCTCTTGTTTCTACTTACTAAAAGAGATTCCAAAACTAAATCCGAGTCCAAAACTACATAGTCTCAGCTTCACAAAGGCTCCAGCCAATTGTTTTTGGAAAAGTCGGCCCTAAACAAGGTGGTTAACAATTAAAGTTAAATATGCGCTGATAATGAGACTTCTGAATGTATAATTACAGGGAGAAACAGGCCGACCTGGAATGCCCGGAGAGAAAGGAGATATTGGAAATGTGGTAAGCATTTTACCTGCACAATCTTTCATTTTAAGTACAACACAGTATGTTTTCTAATCAAGTTTTATATATATGATCTAGGGCAGCATTGGAGACCCTGGTCCAGTTGGTTACAGTGGAATGAAGGTACGCCAACTGAAAACACTTTTAAAGCACCACAAATAGTGCAATATAATAATCTGAACACTACAATTAAACAGTAGTATTTAATGTTATGATTTTATTTTACCAATCATAAACCGAATGAAGGATTACAAAATTCTGTTTCTTCCAGTATCTGTGCCTCCTTCCTGTTTCAAATGTATTTTTTCTCCTACTCCGTTATACCACACATAAGATAAGACAAGACAAGATAAGCCTTTATTTGTCCCACAATGTGTAAATTCCATTGTTGCAACACAAAGTAGGTACAGAAGTAAACAACAAAGAGCAGATAACTTATAGAAAACCTAAAAAAAAAACACTCTTAAAAAAGCTCTTATAAAATCAGCCATCAGCCACTTATTGCTAGCAAATGTGCATTTCTGATAATATATTGTTTCACAATCAGGAGAGGGTTAGCGTTACATTTAGAAACAGGTTATTATTATTAGCCAACTTAATGTGAAAATGTTACTTTTAACCAAATTATGACGGTGTTCGCTCACCATTGGCTTAATTAAAGTGGTATTTTGATTGAGTGATTCTGTATCTGAGACTCAAGTATTTACAAAATGTATATTTTCACCTACCCCCTGTCACAGCCCACTGCTCTATACTCTGCTGCTTGCTACGGTGAAATGCCTCTGTGAAGAGACTAAACCACTCAGTTCTACAGCTTTGAACAGGAAGTTAATGGATCGATTTAAATTATGAAGCCTTTTAGATCAATATTGTGGTTTACAAAAATATAGATAATGATCTATGTATTATCAATGTGTTCTAGTTTCATACCCCCCAAAAACCATGGCATATCTTCTTTAAGGTTAGGGCTTTGGGAGAGGTTTAGGAACCGGGTCTTGGCTGAACTAAATTGGGAAAAAGCATCTTAGAACTTGATGTCACTTCCTCTGCACACTAGTTACAATGGACAACACATTTGAGGTATAGAAATCTTAAAAAGAGCTACTTTTTCATTGCGATACATTAATGGAAGTACTTTGTGAACAATGCTTTGATTGTGTAACATTTTAGCCGACAAAGGAGGACAGCCAAAATAACAACCCCTTTGTCAGGACAGACCACTACAGGACTAACCCAAAGTCAACATCTATCAAACAGTGTACTGGTAATTACGATTTGTGTTTGTGTGTTTACAGGGAGACCGTGGTGGCAGAGGAGAGAAGGTGATGCTAACACCCACATTTACATTACTTTAATTTGTTTAGTTTCTTGATAGATTATTAATTGCTTTTGTCTTTTGTGTAGGGCGAAAGAGGACATAAAGGCTACAAGGTAAACTTTTTTTGCATGTGATCTATGAATGTAATGTTTTTATGTTGCATCTAAATTATTCACTTCTTTATTGCTTTTAGGGAGATAAAGGGCAGGGAGGAATAGATGGAACTGATGGACGTAAGGTAAAAAACCAAAAAAATCAACATTGCTTGATACATTTTAATTGACTGCTAGACCTTTGTATGATGTCATGTTTTGTTTCTCATTAGGGTGATCCAGGTTATCCTGGTCTTTCTGGCTGCAAAGGGTCCCCTGGGTCAGATGTGAGTACCAAATAAAAAAATTTCATCAAAAAATATTTTATGGAATCATCGATATCTTGTTGGATCAAAACCAAACTCTGCTGCAGCAATTTTATTTGAACATAATCTCTGAGATTAGAGCTGCCACTTTACTTTATCATAGATTGCTTGCACATTAGCGGTGGCTACATTATCAGGAATGCTTTGGGTGCATTTGTATGGACCCCAGAGCCACGCAAGCTCATGGGTCTTTTATCACACTTTGGTTTACATTCCTTCTGTCAGGCTGTGTAAATGAAGTGATGTAGTTGTCATGTAAATAAACATGTGCATAAGTGCATGTATATGTGCTGCATACACAATGCGTTTTACATGTGAGTTCAAATTTCCTGATCTTGTACTGTGTTCACTGAGTTCAGGGTCTGCAAGGAGAGCCTGGACCGAAGGGAGACCCTGGTCCTTTTGGGAAGAAAGGAGAGAAGGTAAACCAACTGCACAACTAAAAACAACATTGTTAAAGTCAGCGTTTTGCTTTAGAAAGTACTCCTGTTAGACAAAACAGACCCTCATGTTTGACCGGTCAAACATGAGGGTCTACTTTTCTGTTTAAAGCAGCTCTATAGCTGCTGTAAACAGAAAAGCACTGAATCACAATGATCAATCTCTCCAACGCAGTTGGCACAGGGTTATCACAATATGATACTGAATATGGTTTTGCCATCCCCAAAGCCATATATTTATTATCATATTATGCATATATATATATATATATATATATATATATATATATATATATATATATATATATATATATAAATGATTGGTCCCAGAGTAGTTGAAATTACAAACTGATTCAATCTATTTCAGGGTGATTCTGGACAAGATGGTGAACCTGGACGTCCTGGCAACTATGGCTCTTTGGGAATCCAGGTAAATGATTAAGGCAACAATCATGAGCAAGTTTAAAAGTTCAATAGTGTAAGATTTATTATTATTACAGGGAGAACGTGGCCCACCAGGAGCCAACGGAGACAAAGGAGAACGCGGCGACGATGTATGTCCATTTGAGATACTTTTTAGAAAAGTCTTAATTGCACATATAAGTTCATGTCTTTGTATCCCTTAGGGTGAAGCTGGAAAAATTGGAACCCGAGGAGAGAGAGTAAAGACAGTTACTTTTATTTGAGTGACCGTGTTTGTATGAACGCTGCCAGAGAGTTACTTCTGCTTTAAATCCTTTTAGGGACAAGTTGGAGAGAAAGGGGAGCAAGGTTCTCGGGGAAACAGAGGCGTCAGAGGAGAAACGGTACGGTTTATTCAAAATAAAGTTATTACAAGACCTGGAAAAAAAACATTGATTGGAATGTAATATGAAAGCTGGACAAACATTTTACTTGCTTAATAATGTAATCTTTAAAACATTTTGGTAGTTTAATACATTTTTGTGCATTTTAGGGTGAGCCAGGACCTCGTGGAGAGCAAGGAAGGGAGGGCTCAACTGGACCCAACGGAGACCCCGTAAGACACACAAATAATACTGTTATGATTCACTGCTTCTACACGCCTAGCTTTAGCATTAGATTGCTTTGAATCTGGAGGCCCAGTCCAATGCAGACACACTTTTTCTTTTGGACAGCTTCCCTTTTTCCAATTGGAAAAGCTACTGCTTTTATTGTGTAAGTTGAGGGGGCGTGCACTGGGCCTCAGCCCAGACAGAAACTCACCTGGCCGCTGCCCCAGAGCTGCCCACTCCCTTCAAGCTCCATGTCCTGCAGCTCGTTCCCAGAGTTTACTTCTCCAGGGAACATCCACGCTCAGTCTTTCCCCTCTGACTCACTTCTTCTCTCTCGCTCCAGCCAAAGTCTCTCTATGGTTTTCTTAATGGAGCTCAAGGCACTGTAATGATAATAATACGTACAAGCGTTAGTTGTGGTTACCTCCATGATGTCATGAGCTTCAATGGCTCTTTTGTGCTTCAGGCAGCATTTTCCTCATCAGTGCTGAATGACCAGTGAAAACATAACAACAAATGACATGGAGTAACTGACACATAGAACCCACCTCAAATGCTCCCTGTGAACACGGTGTCCTCAGAAACACCTCATAAATGAAGGTGTGTCTGTGTTTTGTGATGAGAAGTCCACATCATTCAGGCCAGGTACTTTTCTTGTACTCTTTTGAAACGATCACAGCTCCATTTCTGGCTCTTACTAATTGTGTAAATGTACTGTAGATTTTGAATTCAAACCCAGATTGAACACTGTAATCTGGTAATACATTGGAATTCATGGGAACATAGTGGTTTGTTCCATTTTGTGTGAGAAGAAATAGATTTTACTCACATGTTTAGATCATTACAAACAGCAGCTGCGCTCAGCTGTCGTCAGCTAGACACAATGCCAAAATCAAGAGGACATTGGATTATTTTGTATTCCCCGTCCACTGCAGCGTAGTTGTGAATGATGTTTAACCACTTAATCTGCCTTTACCATCATGTACACTTTGTACTATATTCATATTATAACAGGTAAAAAGTACAAAAGGAGGTTGACTAATTCTATTCAAACGTAGATTTTGGGTTGATCCTTTAGATTTGATCAACGAGTGATGCAAAATTGGTTGGATTTTTGCAGTTTCTCATGACATGTGCAAAACTGTGTACTAATAATAATGATTCTCTCAACACAGGGTGTGACTGGCAAACAAGGTGCTCCTGGCTACAGAGGCGACGAGGGCCCTCCTGGACCAGAAGTGAGTCCAAAATTACGGCCTCTATTGTAAAATAAATGAGAACACTCACGTTTCCACTATGTTCTTGGTAAAAAAGTTGTTGTTGGTACAAAGGCTTAATTATGTCAAACACACATACTTGAGTTTTACGAGGCCAAACATCATGTTTCTAATCGTTTTGTTCTCCCAGGGACCTAAAGGGCCGAGAGGAATCAAAGGCGCTCCAGGAGACAGAGGCGTGATGGGGGAGCGGGTGAGAGCGGCGGCCATTTTGTGTGAGGAGGATTTGTGGTGATGTGAGAGTGATGTATTGATGTATCTCTGAATTTCAGGGAGAAGATGGCGCCCCTGGAAACGGCACTGTGGGTTGTCATGGTTTCCAGGTATGTTTTCTCAAATATTTTAACAGATTTAGTGCATCTTTTTAAAATTCAAATCCAAGCAAATGTTTTTGTTTTTTAGGGTTATCCTGGCGGGCGTGGAGAACCTGGCGAGCCCGTAAGTTTAAAAAAAACATTTTATCTCACAGAATTTGACACTGTGCCAAAGTTCACACAGAAAATATGGAATGATTTTGTTGTTGTTTTAAATAGTGTTTTGACATATCTCAGATTAATTGGATTCAAACAACAGATACAAGCATGTCTGAGTGTCTTTCTTTTCCCCAACATGTCCTGCGATGACCTCAGGGCGGTAAGGGAACCCCTGGACCCAAAGGAGACGACGGAGAGCCCGGAGATCCAGGCCCTGACGTAAGTGTCTTCATTTTTCTTGACCTCACTCATTCGCCTTAATCTCATCTGTTCTCGTTGGATCTGTCTCCAATTCCAATTTTAGGCTAACAGGATGTGAGTCACAAGTCTGGTATTGACCCTTTAGATTTATTTCTATTTAGTTTTATTGTTAACAGCAGCATTAACAAAGACTTAATAAGGCTACAATTAAAAATCTATATGGTCTTCTCTAAAACCAACTTTTGTTTTTGCATATGCGTATTTCTCTCAAGCTGACTTTATGTTTTGCAGCTGTAAGTGTCTTCATGAGTAGATTTGAACAGCTCTTTTTTGTGTTTTGTCTGTGGGAGTGTTAGGTCTGTGTTAGCTGTGTGTGTGCGTGTCTGTGTGTGTGCGTGTGTGGGGTCTTTGGGGATGTTGAGCAGATGCAGCTGTGCCGTTGTCATGAATACGAGGAGTTTGTTATCTGAGGAGATGAAGGTTTTCGTCTTGGTTTAGAGCTTGGTTGTGTTTGTGTGCCCACTGTACATCGGCCATATATGGTGTCACTTTAACACGTTACCTTGGCTTCAACTCATTCGTATTTACCTTGAAATCACTGCATTTCCAAGGCCCCAGTTTTATGACGTAAACATTTCTGCACATGTTTGGACTTAGCTCTCATCTGTACGTCGGTGACCTCTGGCCTTTCTCTGCACACAGAACTCACGTCTTTGTAATCTTTGAATTCACACAAGGTCAAAAATGTTTGCAACTCATCAAGATTGTGTTCCCAGACAGAACGATTATTAGGCGCAGCTGTCTAGATTTTCACTCAAGATCTGGACCCCAAACCCCTTTAGCCACAGACAACAACCCGCTTCCAACTTTTTTCAATGCCCATTTTGTCTCACATTTGTACCAGTATCAAAAAGCTGCTTGAGAACCTCCCATTTCCACAGTTTTCCAGTTAATGAAAGAACAATGATTCAGAACACGGTAATCATTCCAACAGTGGAAATACAAAGCATCGCCTGTCCCCATCTCTTTTCCTTTTTTTCTTTTTTTGGGCAGTATTTTTCCTTAGAACAGACTGGCTTTGCTGGTCTGACATTTGGGAGAAGAAATCATTTAATGAGAAATAGAGTCTTTTATGCCAGTATGTAAGAAGACCTAAAAAAGTATTCTTGGTTAGACTTAAAACCAGTGATACAAAAGTTCAAACTTGATACTTTCGATACAAATTTACCCCTGATACCCTTTTTTAAACAATAGTCATTTTCATCACAAAATAAGAGTCATTGATTTAATGATCATGTAGTCTCATAACAGTTACAATATCATAGTTATAATAAAAGGATATTTTCTTAGATAATAGAATGTAATATTCAACACAAAATAATATTACTTTATTTGATATTACCATGTTGTCTTATACGCACAATAGTTCTGAAACATTTTTTTTGATTTAGGATTTTCTTTAGTATTACTAATTAAGTAAGTATTACTATTAATCGGTTCTCTGTATTGATATTTTTGACAACTCTTTTGTTTGGCCACGAGGGATAGAATGAAATGGATTGGGGCGTGTCCCAAAAGATGAAGGTCAAAGCTGACCAGGACCTTTGATTCCTAAACTATGCACCTTCTCAGCACCTAGGGATGAAAACGTATATTTGAGTTTAAGGATACAGCCTGATGAAGCGTGACGCCATGCACCAAGGTCAAGCCATGAGTGTATGATATGGTCCATGCTAAATCGATGTGTTTGAAGTGTCGTAATTTGAACCGTGTGGATTCAAAATGGCTGCTCAGTGTTTCTTAGAGCCAGGTGGTTGGTATTACCAGCCCTCTCTTCTGACTTTTCTTCTTTAAATGTCTAGATTGTACCGACGAAACAGTGCAGATCCTTAAGTCTGTGTCTGCTTCACATCAAACCCCAGATGATTTATCGCCTGTGTTTTTGAGTTCAAAGTGCTAGCCTTTGTCTCTTTTTATGTTTCATGTACATTTTATTTTGTTAAATTTTAAAACTAAATAGTGGACTGAAGGCTCAACAATGATAATTTTATCTGATTTAACTAAAGCAATCACGATTGTTTTGTTTGAGTTTGAAATAAATATGCTGTATATAATTATGTAACGCATTATTGAATCAAGCTTAAGCCCTTTATATATATATATATATATATATATATATATATATATATATATATATATATATATATATTTTTTTTTTTTTTTTAAACCTGACTCCAAAAATATAATTATTGGCAGATTTTAGTTTATTTCGATTTTTTTTTACCATATTACTAACTTTTGATTGTTTGAAAATGTAAACAGCTGTTTGTAGTATAGTACTTAAATGATTATCCTCGGTGCAAAGGACCCGAGGCTCAGTCTCACTGCAGCTGCACTCTCGACACAAGGGTGGAGCACACTTTTCATCCAAATGGATTTAGTGTTTTCAGTAGCATTGATTCCACAGTGTAAAACAATGTAATAGCCACTTCAAAATCCACTCCACCCATGGCTATCAAATGAAGAGTGTGAGTCATGCAAGAGAGACGTTTTGTAAAATGGTCTGTCGATTACTCGTATATAAATACAATACTGAAAGTGATCAGTGGGCCAAATAGACCCACAGTTTCAGTTTCAGTTCTGAATCTGTGTGAATACTACTTTCTATAACATATTTTTTCTTTTCTTTTACAGAACAATGAACCAGGGCCTCCCGGACCCAAAGGGGCCAAAGGCCACAGAGGACTTGAGGGCAGACCGGTAAGAAAAATTAGCTGTGAAATACTGATGTGAATGTGAACAAGTACAGACTTAGGACACACATCCCTCCACTGTCCACAGGCGCCTAACTCTCAACTTACATCTGTTGATCACTTAGTAGAGGAGTGGTAATTAATGCGTAGGTTTGGCCTTTCTATGGTCTGACATTTTGCCCTTAGATTTGTGACCAAACAGGAGTTTTTCTGTTTGTATTCCCCTTCTTGTGTAGTACAGTGCCAGTGGTTTCTTCTGAGTCACTGTGAGCTTACTGCTCGGTGCTGAATGTAACAACAAACCACATTTAAAAACACAGAAATTATATCCATGACTCAGTGCAGAGGAAATAAATGTGTAATTCCTCACTCACTGGCAACTGAACTGAAGCCCTGTTAAAATGAATGTACAATTGATCTAAATAAAACAGTAAAAAGCACAAATAGACTTTGGAGCACTTCTGACCCAGCCTTTACATGCTCTCCTTCCTCCTCCTCTGGCTTCTGTCTCCGCTGCATATTCCTGTATGAACTGTTTGCGTCTTGTGTCTCAGGACTGTTTCTTTCATCTACTCTCTTTCTGTCTCTCTGTGTGTGTGTGTGTGTGTATGTGTGTGCGCGCGCGCGCCTGCGTTTGTGTGTGTGTGTGTGTGTGAATGTCTGCACAGTCTAAGGCTCACCACATCTTTGTCACAGAAAAGAATGCTCTTAAACTGAGTTAAATGTCTTTTAAAACAAAACAGATGGTTTTACTGCCGCTGAGAGAGAAAAAAATGCTGTGGTAACAGGGGAAGATGTTTGTGTTGTTGTGTAGATAGTGAGCTCAAATGTGTGGGCGTGGATGTGGGTTCAGACTGAGGGAGTTTGGTTTGCTCTCAAAGGAGGGGATGCTTCCTGAAGAATCATGGGTTTCCATTTTAAGCCTTTCTCTTCTTCAATAATTTCTTCATTCATTGCACTACATTTTAACATAACGGTGGTGTTATCTTTGTCTTTGACAGGGACCTCCTGGGCCTCCTGGACCTGCAGGAACTGATGTAAGTGCACAATCCACTGTGGATGGACTCATTTTGGTCCCATTCCATGACTAAAATGCACAGTGAGATGAATAATGCCCTGAGATAGCTTTCTGAAACTGATGCAGTTTATTTAGCCTAAAGGCAAACATCCAATTTCCTGAATTTAAACACTAAAAACCTCCCAGCAAACATTCAATACAGAATTTCTGAGTTATTTTCCTCCCCTCCATCTTTTCTTTGAAACTTGAAGCGCTGTCTGAGGCCTGAGTGACTTGTGTTTAATACTCTCAAAGCAGTTATGTAATGTGCCTTAACAGTCCACGTTGTAAACTCATGTGAGCCACCTTTCTCCTCAGGAATGTGAAGTTCTGGATATCATCATGAAACTTTGCTGTAAGTTTTACATTTGCATGAATACAAACAATGTACACCTGGACCCTATGAACATGTGTGCCGCACATTGTGAAACATGTCAAGCCCCAAGAAGAAAAAGTGTTTTTCCACATGATAATGACTCCAAATGTGTTTGTCTTTTACATATTTGCTCCACTTCACAGCGTGCTGCGGTGAGTTTGTTTCATTTGTAGTCATTATAATTGCTGCTCATTCTTTTGGGGTGATTTTGGTTTCATTTGTTTCGGTTTGTGCTTTTAGAGTGTAAATGTGCTCCCATGGACTTGGCCTTCATTGTGGACAGCTCTGAGAGTATTGGTCTGGCAAACTTTGATCTTTCCAAGGACTTTATCATTACAGTCATTGACAGACTGATTAAAGACCAACAACTCAAGGTAACGCCCACCATAAATAATACATTTTGACATTATAGCACATTATAATTTTAACATTCTTTGGTTTTCATTAGATTAGAATGGTTTCATAAATGTATTTATCGGACCTATGGGATATAGGAAAAGTGTGTTGCATCAGGTTCACTGTCACAGCTGAAAATTGAAAGCATAAATAAAATGGAATGGGCCCTTTGGCATGACACTGCTCTTCCAGTTTGGATATAATTAGTCAAGAAGGGTGGGACATTGAAATGTTGACAAGACCGTAGCACCAGTGTGTGGACAAGTGTGGTGTTTTGTTTATTTTTTGTCTCTGCAGTTTTCAGGTAACGACTCGACTGTAAGTGTTGTGCAGTACAGTGGGTCCAGGGCTCAGGAAGGGGTCACACTGGGCGTGAACACCAACAGCCTCGCCGAGTTCAAACAGTGAGTTAGTCCAGGAAATTGGTTGTTTTCAGTTTCTTGAATCTACTTATATCATGTGGCATTTTCATATTATCCAGTAGGAAAATTTACAAAACCTGGTCATCCGTTATCTTTACCAAATCTCTCACACACAGAGACAGAGCTGTGTTATGTATTAGTTATGTATTAGTTATTCAATATTTAACTATAACAGAGGAATGTACTGTAAAATTGTAGTGTGATTTTTTTTTTTTTTAAACAACATAAGCAATGGAATTACAACTTGTTACATACAAAAAGTTTTTTAAAAATGTGTGTCTAGTATTATGGTTTGTTGCCTATGTGATAATCAGATACTTTGTGTGTGCAGGATGGTGAAGGACCTGCCGTGGCTGGCTGAGGCCACTTACACAGGAGAGGCTCTGGACTATGCGCTCCAAAACACCATCAAGCTGATGCGGAAGGACAACAAAGTGGTGATCGTTCTGACCGACGGACGCTCAGACACGACCAGAGACAAAACGCCCCTCAATGTGCTGTGTGGGAAAGACATAAGGGTACTTCAGTCTTTGCCAAATTAACATGGACCTTCATTTCAAAGTGGCATTTTTTTATTGTAATTGTTCATATTGTACTATAACACATTTTTCTACCTAGGTGGGAGGGGTAGGAGTTAAAGACTATTCCGCTCGCGTGCCCAACCTGGAGCAGTTGGGAGATGTGGTGTGCCAAAGCGACACCAAGAAGCCCGGCTTTTCTTTTGTTCGTGACAACTTTGCAGAACTTTTGGAAGACACTTTCCTGCAGAACCTCACATCCAAAATATGTCAAGGTTTCATTTATACCATTTATACTCTACATTTGATTAAATATATATTTTCAACAACAAGCCACAATAATTAACACTATATGTATTGTATTTTCTAGATAAGAAATGTCCAGACTACAAATGTCCCAGTAAGTATTTTTTTTTTTATCAGTGATCAGAATGAAACATACAAAATGTACTTGTTTCTATTACTTTGCTGTTTACTTTTTTCAGTCACTTTCAATCGAAATCATGACATCCTGCTGATGATGGACAGCTCCGCTAGTGTGGGCCAGAAGAACTTTGAGACCAGTAAAACCTTTGTTCGTCGTTTGGCGGATCGCTTCATTGACCCAAAGAGGAGGACCCCCACAGTCCGCGTGGGCGTGGCCCAGTACAGTCGCAGCTCCAAAATGGAGCAGCCTCTGACCACCAACCTCACAGAGCTGTCGTCTCGGGTGGAACAAGCCGTTTTCTCAAACGACGGCACTGATATTCTTCAGGCCCTGGACTTTGCCATGTCTCGTCTGCAGGATCGTGGAGATTCCTCCGGCAGCAGCAAGAGGAAGGTGGTGCTGTTCTCTGATGGCAGGTCCCAAGATATCACCGCGGCTTTACTTTCAGACAAAGTCCGTAAAGTGGCAGGTGCAAACCTGGAGCTGTTTGTGATCGCAGTTGGCAGCCAGGTGAATGAGGCAAACCTGCGCATGCTGGTGAGCCGAGGCCAGCCTGACGACATCACCTACGCTCAACGCCATCTATTCCGTGTGGCTGACTACCCCTCACTGCTCCGCGGCGTCTTCCACCAAACCGTGTCCCGCAGAGTGGCAATGTCCTAAATCAGAACTCTAAACAACTGGACCAACATGCTTTAGACCTTTAGTCCCATGATTATTCACTTTCATTTACATGACACTGTCCTCAAGTTCATTAAAATGTTATGGCGATGACAAATGATTGTGTGATTGGCCAATAAATGTACATTTTTACCCCGAGTTTTGCCTTCAGGCTGGGACGTCCAGCAGAGATATACCTTTCGGTTCATTTTAGCTGATAACTACATACATCATGGTGCTATATGGAATTTTTGTACAAACCCTTTGCAGACTTCCTACCTTTAAGGCAAAGATCAGGGTTAGCGTCCTTCAGTTTTTGTTACGTCTGAACTGTTGTGTAGCTTTTGATCAGATCTGAACTCAGGTATTCTGCATTCTGGATCACTATCCATTAATGGGCCAAACCTAATGACTGAACTTCCTTCAAATTGACCAGGTTTTTTTGCTTTCAAGTGGTGGACAAACATTACCAGTTATGTTCTTCAACAATAATCAGTTTACTACAAAAGAGCCAAATCAAACCACTGACCTTCCTAAAACATGAAGGGCTGAGTTGTGATTGGCTTATCCCTGACACCACTTGAAAGCTCCATTAGCTATTAGCTACAGAACATGGCCTTTGACATGATTGATGAGGACCGAGCAGCTGAGTATGTGTACTGACCTGTGTGTGAATGGAGGTAATTTTCGCCCTGGGTCCTTGGGCAATGTTACGTAAACTGTAGGGACCGCTGATTGGAAGAAAGAAAGCTGGTCCCCATTTGCTTTTATCAAACACACACCTTGGTACTTAATCAGTGACGTAGGAAACCACATGTCAGACACAAACACACAGGATTGTCCCAAATCCAATATTGTTACTGATTGTCTTTAGAGCTAAAACTGTGCACTTAAATAACATTAATCAGAAGATCTGCAGCCTCCTGTGTTGTAAGAGCCACTTCAATAAAGGTTGCTACACCAGAATGTGTTTTGTGTGTTTATTTTCTCTTTCTTTAATGATTTTCGTTGCAGGACAGTCCCAGGGTGAAATGGGGACGAGAGAAGGAAGGACATGCAGCAACTTGTCGGAGGGTCAGGATTCAAACTCACAATGCTGAGGCCAGAGCCTGGCATATGTTCTGCCGCCTTAATTATCATTATTTCCCCTTGGGAACAAACTGTGGTTAAGGAAAAAACAAAAGTCACAACTGTATAAAAAAATGCTTTACATTCTCTGTGGTTTTAAGCTGTTGTAGCCACAGCTGCCCTGGGGTTAAAGTTGCTGCCAGTCTGTGCCACCACCACTTACACACCTCACTCATACTTAGTGTGAAGTGTCTTGCTCAGGGACACAACAGCAGTAAAATGTTCAGAGCTGATAGAATTGGCTGCCTACCTCATGAGCCACTGTGACCCGGCACATATTTATTTGAGTACTACAATAGCGTAATAAGAATACAGTAATATCTAAAATTATCCAATAGTCTTAGCAATTTTAACACCCACTCTAATAAATAAATTAAAAGGGAAAGAGAGGGTAATTTTGTTCTGACAGATGAAGATATATGTACATCACTATTGAGGACCACAAGTTCACACGTCTGGGGGGAATTCTGTTGGAAGAATGTGTCCTGTTTTTTTCATAATACCATGTCAAAGTGCTCACTATTCACAGGGAGAATCTAGCAATTGTGGTTGCCAGGAGGCTCATCATTATCATGTGTTCTGGGACTGTCCAGTTCCGGTTACTGGACTGAAATCAGCGAGGCATTATAGACTATTTCTGATCCCACACAATGGTCTTGGCCCTCAAAACACAATAAATGGATATATCTTTGGAATAATACTCCTGGCAGCAGGGGAAAAGGGCATCAGAAAAAAAAAACACGACACAAACGGCATTGACGATCAAGGATTGGACCGACATTACAATTGACATGCAAAAAATGGAGAAGATCATATTTGAACTAATTTGAAATTGGACAAATTTGACAGACTCTAGACAAATTGGAATTTGTGTGCCTTAGTTAGCATCTTGATGTCTTTTATGATTATTTTATTCTGTCTGCAATGTTATCTCTGTTCTTGTTTGGTTTTTCCTTGCTTTAGTTCTTCGTGGGACTGTTCCTCATAAATGTATCTTGGCTCTTTACCTCACCTCTCTGGATTACTGTGAACTCAACCTTCACCTCTGAACAATTTCTGATTCTGATGACTGCCAAAAACCTGCATGGAGAAAAATAAATCCGACTTCAGCACTGCACCACTGCGTCGTCACACCTCTATTTCTACACAAATGAGAGCACAGCAAATAAACAGCCAACATAACTGGATGCTGAACTCAGGGCTGCCATAAAAGCACATGTGTTTCATATTAATGCTTCATACTCTGAAACTGCTTTGGTCTGATCCAGAGTTTTTGATCTCATGTATTCCTGCTCGTGCTCGTGCTCGTGCACATTATGACAGACTCTTCCTGTGTCAAAGAGAGCATATCTCAGCATCCAAACCAAACAACCTTTATCAGATCCGTCCGCTAAAGTTGGGTTGTTTGTTTGTGCTAATGAGTGTGCCTGTCTGACTCCAGGCATTTTTCTGAGATTCTTTTCAGACACATCCTGATATTAAACAGGATAATTAAGAAAAAGATGTGGCAACATTTAGAAAGAATGACTTATGATGAGAGATATATTTGATCAATTCATACATGAGGCCGTTTTTTTCCCTTCCTAACAACACAAGGTGAACATTGCATTACTGTTAGACTTTTACGTTCAGTAGCATAATTTGTGCACCTGCTTTTAACCTCATATTACCCCTTTACATTAAAACTCTAAATGAATGTTAAGTAAAATATGTGACATTTTCCCTACTTCAGTTCTGGGGCTGTGTCTGTGTGTGGGACTGCTCCTCACAAATTTGTCTTGGCTCTTCGCTGCTATTTCTGAGACTCAATTTCCTCACGGGTCCTGTTTTGTGAAGCCACATTGAAGCCCTTTGGACAGGACCTCTGCTCACTGCATTACTTTGAACTCAACCTCCATTTTCACCGAAATTCACTGGTAATAGTGACATACGCTCTGCACATGGACTTGAACATGCACAAGCGCAGATCTGTGCACGCTGCTGATAACGACTCCCAGATGCCCTGTCTGAACACAGCACATCTGCCGCAAAGGAAGGAAGAGATTCCAGGGAAAATCAAAGAGGAGCCAGCACTATTTCACATGGTCTTTTTGTTGCTTTAAAGTTGTGCTTTGCCTAACAATGGTCAAGTGATGCTCTACTGTTGCACCATGTCGCCAAAGTATGTTGTCATAACCAGCATTTATTAGACAGTTGTTTTTGTTTTAAATCTGGTTTCTTCATGATTTCTCAATAAACCATCCTGATTTCATGTCTTTTAAACGGATTTAAATGTCCAGATAATGCTCTTGTTACACCTCTGCTAATAGAAAGATAAAGACATTTTTTCACCCATAAAACAAAGACCGTCTTTGAGCCAGTCTGCATTTATTTGTTCACATACACCTAATGTCTTTAACAGTGTTATACAGTCTCACAAATATGTGGGTCTTACAAGTTTACATAATAATTTGTTACCATAGCAACAAAGGGTTAAAATCCATCCCGAGAGAGGTCACAATACACTAAAGTTAAAAACGATACCTTAGAGTAAGATGTAATTTCAAGTCAGTTCTTTTCTGGATTTGCAGATTAAATTACAGTATGTGTCACTGGATCAACCTTTCATGGTTGTCTGTGTGCATGTATTGACTAAACTGGAGTTATTGGTTATTCTTTTGTGCCTCTAATGTTCCCCTCAAAGGACAAAGCTTAATGAGCTTCACAATTTACAGCTAATAGTTGCAGTATGAAAACAGTTCCAGAGTTTCTGCTCCTGTCTCAGTTTTTGGTCCTCAACATATTTATTCAAGTCCAGAAGGACTTTTGAAATCATTCATACAATGCCAGAAGTTACATATGTTTTAAAGTATTTTTATTTTATATTACCACAACCAAGAAGTACACCCTCAAAAATATCTCTCTAAAACAAAAGACTTAGGGAAACAAGCAGGGGGTGTTTTGTTTTGTTTTTTACTTACAACAATTGTAATGTCTGATTTATTATTTATTACAAAAAACATTGGACACTGTTAATGTTGTAATTTTGTGTTTTGGTCCTCAATCATCTAATCAGAAAGTAGAATAAGCGTCACATTCCTCTCTCTGGTCTGAATGGCCACTACCTGAAGCACCTACACCACTCATGCGGCAGTACTAGTGCAGCCTCTGCAGCTCAGTCAGCCTGGAATTCTAGAGGTTCTGAGCTTTTACATGAGACATGGCCTGTTCATAACTGGTGAAAGAGAACCACTTGTATGAGTTTTTTAAATGGCGTTTAAGGCACTGACAACACAACTTTCAGCGGTAGTTGAATTTAAGTCCAGACTTCATAGCTTACCTTTATACAAGATGTGGTTTAAAACGTCAGTATATTTTACAGTGCTCTCACATTCTTAAAGACTCTTGACTCTCTCTCTCACTGTTTTGTTATATGGGACAGTTCTTTGGCTTGCACTGTGACCTTTACGCTTGCCAAATCTCAATAGACACCCAACATTTAAATGAACAATGACATATAGGTTCTGAACTTCTCTTTCATGTTCTTTAGTGTTGCTCCGGATCCCATTACAGGACATTCTAATTGTCCACAGCACAGTGAGAGAAAAGATGCCGAGTTGTTGGTAATTCTGCATTTGATTACAGCCGAATCCCTCAGGACTCAACGGCGCTTTATGCCCCATCTGAAAAACATGAAGGAAAAATAAAATACAAGACTTTGTGTGAGAGAGCTGGTTAACTCTTATTTGGGAGGGAGAGCCATTCCTATTCTGTGAGTCACCCATTTAAAACAGACCAGACCCCCTCCATAGACACACATCTCTCGATCCTCTCACTGCAGTCTTCTTTTCTTTTTAAGGAAAAATCCATTCTCAAGCCAAGATCCAGAGAGGCGCTTCATGGATATATCTCTGGTCTGCAGCTGGCCTCCTATTCATCACTTTAACGTCGCATATTTTTTCAGCCACAACTGCTCCTGATTATTTATATTTCAGGATCACAAATTTCTGAAAAATTCTATCTACAAAGTACAGATATTTCAGGTTTTCAAGCAGAATTGAAATAGTAAGTTGTCCTAATGAATGAGCTGTCTTGACCATAAGAAAACTATATTTATTATTGTTCTGATCAGAACTTGAAGATTCAGGTCCAAAATAATCGTTTAAACCAAGACTTGAATGTAAAAAATAAATCAAGGATCACTGTGTAACTTTTCTGTGAAGGGTTCAGCTTGTCTCTATGAATATGTTGCTTAAATTTTACACAGTAGGGTAGCAAACATATCCATCTTGCATGTATTTGATTATGGGTCTTTATTGCCCAAAAATACCTTGAAAAACATATATTCATGAGGCTTGAGATCATTTTAATGCCATACTGTGGAACATTCTCGGCAAAGTAATGCCATCTTAATGGGGTCGAGCAAGTGCAGACTCTTAACCAGAAAAAGGATACTGCACACCTTTTAGTAAAGTAACTAAATAAATACTTAATATACTTTCCACCAAAGCTCTGAACAGAAGCAAAGGTTTTTCTGCACGAGGCAACACAGGTGGTGTTGTTTAGAATTACATGCATAACTGAAACGGGCAAACTCTGGAGTTTTCCAAGGTACTGGAGTGATCTCATCACATGATCTCTCTGGGTGGAGTCTGCATGTCCTTCCCGTGTTACTGCGGATGCTCTCCGGGTTCTCCTCCCACCGTCCAAACACATTCATGTGACAACTCTAAATTGCCCCTAGTGAATGAATGTGAAAGTGAATGATTGTCTGTGTGTCTCTGTGTTAACCCCGTGAAGAGCTGGCTTCTGTCCAGGATGTGCCCCGCCTAAGGCCCAAAGTCACTGCGATAGGCTCCAGTCACCTGCGACCCCTAACGGGAACATGCAATAGAAAAGGAATGAATGAATGATGGTACAGCCATTATATCAGCACTACAACTAACAACTGTGTTTAATTTAAATGACTAAATGTTGTGTTCAATTCATTTTATTTTTGTAATGCCTGAAATCACAACAGCAGCTGTCTCAAAGGGCGAGAAAGAGTGTATTGTAAAAGCACCACTTGACTGCTCTGTGCTGTCTTGAGTGTTTTACTTCTCATCAACCTGGAAGAAAGAACTGAAAGCAGAGTATGATTGGCAGTGCTTGGGTGGTCCACCTCAGCTTCACTATGAATTAAGATATTCTAAAGCCGTTTAAATCCCCCAAAATAAATGCATGTGGAAATTGCTGATATGCCAAAGGGTTTGTGAGCGGTAGGGACGAGTTTTGCAATTTGAAAATTAGGCACCTCAGAATTAAGGCTCATAGTTGCGGAATAATCCAGTGCTGAAAAGAAAAAAGGACACAAGCTTAAAACGTCCCATAACGTGATACTACTTTTGCATTCACTGTCTTTTTCCAAAGTAACGATTTTTCCAAGAAATATACCCCAAAATTGAATTCACACCAATGATTTATCCGTAATCTTCATTTGTCTTGATCTGGACTTACTTTGTTGTCGTCCAAATAATAAACCCTCCAAACAGCTTCATTATGTTGTTGCTCTAATTGGCAATCATGTAGCGGATGTGAACTCAGATGGTTTTGTCTAGAGACTGGGAGAAGTCATCAATCTAAAGGCTCCACTGCTTGTGTTTGTATTCGTACTGGAAGTCATGTGTCCCATCACAACAAAACAATGCTGCTGAATATGCTTTAAATTATACATAAATTGCTGGCTGTACAGATATATTGAGAGACCTCCCACTATGCAACAATGACTAAACAAGGAGAACAGACTCATGGACGGATTGACACTGTTTACACTCATTGTAAACTCGTCTCATAGGCCTACTAATTGCAACCAGACCAGGAGCCCAAATTATGAGGTCCATGCGTTTATGTGAATCGAGTGGGGTTTTCTCTCTGATTTATCCAAGGTTGTGGCAAACATGAGTGAGCATTTCCAGCTTCTTTCAGTGGAATTGGCCTGATTTGGACTTCAGTTCAGTCCAACTTTTCACAGGATCACCTCTAACCAGGTTTAACTTAGCCCCTGTGAACTTAAATTTGGTATTAATGAGATCATGTTCCGAAGTGGCTTTTATGTGGGTGCAGCTTACCTGCAGACACCCCATTAACTCTGTTGCCTGGTACAAAAAACAAATCCCCTGACTTCTTCCATATGGGAGATACGTCCACTTCCGATGAGTCCCACTGAGTGACTGGAAAGGGTGTAACAAAGTGGGCCTAATGTCAGGGGCTGGTTCAGGTGAAGCGAGTGTGGTTCTCATCTCCAGCTGCACTCAGACATCATTTTACTGGTGCGCGTGTGGGAGAGGGAAACGCGCGCACGCACTTGTTGCTGCAGAACCACGGCGCCTTCACGTGGTCATGTTTGGGACTGTCGTGCACGGTGCGCGTGCAGGAGGAGGGATCTGAGCCATCAGTTTGGGCTGGATCGGGACGGCAGGGCGAGCGGACGGCTTTTCTGTGGGAACTTAACGCACATCCAGCGGTTTAATTCCCACTTTCTGGGCCCCGTTCCCCTTTTTGTTCTTTGGGCTTTTTCGCTTGAAATGCGGAGGTAGTCTACGGAGGACCAGCTGCGCACACGGACAAAAGTTGTTGGAAAGAGTTTGGGTAAGCAGCACTTTTGCGCAAAGCAATGTGCACTGTCTCTGTTCATATTATTACATACACCATTGTTGTACGTGTTTTAAACTTCAAGGGTTGTTTTGTGCTAAACACGATTAAACTGTTGCGCGCAATATTTTGCGCTCTGTTGAATATCTGGATACCCATGTCCCCCGAATGTGGCTCTAATCAAGTATATTGTTGTTATTTTAATATATTTTCTTTAACGGTGTAAGGCTTGTGTACCTGCTCTTTGATTTGAACATTACTGCTCCCACTCCTGACGGATCAGGGCTCACATCTGCACTGCCAACATCCACGCAGCTGTGCGCCTGCTAGAGGGAGACAAACCACGCACTCACTATGGATTTAAGTCTCATTATTTCTAAAATCGGCAAATACATTCCACAGTTAAGAAAACGGTAAAAAAAAAAGTGGCTTGTTTGCTGCAAGTGTAAATTAGGTCATAGAAATAAAATTCCGTTAAAACAAATTTGTAACAATAATCTAATGTTTTTATTCTAATATAAGGCCCTATTAACAACTGTGATCATGTTGGGGCATATTTATGGTCTGCTGGTAAAATCCGCTCCGTCTGCTGTGAATAAGACGCCACTAGGGGGCAGCAGAGCTCATCTCTTCACCACATAAAAGTTACAAATAATTGTAATAAAGTACAGACTTTATTACAATTATTTGTAACTTTTATCAGTCTTATTTATTTATTTGTGGATTATGTGTAGGTTTTGACATGTTTGTTTGTTACCAGACACCTAACATAGCAACCGTTTTGCTCATTAGCCTCAATGTATTTACACCAAATTAAAGATGGTAAAAATAACCTTAATCTTGTGGACCCAAGGAAATTAGCTATGCACAATATATGGGTCAGATTATTTTACTGTCCTTCTTCTGCTTCTGATGCCACTCGTTTTCAAATTGTTTGAGTGTCACATGGAGGCAGGATAGAATCTGTGAAATTTTCATTAGATAGACAAAACAAAACGAATTGAATTTTGATACTGATTTTTAATGACTATCCATAATTACAAAATCTGTGCCATCAGTACTCCCTCCCCCCTGTTTATTTTTTTAATCAGTAGGCAATGTCCCAGGCCCATAAACTCTACCGACCAACAGCCTGAAGCTCAACTGTAAGCTTTTGTGTGGCTTCTGTCTTTCAGGAGAACATGATGGGCTTAGAGGTCATCGCCCTCTGTCTGCTCTTTGGAGCTTTGACGCACGGCCAGCCAGAGTGCACCAGTGAGCAGTCAGCACATTAGCCGCAACAAACTGTACAGCAAGCATCATATAAATGTTTGTTTCTGTATCTTGCAGAAAAGAATGAATGTCCCATTGATGTTTACTTTACAATTGATACATCTGAGACCATCGCCTTACAGGAGCCGCCCCCTGGATCACTGGTGGAGAGTATTAAGGTACCCACTGTCTCCATACAGTGTTCCAGTTTGACCTTACTGTGGTAATAATATGAAATGTGTGTGTCTGCAGTCATTTACAGAGCAGTTTGCACAGCGTTTGGAGGACCTTGAGTTCAGAGGAGCAGTGAAAATCAACTGGAACCTGGGAGGACTTCACTTCTCCCAGAGACAGGAAGTGTTCAGCCGCATGGCGTCCAAGAGCGAGTTTATTGCTGTGAGTCAAATAATACATTTATAAGGCATACTGTTTAAAGTGAGCTGAAAAATGATTTTCATTTATGTTTTTTTTTTATGGACACAGATTTATTACAGAGATTAGAGATCACATTTACCCTTGTTATTGCTTTACCTCAGTCTCTTCAAAAGCATCACTCATTACAATTGTAAACAGTGGAGTAGTAAACAGTCTATACTGTCCTGTTGCAATTTTCCTTTCATGACCGTGAAAAAGCTAAGGGTTAATTCCTTTCTAATTCATTCTAATAGAAAAAAAACACTACATACATAATTTAGCCAAAGAATATTTAAAATCATGTTTTATTCTATTTTTTAGATTTTTTTTTATTACACTGAAAAATATATAACGCATTTTCCTAAATCATGCATCACCTTCAGAAAGTTACATACTGGTATTTTTTAACAAGAATAATCAGAATCAGAATCCATTTATTGCCATTGTCAGTGAAATATTCACAAACGAGGAACTTGCTTTGGCGTTAAGATGCAACAGAAAACAGTGTATTACAATAATAATAGTCCAAAAAAAGTATAGTCTATGCTAAAATAAAATAAAATGAAATGTGTAGAATAAACGTGATTTAATGTAATCTATATATACAACAACAGGATCAGAACGAGTGCAAAATTGGCAGTGCAAAACAGTGGATAGGAGGTACTTACATGTATTATTATATTGACAGGTATTAAGATAAGATAATCCTTTAATATCCACACAAGGGGAAATTTCGTTGTTACAACGCAGTAGAAACAGGAGGAAAGGACAGATTATAGGAAGTTTCAAAAAATAAAATAGATTAAAAAAAAAGAAAAAGATATAGATAAAAAAATAAATAAGATAATAATAATAAAATAATGATAATAGAATAGAATAAAATAAAATAAAGTAAAAATATTAAGTGTTCATGAGTCCAATGGCAGAATAATAATAATAATAATAATAACTTTTATTTATATAGCGCTTTTCAGTGACCCAAAGACGCTGAACATAATAAAAAAGGGGGGGGGTATTTACAGACAGGGGGGGACAACACGTACAATACACATTAATATACAGATAAAATGAACAAGACAGAAGAAGTAGAGAGAAAAAGATGGGGATGTAACAGGGGGTAGAAGAGTAGGCAATGGGGTAGAGGAGGCTAGGGGTAGGGGAGGTCATAGGCTTGGGTGAAGAGGTATGTTTTTAGGCGGGATTTGAATGTTGTGAGTGAGGGAGAGTGGCGGACAGGTTGGGGGAGGGAGTTCCAGAGTCGGGGTGCTGTTCGGGAGAATGCTCTGTCGCCAAAAGTTTTGAGTCGGGATGTTGGTGCAGTCAGGGTGAGAGAGGAGGAGGATCGGAGAGCTCGGGTGGGGCGGTGGGGGATGAGGAGGTCAGACAGGTAGGGGGGGGCAAGGTGGTGAAGAGCTTTGAAGGTGAGGAGGAGTATTTTAAAGTTTATGCGCTGCTTGATGGGGAGCCAGTGGAGAGAGCAGAGAACGGGAGTGATGTGATCACGGGACCGGGTGTGGGTGAGGAGGCGGGCAGCGGAGTTTTGGACCATTTGGAGTCTATGGAGGGAATGGGAGGAGATGCCAGTGAGGAGGGAGTTGCAGTAGTCATGGCGGGAGGAGATGAAGGCATGGATGAGGGATTCAGCAGCGGGGAGGGTGAGGCAGTGTCGGATTTTGGCGATGCGGCGGAGGTGGAAGTATGAGGTCTTGACAATGTGGCTGACATGGGGAGTGAAGGAGAGGGTGGGGTCCATGATGACACCGAGATTGCGTACCAGGGTAGAGGGGGTGATGGTCGAGGTGTCGATGCTGAGTGAAAAGGGACCAGTTTTATTGAGAGTGGATTTGGTGCCAATGAGGAGGAGCTCTGTTTTGTCACTGTTCAGTTTGAGGAAGTTGAGAGTGAGCCATGATTTTATTGTAGAGATGCAGGTTTCGATGTGGCTGAGGGGAGGGTTTTGGGTGGATTTGGTGGTGAGGTATATCTGGGTGTCGTCAGCGTAGCAGTGAAAGTCCAGGTTGAGTTGGCGGAGGATGTGACCAAGGGGGAAGATGTAGCAGATGAAGAGGAGGGGGCCGAGGACTGAGCCCTGGGGGACCCCCTGCGTTACTGGGGAGAGGGTGGATGAGTGACCGGAGAGGGAAATGAACTCTTGTCTGTTGGTGAGGTAGGATGTGAGCCAATCAAGTGCAGAGCTCTCAACACCCAGTTGGCGCAGCCTTTGTAGGAGGATGGAATGGTTTATAGTGTCAAAGGCTGCGCTGAGGTCTAGTAGTAACAGGATGTTGAGGGCCCCGGAGTCTCCAGAGGTGAGGAGATCGTTGAGTACTTTGACCAGGGCTGTTTCAGTGCTGTGAAGTGGGCGGAAGCCAGATTGGAGGGGTTCATAGAGGTTGTTTGACTGGAGGTGAGTGTGAAGTTGGGCGGCGACGATGCATTCCAGCGTTTTTGAGAGGAACAGCAGGTTGGAGATGGGGCGGTAGTTGGAGAGGTTGGCGGAGTCTAGGGTGTTTTTTTTTGAGGATGGGGGTGATGGAGGCCAGTTTGTAGATGGAAGGAACATGGCCGAGGGATAAAGACTGGTTGAAGAGGGTGGTGAGATGGGGGATGAGAGCAGGGAGGCAGGCCTTGGTTAGAGTCGTTGGGAGGGGGTCGAGAGAGCAGGTGGTGGTTTTGGAAGCGGTGATGAGGTCTATGATATGAGAGGAGTTAACAGAGGAGAAGGTGGTGAGGGGAGGGAAGGGTGGGTGGTCAGGGAGAGGGGGGGGGCAGGGGTGGGGGTGGTGATGGAGTTAATGGAGACGGCAGTCATGGAGCTGTTGATTTTGGAAATTTTGTCATTGAAGGCAAGGAGGAAAGAGTTGCAGAGGTCAGGGGAGGAGGGTGGAGTGATGTCCGGTGGCTGGAGCAGCTTGTTGACGGTGGAGAACAGGGTGCGAGGGCTCCGGTGGGAGCTGTTGATGAGGGTGGAGAGGTGGGCAGATTTGGCGGCTTGGAGAGCGTCACGGTAGGAGGAGATGTGTAATTTGAAAGCTTCGGCGTGGACGGTGAGGCGGGTTCTTTTGAGGAGTCGTTCGAGTTGGCGGCCAGTCTGCTTCATGGTGCGGAGTTCAGGGGTGTACCAGGGGGCGGGGTTGATGTATGAGACGGAGGAGGTTTTCCAGGGGGCTAGGGAGTCAAGGGAGTCGGAGAGGGTGGTGTTGAGCATGACAGCATAGTCGTCGGGGGAAGAGGGGGGGGAGTCAGGGGGGAAAGCAGAGGATATGAGCTGGGAGAGCGTGAGGGGGTTGACTGACTTGATATTGCGGTAGGTGATGGTGCGTTTTTTGGGGTTGTGGGGCGAGGGTAGGGGGGCAGAGAAAAGGATGCAGAGATGATCAGAGAGTGGGAAGGGGAGGGGGTGGGGCTTAGATATGGGTAGGAGAGAGGAACAGACTAAGGCCAGAGTGTGGCCTTTGGTATGGGTGGGGAAGTCAATATGTTGGGTGAGATGGAAGCAGTCCAGGAGAGAGAGGAAGTCGGATGTCAGTGGGGCGTTGGGGCAGTCAATGTGGATGTTGAAGTCACCAGTGAGTAGGAGGCGGGCAGAGAGAGAGGATGCGATGGTGAGGAGTTCGGACAATTCAGTGAGGAAAGAGGGGTGGGGCTTTGGGGGACGATAGATCAGGATAGCGGTGATAGAGTTGGGGAGGGAGAAGGCGAGGTATTCAAATGATGAGATGGATGGAAGGTTGAGGTTCAGTTCAGTGATGGATGTAGATTTTTTATGAATAACAGCAAGACCTCCCCCACGCCCGGAGAGGCGGGGTTTGGCAGTGTAAGTGTAGTTGGAGGGAGTGGCTTGGTTGAGAGCATAGAAGTCCAGGGGCTGTTGCCATGTTTCACAGAGGAGAAGCAGATCAATGTTATTGTCCAGTAGCAGTTCAGATATAACAGGTGATTTGTTGGAGAGGGAGCGGCAGTTCAGCAGTGCAAGGGAGATGGATGGGGGCGCGGAGATGGATGGCGGCGCAGGGGTGGGGGGGCGGAGGTTGCTGAGGTTGGCAGTGCGGCAGGTGGGGGTGACGGGGGGGCGAAAACTAGTCCAGAGTGAGGGGATAGGTGAGCCGTCGTTGGAGTGTTGGTTATGGGAGAGACCAGAGCCCCTGTGGATGTAGCGGGGCCGGCGAAGGATCCCAGCTGAGCTAGCTGCAGAGGCAGCAGCAGCTGGGAGACGGTGGTTATGGTTGAGGAGGTGAAGGTCACCTCCAGTTGGTGGAGCGGTGGCCTGGAGGCGCGGGAGTGATAGTCCGAGGAGGAGATGGAACGTAGCAGCAGATGAGAGTAATCCAGTTAGTATGTTGGCGGTGGCTAGAAGCTGGTTAACTAGAAGCTGGTGGGCAGAGAGTTGTGAAAAAGCAGCAGTGGACCGGGTGTTGAAGCTGGTGGAGTGAGTGGCGTTGGTTGCCCCAGACCTTGTCTGCAGAAAGGGAAGAAACTGTTCTTGTGGCGGGAGGTTTTGGTCCGGATACACCGTAGCCTCCTGCCTGAGGGGAGTGGCTCTAATAGTCCATGTATAGGGAGAGAAGGGTCGACTGTGATCTGACCTGCCCGTGCCCGAGTCTTGGATATGTACAGGACCTGCAGAGATGGAAGTCTGCAGCCGATCACCTGAGGCTGCAGACTTCAATCTCTGCAGGTCTCTGTTTGTCCCTGGCTGTCTCGCCAGCGTACCACATAGTGATGGAGGCTGTGATTTTCATCTCCACTGTCTTCTGGGCGTTGAACTCCAGGTTGTTACCGCTGCACCAGAACACCAGCTGGTCCACCTCCCTCCTGTAGACAGACTCATCCCTGTCCGAGATGAGCCTGATGCGGGTGGTGTTGTTTGAAAACTTGAGGTGAAGAACTTGAGGTGGGGCAAGACTGCGCCACAGGCCTGTAGTCATTAAGTCCAGTGATTCGGAGTGTCTTGGGAACAGGGAAAATGATAGATAACTTGAAGCAGGCTTTGACATAGCATGACACCCAGTAGGTGTTAAAAATGTCTGTGAAGATGGGAGTCAGCTCATCTGCAGTGTCTGCACAATCTACTCTGTAATTCGCTGTTTGATCATAGTTGAGCTACATGTTTTGCTAATGGTGATGTGTTTATCTGTCAAAAGGGGGTCTCAAAGATTCGTTACCTGGGAAAGGGCACCTACATCGACTGTGCCATCAGCAACATGACCCAGGAGATGCGGCGCTCACCCACATACCCTAAAGCTCTGCGGTTTGCCGTGGTCATCACTGATGGACACGTGACAGGAAACCCATGTGGGGGCATCAAAGTTGCAGCAGAAAAAGCTCGCGACGAGGGCATTCGCATTTTTGTTGTGGCAGCCTCAAAGAACGTGGACGAGAATGGGCTGAAGGAGATCGCCAACTCCCCAGCAGCGGTCTATAGGCGTGAATTCATGGCTGTGGACCTGAGCCAGGGGAGAGCGCTCATTCACACTGAAACCATCGACCGCATTATCAATACTATGGTACTGCATGGACATAAGAAAATAACATAAATTGAATCTACTTAATATTCTCTTTAATGTATTTTTCCTTTATGTTTATGTAGAAACATTTGGCATATACTGAGGTAAGGCAACAAATCATTAATGTTAAATCCTCTCCTCATCAAACAATCATCACTTAACTACATTTACTGTTGTTTTACTCCTCACAACACAGTGCTACAGCGTGTCCTGTTTGGAGACACCTGGGCCTCTGGGTCCAAAAGGCCACAGAGGACAGAAAGTCAGTATTTTACCTAAAGATTATTAAAATTATTAAAATATTTTTTTTTTTAAGTTGACTGTGAAGTGACAAATATTTTGTTGTTTTTACACAGGGAGCAAAAGGAGACAACGGCGGACCAGGAATAAAGGGAGAGAGTGGTCGCCCAGGAGACCCCGGTATTGAGGGTCCCATTGGTCAGCCTGGTACAAAGGTAAGTTCTCTATCTCATTTATTCAATTTGACAACTAGAAATTACTAAAAGTACAACAAATGTCTGTTTTGTGTCCTTCATTTAGGGAGAACCTGGTCTAAAAGGCGATAAGGTCGGCCACATTTATATTTGTCAACAATCAAATTCATTCATATTGGGATGTTTTAAATTGTGCATAACATGATTCGCTGTCTTTTACAGGGAGAAATTGGAACTCAAGGGAAGAAGGTGATCAACAGTTTTATATTCATTATAAGATTGCTTTTACCTAATAGTAAATGTGGCATCTTCACCTCATGTGTATTCTGACTTCAGGGCGCAGGTGGTATCCCAGGGCGAGATGGAAGAGATGGACAAAAGGTATTATTAGTTTGAATTGGCATGAACAGGCAAAATAATGTACTCCCAATATTGTTGATCAAACACTAAAAGAGGAACCTCTAATTTAATGCATTTTTAGGGTAAAATGGGACGCATCGGCGCACCTGGCTGCAAAGGAGACCCAGGCAGCAGAGTATGGAATTATTATTATCAATACAATTGCCATAACTGTTATTCTCATGTGAAACTTTGATTCACGTGTTTTAATTTTAGGGTGCTGATGGTCATCCTGGAGACGTGGGTGAGCGGGGTCCTCTGGGAACTGATGGAGAGAAGGTGACAAGCATTTCATTCTACACACATCCATAATACCCACTTCTTTTGGAAAGAGAATTCATGTGTGTTTTTTTCTGCAGGGAGATTCTGGCCGCCCCGGGAGAGCTGGCCCACTTGGACTTGTTGGAGATTCTGGACCAAAGGCAAAATTTTGACAAAATGTGAAAATGTGTGTTGATTGAACAGTTTAATTTGATTATAAATGTTTGGTTTCCAAAGGGAGAGAGGGGAAGCGCTGGGTCACCTGGCTCTCCTGGACAAAAAGGAAACACTGTAAGTATCTTCTTTCTGTACACACCATAGACTGTATGGACACAAATATGCTCTTATCATGTGATTGTGGCTGAACTGAGTTTTGTTTCAGGGGACTCTTGGACAACCTGGGCCCAGAGGGGAGCCAGTAAGTCTTGTGCTTAAAACCTTTGGCACAATTTAAACTATGAGGATGAGTTGCCAGCATCAAGTGGTCCATTGTCTTACGTTTGCATTATCTTTTTAGGGAAGAAGAGGGGACTATGGGCCAAAGGGCAAACAGGGGACTGTGGGAACTCCAGGTGACAAGGTGTGTTTTGTCATGTTTCACACAAAGATATGTTCTTGTAATGTTTTAAGACACTTGTATATTTGCCTGGTCAGCTGAGAATACAAACTTCTTCTATACTTCACGAATCTTTGTCTGGATCCCAGGCAACTTGTGTACGACGCCTTTCCATCACATCACTTAATCTTAACTGTGATTGCATTTTCAGGGTGAAATGGGACCAGAGGGTTTGAGGGGACTCCCCGGTGAATCTGGAAGCAAAGGGGCCACGGTGAGAACATCTTTTTGCTCATTGAGAACCTTGACCAATTCTCTTGTTACAACCCTTTTTTCTTTGCCACTGCACAGGGAGACTCAGGTTTGCCTGGACCCAGAGGACCACCAGGACCTTCTAGAGAGGCTGGACGAAATGTAACTCAATGAATGAAACTACCAGGTATGAATTTCATTAATTACTATGACTTTTGAACATTGATTGTGCTGCAGGGAACCAGAGGGGATCCTGGTGACGCTGGACCAAGAGGCGAGCCCGGCCTTGCAGGGCTAAAAGTAATTTTCTCTTCATTCTTATTATACTGTACATTACAATTATCGTTGCTAACTTTGAATTTCATGCCATCCAGGGTGATGCTGGAAGACCTGGCTTTAGCTTTCCTGGAGCACGTGGGCCATCAGTAAGAAACACAGCACTTTATTTAGTCATTAAACTAATGCAAACCTAGCACTAATGTTCTTTGATTTTAGGGAGAAAAAGGTGACGCAGGAAACCGAGGACCCCGTGGGGGTAGAGGAGACTGTGGGCAGAAGGGTGGACCAGGCGATAAGGGAATCCCAGGAGATGGAGTGAGTGTCTATCAAAGCTTCATGCCAAATTAATTAATGTACAGTAATTAATGTCTATTTTTAACTGTGAGGGCGAGCCAGGGCCTAACGGTGAACCTGGTCAAAGAGGTCCAAGAGGAGAGAGGGGCCGTGATGTAAGTAAGCATAAAGTCAATTTGTGAACAACCAATGTGATGTGCAGGATATGAAGTGTCTTTATTAGCGTCTTCATCTATAATTAAACCTTTATCATCTAATACATTTACTCAAATTATCATTACATATATCCTCATGTTGTGTTATTTATTCCACTTCAGGGGGATTCTGGCCCTGAGGGAGATCCCGGTCTCACAGTAAGGACATACAGCTCATTATGAAATGTTCTTACAGACACAAATCTTGTTGGATATTAATGCTTGTTTATGTGATCAGGAATGTGATGTGATGAACTACATCCGAGAGACGTGTGGCTGCTGTGGTGAGTTTAACCACTTCAGAAGTTTTAGATTGGGCTGAAATGGTAAATCTAACTTTTAGTTGTTTGCATTTGTTTTCAGACTGTGAGAAACGCTGTGGAGCCCTGGACATTGTGTTTGTGATTGACAGCTCAGAGTCAGTGGGTCTTACCAACTTCACATTGGAGAAAAACTTTGTCATCAACACAGTAAATAGGCTTGGCTCCCTCGCCAAAGATCCCAACTCTGAGTCAGGTACATCACTGTGGTCTCTGCCTTATTTAGCCTGTCTAATAGTATGAAAAAGGAAGGAATAAATGGTGTGAACATTCCTTTCAGGCACACGAGTGGGAGTTGTTCAGTACAGTCACAGCGACACGTTCCAGGCCATCCGTCTCGACGACCCCAAGATTGATTCGCTGTCGGCTTTTAAGGTTTTAATAAAAACACGGAAATTAAAATGTACTGTTTGCCCGAACCTAAATAAACCAAAAGTTTGCTAGGGAGGTACAGTAATCTAATGCATGTCTACACTAAAATAAATATGCAAATCCCTGCATGCTAAGAAGCAGATGTTGTATTGTTTAGAAAGGTAGTAAGAGTCCATGTTTTGCGCATTTGCCACATTTATGTTTTACCCTAAACAATTTTCCCTGTTGCATATTGGCAGGAAGAAGTGAAGCGTTTGGAGTGGATCGCGGGAGGAACTTGGACTCCTTCTGCTCTGAAATACGCCTATGACAATCTGATCCGGGACAGTCGCAGAGCCAAAGCGAACGTGACAGTGGTGGTCATCACAGATGGACGCTTCGACCCCAGAGACAACGACACGCTTCTCACTTACCTCTGCAGGTGACTATTACACATAATATATCTGACTTTTTTGTCGTGAGAAAGGTTTGACTGTGTTGTTCCTCTGACAGCGACCCCCGTGTTGACGTGAGTGCTATCGGCATTGGAGACATGTTTGATCAAATTGAGGAGAATGAGAGCCTGAAGAGTATCGCCTGCCAGAGGGATGGCAGGGTCCTGGGCATGAGGCGTTTTGCTGACCTGGTGGCAGAAGAGTTCATTGACAAGATTGAGACAGTCCTCTGCCCTGGTATAGTCACATATTAATAATATTCTCATTACATTATGTTATCTGTAATATAATATTTCTGTTTGTTTCAGATCCCATAGTGGTGTGTCCGGAACTTCCTTGCAAATCAGGTAAGACTAATTCCTATAAGAAAATATAGCTAACAATAACTTGGTTATAATGGTTCAGATAAGGTCCACAGTCTTTGTCTTGCTACGCCAAATCTCCCTTCAGCCGCAGTTGTCTGTGGTGATGATGCGTCTGTGGGACAACGCCCACAATGTGATTCACCTGCTTCTTGCAGGAAGGGGTGTAACGTGGGAAACCCCTCCCCCTTGGAATCCCCAGGCAGTGGATGGCAGTCCCTCTTTTGTGCCCACCTCTGTGGAGGGTGTGGCTGGCCTGCTTGGCAGTCTGAGTGAGCAGCAGCACGGAGTGGGTGTGGCCACCATGGCGTACGCAGCGCAGAGAGCCAAGCTGGCCCGTGGGGCAGACAAACACCAGTGGACACAGATGTTCATCGACTCCTTCAAATTTGTCTATGCAGACATCATGGGCGATCCAGAGAAAGCCATAAGACTCTGCTAACTGCTAATTATGCTACCTCGTTAAAAGAGACTGATAAAGACTTGACACAGATCTCAACTAATATGCTTATTAATATATTACAGATAGATTTTGAACATGCTGGAAGGTGTTTTACACCTGCACTTATGCAAACTCATGCATGCTGCGGCTTCTATGGCATAAACTGTAAAGAACATGTCAGACCCAAGTCTTGAATATTACCTCTAATATTTGTAAAATGCATTTGAAAAACAAATAGCTGTGTATCTTCAGTGACCAAAACAAGTCTGTACATTCTATAAATATTGTGCTATTTATTAACTTTTGTGTGGTGCTGCTTATTAACAGCAGTTTAGAGCTACTGTACATCTCTGTGAAGGTCATCACTCATCAAGGGATTAACCATCGGTTAAAATTCAACACTGTGTCACTTTGGTTAAATAAACCTTTCATTCAAATGTTTATGCTGCTCCTTTATATATTTTGATTATTTTGGAACAGGAAGGTGTGTTTTTTTTTTTTAAATGATAATTGTATTTAACGTGTGAGTATTAATTGTGTAGTGTTATTTGGCTTTGATTGATGCATGATTTGCATGCCAGTGTTTCTTTATATAGCTATGTATTTGCTTTCTACAGATAATACAAGTATTAAATTGAGGTTAACTAAGGATTGTTTTGCAGACAAGACTGCATATTACAGATTGTTACTCTGTCTTTGATCCGGGACCATCTGGGTGCAAAAGCATTGAGCTGAATACCACGTCTGATTTAAATGTTTGTGTTGTGTTCAGAGCCGGCTGTTGCCAGTTGTGTCCAGAGGCCTGTGGATATTGTGTTCATGTTGGACGGCTCAGAGAGGATGGGGCTCGAGAACCATCGCCAGGCCAAGGAGTTCATTGAGAACGTGGCTCGCCGCCTCACTTTGGCCGGTGGTCCTTCAGACGAGAAGAATGCTCGCCTGGCTCTGCTGCAGTACGGGAGCCCCTCGGAGCAGAGAGTGGAGTTTGCCCTCACACACAACCTCACTGTGATTTCTGATTCACTGGCTGCTGTCAAGTACATGGACTCCTCCTCAGCGCTGGGCAGTGCCATCATTCATGCAGTCAACAACCTGGTCCTCTCACAGGTAACAACAGTGAACTCAAGCCAAGCAAACATTTAAAAGTAATCTTTTTAGAAGCAATTGCAACTTGTCAGAGCATTAGTGATGCAGATGTAAGAGATTGTCTTGTGTCTGCTCGACAGATTCCTTCTGTAAAAACTTTACTTTTGTGTTACAGCGAGACCGCGTGGCTCGGCGTAATGCTGAAGTGGCCTTTGTCTTCATCACTGATGGTATCACCTCTAATGAGCAGTTGGAGGAAGGCGTGTCAGCCATGAGGAGGGCAGAGGGCGTTCCCACTGTGCTCGCCATGGGCACAGACACAGACGAGGAAGTGCTGAGGAAGGTGGCACTTGGAGACATGACAGCTATTTTCAAAGGAGCTGACTATGCCATGCTGAACAAACCAACATTCTTTGAGCGATTCTTCCGCTGGATATGCTAGTGAGGATCTGTAACGCCGCAATAACAATCCATAGAACAGCCCCAGGTCCATTGTTTATGCACACTACAGATTTTACCAGATGGGCGACACTGGGTTACTGCTGAAATGCCATTTAAATCCAACTAGTCCAAGTACATGAATGTATAGTTCAGTTTTCTGTTCATTCTCATACCATGGACAACCAAAGATACTCTACTAAGACAACAACACTGTCCAAAAGAAGATTGATGATTATTGAATGTGTAACTTCAGGCTCAATTTTGTTTTCATTTATTTAGTTTCCAATAAAGTATTTCATTGTTTGGCATTCAGGTCAGTATATTCATTTATGGTGCTAAAAAGGAGAAAGCCATGCTGGTTTTGAAATGTTTACTCCTTAAAGTAACTGTACTTACTATAGGTTGTTTCAATTTTTATGATGAAGACATGTCTTTCCCAGGGATAAGAGCATACGAAACACAAACATTGTCATATCACCTTTTCAAACATACACATTTTTTCAACACAAACACAAGGAAATGTCAAATGTACAATCAAAATGTACAAATCCAAATAAAGTCTAATTTGGTGAACCCAGTGTTTTTTTGTTTTGTCTTTCAGTTTTACATTTCAGTGCTAGTAGCCAACAACTTTAATTACAAAACTCTAACTAACTTGACTAATACTATCTTTAAGCAACGTTGCTCTTGCCTGAGTTATTTATTTTGGCACGTAACCCAATAAAGTCTAAACGTGTCGTGGCCTGCGTTAATGTTGGCGCTGTCTCCCTCCGCTGGACACTGCGGTGAAATTAGTTTTGGCCATTAGGGGATACCGTAGATGCCATGGGACCCCAAAAGTGTTTTGGAGTGTGATATGAACTTACATACTGCACACAGGGTAACAATCAGGGGTAAGTTCATTCTCATCATGGTGGATTTTGATAGTTGATCGGTGCTTCTTCGTCTCAAATTACATTCTACAATTACAGCTTTTAGTTGTGTGGACTGATACAATTACAGCGTTCAAAGGTAATTTTGTGCAACCTCAAATCCACACAATGAAGCCGAAATAGGCAAAAATAGGAGTCAAGTCTAGATTTTTAATTCGGTTGTAATGTAAATTATTATTAGTTATTTGCTGTCACAGGTATAGCTTGATAATTATATATATTTGGATTCTACATAGATGTGGCCACACTGTAGTGGCGCGCGGTGACTTTATGGATGGGCAAGCAGGTGTCTGGACCGCGGTGAAGTTAGTTTCACGTTGGACGTTGGATATTCGCCTCCGCAACTAGAGCGGGAGCTTCCTCTGAGTGTGCCCCGCCTGCAGTAGCTCGAAACAGGGAGCTGCGCGCTGAAGTGCCGCTTGGTACGCCAGTTAGGGACCGTCTCTAAAGTACCGTTTGTTATCTTAAAAAATATAAACATATTTATAAAAAAAACAAAAAAAACAACAACATTGAGCATGAATCCAAGTTGCTAATCCTAGATATCATAGTCCTTTTGGGCTAAAAAATGAACCCTTTGTAGATTTTTAAAGAATATTTTTAGTCAAAAAACAAGGATTATTTTCAATAGCTCCTAAATGAGCGAACCTAGATAGTAAACGCTAAGTGATTATAGTAGTTTGAGTCTCCAGGTACAACGCACACCTTTTACTTTTTCAAATTAACCCTTTGTAGATTTTTAAGGAATATTTTTCGTCAAAAAACAAGGATTCTTTTCAATAGCTCCTAAGTTAGCAAACCTAGATAGTAAAAGCTAAGTGATTATAGTAGTTGATGTCTCCAGGTATCACGCACACCTTTTACTTTTTCAATTTAACCCTTTATAGATTTAAAGGAATATTTTTTGTCAAAAGAAAAGGATTCTTTTCAGTAGCTCCTAAGTCAGCTGACCTAGAAACTCAAACCCAAGTTATTATAGTAGATTGAGTCTCCAGGTAACACGCACACCTTTTACTTTTTCAATTTAACCCTTTTTGAATTTTAAGGAATGTTTTCCGCCAAAAATCAAGGATCATTTTAGCAGTTAGCAAACACCGTAGAGTTGCTGAACTGACTGATAAACGGTCAAGGAAACGGGCTGTGCTACTGGACCCTGGACCACAGAATGTCAGCAGAGCTTTGAGGCCTTAAAAGCCAAGCTCACCACGGCCCCGGTACTTTGCCTACGCTGACTTCTCCCTCCCATTCATTCTGGAGGTTGGTGCAAGTCATGCTGGATTGGGGGCAGTGCTCTCCCAGGACCAGGAAGGGAAGGTGCGACCTCTTGCGTACGCCAGTCGAGGCCTGCGCCCGACTGAGCGCAACATGTCCAACTACAGCTCCATGAAGCTAGAGTTGTTGGCCCTTAAGTGGGCCCTGACTGAGAAATTCAGGGAGTAACTGCTAGGACACAAATGCGTGATCTATATGGACAACAATCCCCTGAGTCATCCCTCCTCAGACACACTGGGAGCTGTTGAGCAGCACTGGGCCACCCAGTTGGCCTCTTTTGATTTTGAATTAAAATATCGTTCAGGTAAGTGTAACCAAAATGCTGACACTGTCTCGCCAGCCTGGCACTTCCTTACAGGAAGTTGCACCAGGCAACAGGAATGGTTACACAGGCAACACAGTCCCTTGTGACTTTTCTACCGCAAGTTGCCCCTGCTGACCTCCGCGAGCTTCAGCAGTCTGACCCCGCCATACAGGAGATCCTGACCTTTTGGCAACAAAATCGACAGCCCACTCGTGAAGAGCGACGAGCCCTCTCTTCGACTGCCCTCTTAGTGCTGGCCCAGTGGGACCGCCTGGTAGAGTTAGAGGGGCTGCTGTATCGGCAGGTGTTTCGTCCTGACGGTGGTGGGGCTGTGTATCAACTCCTTCTGCCTAAAGCCTTGGTCCAGAATGTCCTCACCCAGGTCCATCAGGAGCATGGACACCAAGGAATAGAGAGGACTCTGGCTTTGCTGTGTTCCCGGTGCTATTGGCCAGGTATGTCACGGGAGGTAGCCCAATGGTGCCAGGCTTGCGAGAGATGTCAGCATGCAAAGGACAACCAATCGGTTCCTCACGCCTTTATGGGCCACTTACTGGCTTCACAGCCAAACGAGATACTTGCTATCGACTTTACCCTGTTAGAGCAGACCTCCACTGGTCTGGAAAACGTGCTGGTCATGACTGAAGTTTTTAGCAAATACACACTTGTAGTTCCAACCCGCAACAAGCACGCTTCCACTGTGGCGCAAGTCCTGGTCACAGAGTGGTTCGCAAAGTTTGGTGTGCCGGCACGCATACACTCGGACCAGGGACGAAACTTTGAGAGCACTCTCATCCAGCAGTTGTGTAAGCTGTATGAGATTACAAAGTCTCGGATATTGAACTATTGGCTATTGGCATGAGGCCATATTATCTGCCCCGGGAGTTCTCGCATGTGATTTTGATCGTAGTCTATGTGGCCCCGTCTGCCAATGCTGAATATGCTTGTGAAGCACTGCTCTCCTGCACTTGTAGGCTGCAAACACAGCATCCACAGGCTCTCTTCCTCATCTCTGGTGACTTTAACCACGCTTCTCCCTCTTCTGTTCTACCAACATACACCCAGTATGTCACCTGCCCCACCAGAAACAATAGAACATTGGACTTGTTTTTTGCCAACACCAAAGAGGCTTATTCTTCTTCCCCCCTCCCTCCTCTGGGCAGCTCGGACCACAACCTTGTACATATGAGGCCTGTGTATGAACCCATCGTGCGCAGGCAGCCTGTGGTGTCCCGTGTGGTGAGGATGTGGTCTGCTGAGAGCGAGGAGGCTCTGAGGGACTGCTTCAGCACCACTGTCTGGACTGAGCTTTACGGCCATGGGGAGGACATCAACACCATCAGAGAGTGCATCACGGACTACATCAACTTCTGTTTTGAGAACATTGTTCCCTCCCGGACGGTGCAGTGTTTTCCAAACAACAAGCCATCGATTACCCGTGAACTGAAGGCTCTGTTGAAGGAGAAGAAGAGAGCCTTCAGGTCAGGGAACAAGGAGGAGCTGAGGACTGTGCAGAAAAAGCTGAGGAGGAAGATCAGGCAGGCTGAAGCCGGCTTCAGGAGGAGGATGGAGGAGCAGCTGCAGCAGAAGAACATTCAGGGAGTGTGGAGAAGCCTGAAAACCATCTCGGGCTTCAAAATCCCCCTGCCCAGACAGAGGGGGATCTACAGTGGGTGAATGATTTAAATGCTCACTTCTTGAGATTTGATTGGTCACCCGCCCCTCCCCCTGCACAGCTGCATGCTCCCTCTTCCACAGCTGGACAATGCCCTGCATCTGTTCCTCTTCATTTCTCCGCCCCGGACCATCAGCTCCCCACTTCGCCTGGACTCACCCATCCCCCCAGCACACAGTCCCCCTGCCAACCACTGACTGTCACAGCAGCACAGGTGAGGAGTGAGCTGAAGAGGATTAAAGTGAGGAAGGCAGCAGGACCTGACTGCATCAGCCCCAGGCTCCTTAAGTCCTGCGCAGATGAACTGTGTGGAGTTATGGAGCATGTCTTCAACATGAGCCTGAAGCTGAGGGTGGTAGCACAGGTCTGGAAGACCTCCTGTCTGGTACCTGTGCCCAAGACACCGCGCCAAAGACCTCAACAGCTTCAGGCCGGTGGCTCTCACGTCCCATCTGATGAAGACACTGGAGCGGCTGGTCCTGGACTACCTCCGCTCCACCGTGAGCTCAGTCATGGACCCGCTGCAGTTTGCATACCGGCCTGGCATTGGAGTGGAGGACGCCATCATCTCCCTGCTGCACCGCTTTCTCTCTCACCTGGAAAAGCCTGGCAGCTCTGTGAGGATCCTGTTCTTCAATCTTTCCAGCCCCTTCAACACCATCAGCTCCTGAGGGACAAGCTGGAGACTGCTGGTGTGGAGTATGACCTGGCAGAGTGGATCCTGGACTACCTCACGGACCAACCCCAGTTTGTGAGAGCACGGGACTGTGTCTCTGACACTCGGACCTGCAGTGTGGGGGCGCCCCAGGGCACTGTCCTCGCGCCCTTTCTCTTCACCCTTTACACTGCAGACTTCAGACACGACACTGCAGAAGTTCTCTGATGACTCTGCCATCATCGGACTCATCACGGACGACGATGATGCAGAGTACAGGGGACTGGCGCAGTACTTTGTGGACTGGTGTCAGCGGAACCACCTCCTCATCAACGCGGGGAAGACCAAGGAGATGGTGGTGGATTTCCGCAGACGCATCCCACTGCCCCCTTACCAGTGAACATCCAGGGAAGGGACATTGAGAGAGTGGACTCATACAAGTACCTGGGTGTTCATCTGAACCACAAACTGGACTGGACTCATAACACAGACGCACTGTACAGGAAGAGCCAGAGTCGGCTCTACCTCCTGAGGAGACTCAGGTCTTTTGGAGTGACAGGGCCACTCCTGAAGACCTTCTATGACTCTGTGGTGGCATCAGCCCTCCTGTACGGTGTGGCCTGCTGGAGCAGCAGCATCGCAGAGAGGGAGAGGAGGAGGCTGGACAAAGTCATCAAGAAGTCCAGCTCCGTCCTGGGCTGCGCTCTGGACTCGGTGCAGGAGGTGGGGGACAGAAGGGTCCTGGCTGGATTCACATCTATGCTTGACCATAAGTGCCACCCCCTGCAGTCCGCTCTGGAGAGCAGCTTCAGTGAGAGACTGATCCACCCTCGCTGTGTGAAGGAAAGGTTTCGCAGGTCTTTCCTTCCTGCTGCTATCAGACTTTATAACAAACACTGTTAGTCATGAACACTCGCAATACTGACTTAACAATGTGCAATTCCGTCATATGTGCAATATGTGCCGTCGTGACACATATTCATGTGCAATTACTGTCGTGATCACATGCAATGGTATTTATGTATTTATGTATTTATTTATTTATTTTTATCTTTATTATTTTTCCCCTCCATCCCTTGTTGGGTAATGGGAGTTTTTGTTCATAAGAGATCTTCTACTGAAAGTGTTTTTCAAACTTCCTATAAGTGATCTGTTCTTTTCTTCTGTATCTACCTCTGTATCTACCTGCGTTGCATCAATAAAATTTCCCCATGTGGGACAATAAAGGAATATCTTGTCTTGTCTTATCTTACTCCGTACCACCCAGCAGGAAATGGGCAGTGTGAGCGGTTCAATCGAACACTTCACAATATGTTGCGTGCTCTTCCTGCATCCCGTAAGAGGGACTGGAGTGGTTGCTTACCCCAGGTGCTCTACGCATATAACACCACTCTCCACCAGTCCACTGTTGAGTCTCCATTCTTCCTGATGTTTGAACCACGTCTGCCTATTGATTTCTTGTTTGGTAGGGTGCAAGACCCCGTGGGGGGGAAGTGTGCATGAGTGGGTGTTACGACCACCTGGCTCAACGGCAGCCAAACAAAGAGGGGAGTCCACACGGCGCTCACAATAATTAATAGTATATTTTTATTATAAATAATCAGGCCCTGACAAAAGAAACTAATGTATCTGTGTAGATGGCAACTAACTAAGTGTAGTGTGATATGTATCGTTGCAATGAAAATGTGCAAAAATAAACAGAATTAAACTGTGCTGCCACACAGTACAGCAACCAGTCTTGGGGCGTGGCGAGAGAGAGAGAGACTGCTCCCACCAGCCTCCCTTATATCCAGGCTGGCTCCACTCAAGCCAAACGATCCTAAGGTGTGTTAGGAGGGACCTGCAGTGGAGAGAATCACCTGGCAACCAGGAGAGGGTGCTGACTCCCACTGCCCAGGGAGCTGACACCCCTACAGAATCCCTAGGTTCGTAACAGTGGGTGAAAAGAGCACCAGACGCGTCTTCAGGTGGCTTTCAACGGGGCAAGAGAAAGATTGCGTCTGGCGGCCTCACGCAGAAAGGCAAATCATGACCAACGGGTCAGAGATGTGCCGTTTAAGGAAGGCCAGCTGGTGCTACTTCGCGATTACAATGCTAGGGGTTGTCGGAAGACCCAAGACCTGTGGGGTCCTCAACCTATGTTGTCTTGCAAGCCCCAAGGGAAGATGGTGTGGTGTACACGGTGGCTCCTGTGGATCAACAAACCAAGGTAAAAAGGGTCCACCGATCCCTGTTGAAGGCCCTGCTTTGCAGTGACTCCCCTGCCACTGTCCCTGGTGTGAATCCTCCGGATGCACCTGTAGCACCAATCGTAGAAGATGAACAGTCATTTGAGGATGATTTGTTTTTACAGCCGCCGGTGCGGCAGCCAACAGTTGTGCCCCAAAACTCCTCCCACGTCCCATTACACGTGCCGAGTGCTCAAGAACCATTCGTTGCTCTCCCCACCGTGGTCACTGACCAGGCTCCGCCAGCAATTGACCCTGTGGCCAATCCTGGCTTCAGCGAGGCATCTGTACGCCGGTCCACTCGCACGACCGCTGGCCAATACCTAAATCCCCACCGTATTCCAAGGTCCCTAGTTGAACAACCATCCGGCCAAGGTGCTCCTGTGTCATCCTCCAGGCTGACACAAGCAGTTTTTAGACCTTGGTGTTAAGTTGTGTTTCATCGTCGGGGCGACGATGCATTTCGGGGGGGGGGGATGGTGGAATGTGGCAATATGGGCTGTAGAGGCCTGTGCTGAGGGTACACTTACCTGCCGCTCCGTGGCGCTCAGCTGGCAGACAATTTAAGCGCGCCCTCCTCATCCGCCTCTCGTTTCGCCCACACGCTCTTCTGGGCCTTGGTTGTTGGCCACTCTGTCCTCCATTCCAGGTAATGACAATCCCGCGGCTTCGATTAATTCATTTCACAAATTCATGAATTAAATTCTTCCGGTAGTGCCGCTGCAGTGCCACAGGCACCCATAATCCAGTCCGGGGCTCTGACAAATCACCTAGCAGGTAATGAACTCCCAATTCTCCTCAGTCATTCAGTTTCAACGCTCCTAAATCCCGGTTTGCCCCAGATACACCGGTCAAGTACACCCGTTTGGCTTTTAACGCCTTGTCCATGACCACGCGCCGCAGATTGCGGCGAAGGCGCTGTTGTGCGGCAACAGCTGGCCAACGTTGCGTGCGCTGGTCCACTCAGTTTGGATGCAGCCTGTGGTGTGGAGCGATCCCATTGAGCAGCTTAGGAAGTCTCGTGTGCTACTCCGTCAACCATGCCCGGTATGTGCCGAGAATTTATTTAGATCAGTTTCGATTGAATGTAGTAATTCCACTGGTAATATTGCAGGTCTCCTGTGGTGGTCTGCAGCGGCTTGGGCACGCCCCCCTCTGCTGTTTAGTTCCTTCTTTGCTTCTTTTTGTTTTGTTCCTGCTCTGTTCTGATCCTGTATTGTGCCTATTTTGCCGTCCCGTTTTGTTCCTGTTTTGTTCCTGTTTTGTTCTTATTTCACCTACTATTATAATAACTTGGGTTTGACTTTCTAGGTCAGCTGATTTAGGAGCTATTGAAAAGAATCCTTGTTTTTTGACGAAAAATATTCCTTAAAAATCTATAAAGGGTTAAATTGAAAAAGTAAAAGGTGTGCGTGATACCTGGAGACCACAACTACTATAATCACTTAGCTTTTACTATCTAGGTTTGCTAACTTAGGAGCTATTGAAAAGAATCCTTGTTTTTTGACGAAAAATATTCCTTAAAAATCTACAAAGGGTTAATTTGAAAAAGTAAAAGGTGTGCGTGATACCTGGAGACCACAACTACTATAATCACTTAGCTTTGACTTTCTAGGTCAGCTGACTTAGGAGCTATTGAAAAGAATCCTTGTTTTTTGACGTAAAATATTCCTTAAAAATCTATAAAGGGTTAAATTGAAAAAGTAAAAGGTGTGCGTGATACCTGGAGACCACAACTACTATAATCACTTGGGTTTGACTTTATAGGTTTGCTGACTTAGGAGCTATTGAAAAGAATCCTTGATTTTTGACGAAAAATATTCCTTAAAAATCTACAAAGAGTTAATTTGAAAAAGTAAAAGGTGTGCGTGATACCTGGAGACTCAAACTATTATAATCACTTAGCGTTTACTATCTAGGCTAGCTGACTTAGGAGCTATTGATAAGAATCCTTGATTTTTGACGAAAAATATTCCTTAAAAATCTACAAAGGGTTAATTTTTCAGCCCAAAAGGACTATTGCATCTAATATTAGCAACTTGGATTCATGCTCAATATTGTTTTGTTTTTTTAAATATAAATACGTTTGATATTTTTTAAGATAACACATTTTTAAACAAACGGTACTTTCGTTCCCTAACTGACGTACAAAGAGGCACTTCAGCGCGCAGCTCCCCGCGTCGAGCTACTGCAGGCGGGGCACACTCAGAGGAAGCTCCCGCTCTAGTTGCGGAGGCGAATGTCCAACGTGAAACTAACTTCACCGCGGTGGTGTCTGGGGTGTTCATCAATACTTAGTGGATAATAGAAAAGTGGGGAAAAAACATATATTTATTTATTATTAATATAGAGATTTGAATCTGGGCCTCTTGCGTGACAGGTGAACGCCTGTCCTGTCAGCAAATATCTACGATCAAAGAAGTTTGTTGAAACTTGGCGCTGCTGTCGCTTAGCTTCTGCTCTGAACATGCACAGTTAGGGCAAAACCAGCAAACATCCCACACAGGTTTATTCAGTGTGGTTTGAGAGAAGATCCATGGGTTTGAGGCTGTGTGGTCCTGCAAAATAAGAATCATACTTGATGCGCAATATTGCCAAGCCTGAGCAGCAGAAGTGAGGGTGAAACGGGCTAATATTCGGATATGTTTTAGTTATATAATTTTTATATATATGTATTTTAGTCATATATAGTTGAGACACGGTCATTTTACGGTAATTTTAGATTTGATTGGCCAATCACTGATTGCCTTGATTGCTCTGACCACTTTCCACTGTTAAGTCATGAGTAATAATCTAATTATGGGATACATTCTGTCTGTTCAGTTTGTGTAGTGTGTCGTTGTCATGGAGGGGGACCCCATCTCATCCTTGTGCACTCCTGCTCTGGTGGTGGACATCAACATTGTGAAGAAAAATGCTGAGAGGATGATTGAACGTTTCAAGAATCTTGGAGTACAACTTAGACCACACATGAAAACACACAAAACCATGTAGGACATGGAGATATATATATATATATATATATATATATATATATATATATATATATATATATATATATATATATATATATATATATATATATATATATATATATATATATATATATATATATATACACAGTGAATAGTATAAATAAAACATATTCAGGGGACTCACCCATGGCTCTGTCTTCCAGTGAGTGTGCTGATATCATGACCGGTGGATCACGGAGATGTATTGTAGTGTCCACTTTGGCAGAGGCCTGTTTCTATGCCGACCATGGATTTGAGGACATCCTTTATGCTTACTCTGTTCCTTTTGATAAGGCAAGACACAGATCTTTTTTTTTTTTTCAAGATTTATTTGCTTGTTGTATTTGTATTTAATCAGGATATATTTGTTTCTTATAAGAACAACTGTACATTTTCCATAGGTGGAGCATTGTGCAGCGTTGTCAGAGAGACTGGATCTCTTCCAGGTTTTACTGGATCATTCCGATGCTTTGGAGCAACTCAAAAAGAGGCCTCTTCAAGAGGGCCGACTCTGGCATGTTTGGTTGAAGCTTGACTGTGGCAATGGAAGAGGTCTAAATGTTCTCGCAATAACAGTAATTACAATCCTTAAAAAATATTTTATCAAGTCTTAATTCTATTTGCTTTTTGCTGTAGCTGGTGTTTTGCACTCTGGGCCCGAGTCTCTTAAACTGGCTCAGGCCATTCATGCAGCTGAAGGAGTGGAGCTGACTGGAATCTACGCTCACTGTGGAAACACCTACAACTGCAAAGGAGTCGAGCAGATACAGGTCGTCGCTCAGGAGACCACCACTTTAACACTGCAGTTTATGGAAAGGTTAGTGCAGAGGTGCTGCATGTCCTCCCTTCTCCCCCATTTCACACTGTCCTTTCCTGTCTAATAAAGCCTATGAGCCAAAAACTTCAAAAAGAAAAAAAAGAAGGAAAGGTTAGTGCAGAGATTGACCCTTGCGAAGAAATATGTAACCTTGCACAAATAGAGTCATATGGTAAGGGTTTATGTAGTATTTCCACTAAAATAACTAAGACGTTGACTTTCGTTATTTCCGGTTATAATGTCAATATACATGTTCAATGCAAACGTATAAAAACATAATAAAGAACAACAACAAAAGGATTATTATATTGATGAAATATCTAGTTTTTAAAAAGTATTGCATCACATTTTTGAGCAGGACAAGATTTTTTCTAACAACAACAATCCAGATAAGATAATCCAGTATTGTCTCTTTTTGGATAGATTTACTCTAGGACAGGGGTCACATGCTTTAACAACAAACAAAACCATCAATACAAGTGGATTTCAATCAACAATACCATTGAACACAAACATAGGAGACCAAAAAAGACACAAGTGATTCAACAACAGGGGCCTGGTGGTCACTACTTCATAAACATGTGTGCAGTATTTGTTTTACTTTTTGATAGTACATTCCCTAAGCCTATGTGCAGTTTTTTACTGCACATTCTTTAACCTGTGCAAAATGCATCTGCTGCATTGTCACTCATCTTTTTGACAGCACTTTCCGAGTTCAGCAGTTGAATTGCTAATGGTACAAATGAATGTTTAAATCTGTTAAATCTGTTACTCTAAACCTTCTCCTGAGGGCATCAACTCAAACTGGCTATGGAGAGTGTGAGCTGGGCCACCTCCTGCCTTGTTTCTTAACAACTGAACTAGGAGCCATACCAGATTTTTTAAAAATAGAAATCTGCAATTTACGTCTAAATGACAGGTTTCAAAAATAAGTTGACATACCATATTGTAAAATAGATTCAATACATGCCTGCTAAAGACTTAAAGCATGCTACCTGCTCTATGTCCCTCCCTCTGATGTTCTAATTTAATCTCTTTTGTCTAATTCTGCATTTAAGACAAGACTGTTCTTCACACCACTGCACCACTTTGCATCTGTGCTTTTATTAAGAAGGCTAAGAGTAGCTGTATCGCTTTATATAAGTATATAGTTGTATGACTGCTCCTGCATGCATTATTATACAGTATTAGTAATCCAGCTTGAAGTTTGGTCACTGTCTAAGCACAATGTTCCCAAGCCTTTATTTAATGAGCGTGTCTTCTAGATTGAAGACTGTAGGCATCACCTGCAAGTCCAGTATTGGCTCCACACCTTCGTGTAGTCATCCAGTCAAAGACATGGCCCAGCTCAGCGAAGTTCACCCAGGAAATTTTGTATTTTATGGTATGTGTCTGTGTCTACAATATAATGTAATGCTTTTAGTCATGGTAATGTAAGAGGTTTGGGGTGTTTTACAGATGTGCAGCAGATTACGATTGGCTCATGCAGCTTAGAGGATGTGGCTGTGAGGGTTTTGACACGAGTCATTGGTCACTCTCCTCACAGGAACCAGCTCCTCATTGATTGTGGCTGGACTGGACTGAGGTAACATGCCCATTCAATATAATATTATTGCAATGCCTTGGTATAGTTTTATTTTAAATTGTCTTTATAGTGACTGTATCAAATATTAATCAAAAGCATCCTTTTTTTTTCTCAGTCTTGATGGAGGAGGAAAACTCCCATCTGGATATGCTGTAGTAGAAGGACATCCAGCTTTAAAGTACATTTAATCTCTTATTATCATTGCTTTGCACAACAATCCAATGTAAGTTAATTTGTGAATTATTCTGCTTAGGCTGCTGTCCATGACTCAAGAGCATGGAAGACTTGAGCCTATCTCTGGAAAATTAGACTACAGCAAATATCCTTTGGGCACGATGCTCAAACTTATCCCTTATCATGTGAGTGACTGTGAAGAAACTGTTATTATTTTGTCCATTTTACAATGTTTTCCTTTGCTTTCAGTCCTGTGCTACAGCAGTGATGCATCCCACATACTATGTCCACTCCAACGACAGACTTGTGGGAAAGTGGACACCGACACGTGGATGGTGAATTACTGCAAGAAATTTGTAAACCACTTCCTAATCATGTTGAAAATGTGTTGACTATAATGTATAATAACAACACATGTTTCATTATCTGTATGTTTCTATAACTTTTTAGAGCACTAAATAGGTTGATGATTGACTATAGCTGTGTATATCCATGTACTTACTTAAGTAATGATTACATTATTGATAAAGTGTGTTTGCTTATTTTGTATGAAGAGTTTGAATCTGTTTGTTTAAATAAAAACCCAGAATTGGCCTATTTCTTTATTTTTCTTCAAAACGCAAGTTATAATATTCTATTTTCTATTAGCTTTTCTATTAAGAGTGTTTTTTAAAGCTTTCTATAAGTTATCTGTTATTTTACTTCTGTAGCTACTTGTGTTGCAACACTGAAATGTCCCCATTGTGTGGACAAATAAAGGATTATATTATCTTACTATTTCTTTCATACCAATTGTTATTGGTATGAAAATACCAATAACAAATTTATCAAAGTCTTAAATGAATAATGAACATTTTAAATTGTATTATTTAATAGAGTGAATATTAAATTAGGATGGTTTAAGATTGGATTGTTTCCAAAATATTGATTCAAAGTGACTATTTTTCAGGTTTTCTTGCCCGCAATGCATTTTGGGACATGCAGTTCATTATCCCCTTGCCTTTTCATTGGCTCTTACGTGACCTTTCACTTGTCACGTGGTTTAAAAACTTAATGGAGGTGGCGCGGAAACTTGTCAGCCGCATGTGATGACTTCTATGCTATACATTATATCTCTTGTAATTATTTAGCTTGGATTAATCACTACGATCTGGTACGGCGCGTGGTTTGATGTTTCTTTGTGATGTGATATTCGCCTTTAGCGCCGCTGTCGTAACCGCTTTGATCGCTTCTTACTCTATAACAGGCTAATGCCGTAGGAAACGTTTGCCTATCGGTGCATTTGACTGTTATAACTTGTATAATCCAACTGGTCGCTCTTCCCGTGTGTGTGTCTGTAGCTATGAGCGTGTTGGAGGTGAAGTTCATCGGGGATCAAGATGTCCTGGAGCACATTGTGGACAAACGGGAGGGTACGCGCTGCATTGTTGTGTCATTTAACAGCAGTATAAAGTATTCATCAATAACGCTGCGTGTGTTTGTTACAGAGTCCAGCTGCGGCGGGGCTGTGCAGAAAATGGTCACTTTCAAGAGTCCCGCTGGGAAACTAAACCAAGCGCACAATGGTGAAGAGGACGTGGACGAGAACGGGCATCTGAACCAACAGGCTTATTTACAAGCGTTTGCCGCAGAAGGTTCATCTTTCATTTTGGCTTGGGAGTTGCATGTCTTGTGTTGCTTGGGAGTTGCATGTCTTGTGTTGCTTGGGAGTTGCATGTCTTGTGTTGCTTGGGAGTTGCATGTCTTGTGTTGCTTGGGAGTTGCTTGGGAGTTGCATGTCTTGTGTTGCTTGGGAGTTGCATGTCTTGTGTTGCTTGGGAGTTGCATGTCTTGTGTTGCTTGGGAGTTGCATGTCTTGTGTTGCTTGGGAGTTGCATGTCTTGTGTTGCTTGGGAGTTGCATGTCTTGTGTTGCTTGGGAGTTGCATGTCTTGTGTTGCTTGGGAGTTGCATGTCTTGTGTTGCTTGGGAGTTGCTTGGGAGTTGCATGTCTTGTGTTGCTTGGGAGTTGCGTGGGAGTTGCATGTCTTGTGTTGCTTGGGAGTTGCGTGGGAGTTGCATGTCTTGTGTTGCTTGGGAGTTGCATGTCTTGTGTTGCTTGGGAGTTGCATGTCTTGTGTTGCTTGGGAGTTGCATGTCTTGTGTTGCTTGGGAGTTGCGTGGGAGTTGCATGTCTTGTGTTGCTTGGGAGTTGCATGTCTTGTGTTGCTTGGGAGTTGCATGTCTTGTGTTGCTTGGGAGTTGCATGTCTTGTGTTGCTTGGGAGTTGCATGTCTTGTGTTGTTTACAGTTGACTCAATACAAGTAATGATCAGAATAACATGTATTTGCTCTGAGCTAAGAATACATGACATGAAGTGCTTTTCTTGCTTGCTATGCCCTCAAAATAAATTCCTCTTTCCTCTTAAACAGATGATGATGAGGGATTGTCCCGTGTCGCAGCATCTTCTATTTTCACCTTTCAGAAAAGTCGACGTGGCCACAGTATGGCTCTAACAGGTAACAAAGAAGTTATTACTTACTCTTTTCCAGTCCAGTTTGTCTTTCAACTCAAACACTTTTTACACAGCAAGTGAATTGGCGCGAACTCCTGGAAAGAGCGTTACCTTCAATACAGCCCCCGTTGAACCGTCTACTCCCACTAGAAGAGGACGAAGTGAGTCTGAAAGAGATAATAATAATAATAATAAATATAGCCGCAAGCGGCAATGATCGGCCCTCGCCACGCCGCCGCCACACCGCCGCCACGCCGCAAGAGGAGGGGGCGCTAACGCGCCCCAATTGTCCTTTTATTACGCCTACTGCTGAATCTGTGACGCTGTCACATCTTCTCCCCTTTGTTTTACCATCAAAAAGCTATTTTATTTTGAATTCTTGGCAAAATGTGCGGCTTTGCCGCACAGACACCGTGACTCTTTGAATGAAAATGTGGATAACTTTTGATGGTCCACCCCTGAAGATGAGTCCCACCAAATTTCAGGTTAATAGGGCTGACGCCCTGGGAGGAGTTTGTGAAAGTCTAAAGTGTAAACATGTTCTGGCGATTTCCCCATTGGAATAACATGAAAGGTTTCGGTCATCGTTACGGCAACGCCATAACAATTATGACATGGGTCTCATTGACTTTTTTGATGGGGATGCTAAAATTGAGTTGTGTGTCAAATTTCATATAATTTCGCAAAACTAAACATTTAACCTCCATATAAAATCTGTAGAGACCGTGAGAGGTATCAATGTAATTTGGATAACTTTTGATGTCCCACTCCTCAGTAGCATTTTCACCAAATTTCAGCTTTTTAGGGCCAACGCCCTGGGAGGAGTTCGTAAAAGTACGACGTTTGGAAAAACTCCGAAGTCATGTTTAGCCATTTTTGAAGCAATATGGCCGACATTTGGTTGGGCGGACGGCGTTGCCGTAATAATATTTTTTACTTCTCTTGTCACCATCTACCTCTGCGCCAAATTTCATGATTCTACGATCAGATTTTTTTGGGGTCATTTCCCATCTCTCAATGCATTTTTGGTACATTTGGGGGCGCTGACGCGCCAATTTTTTTTATTTTAGAAAAGGGAAATAGCCAGAATGTAGAGAGGCACGATTTTTAGAGGTGTGAACATTTTTGTGACTTTTCGTCAATGTTCACTGGGTGAAAAATAGGGGGGTTGGTCCCGAGAAGAAGAAGAAGAAAGAAAGAATAATATAGCCGCAAGCGGCAATGATCGGCCCTCGCCACGCCGCCGCAAGAGGAGGGGGCGCTAACGCGCCCCAATTGTCCTTTTATTGCGCCTACTGCTGAATCTGTGACGCTGTCACATCTTCTCCCCTTTGTTTTGCCATCAAAAAGCAATTTTATTTTGAATTCTTGGCACAATGTGCGGCTTTGCCGCACAGACACCGTCACTCTTTGAATAAAAATGTGTATCACTTTTGATGGTCCACCCCTGAAGATGAGTCTCACCAAATTTCAGGTTAATAGGGCTAACGCCCTAAGAGGAGTTTGTGAAAGTATAAAGTGTAAACATGTTCTGGTGATTTCCCCATTGGAATAACATGGAAGGTTTCGGTCATCGTTACGGCAACGCCATAACAATTATGACATGGCTCTCCTTGACTTTTTTGATGGGGATGCTAAAATTGAGTTGTGTGTCAAATTTCATATAATTTCGCAAAACTAAACATTTAACCTCCATATAAAATCTGTAGGGGGCGCTGTGGCGCCAAATGAATTTATTTCACTTCAAGTGGGTTTAGGGCAAAGAGTTTAACAACTGATTCTAATTTGACGCAATTCGGACTTTATCTGCGCAAACGGCAGAAATTTTAAATATGGGAGATTTCTGAAATTCTAGCTACAGTTTGCGGCTTCGCCGCACAGAGACCGTGAGAGGTATCAATGTAATTTGGATAACTTTTGATGTCCCACTCCTCAGTAGCATTTTCACCAAATTTCAGCTTTTTAGGGCCAACGCCCTGGGAGGAGTTCGTAAAAGTATGACGTTTGGAAAAACTCCAAAATCATGTTTAGCCATTTTTGAAGCAATATGGCCGACATTTGGTTGGGCGGACGGCGTTGCCGTAATAATATTTTTTACTTCTCTTGTCACCATCTACCTCTGCGCCAAATTTCATGATTCTACGATCAGATTTTTTTTGGGTCATTTCCCATCTCTCAATGCATTTTTGGTACATTTGGGGGCGCTGACGCGCCAATTTTTTTAATTTTAGAAAAGGGAAATAGCCAGAATGTAGAGAGGCACGATTTTTAGAGGTGTGCAAATTTTTGTGACTTTTCGTCAATGTTCACTGGGTGAAAAATAGGGGGGTTGGTCCCGAGAAGAAGAAGAAGAAGAATTAAAGCCGCAAGCGACATCCAACGGCCCTCGCGGGCCGCCGGCCTTCCGACTCTGCGCTTTCGACTTGATAAAGATGGCGCCCTTATTGTGTGTTGAATTAAAAAAGAACTTGACAGACGGCGACACATTGGACATGGCCAATCCAGTGCAAATCAACACAAGTGTCAGTCAAATGTGCTGCTCCGCCGCACAGAGACCGTAGCACTTGGAATAAAAATATGGATAACTTTTGATGCCCCGCTTGTGTAGATGATATTTCCCAAAGTAAAGCTTGATCGAGCTATTGCCCACGGAGGAGTTTGTTAAAGTGTGAAGCGTAAATGTGAACATTTCAAGGATTTGGCGTTTTTCCCATTTGTGACAGGATATTTGCAGCTCCACGGCAAAGAGACCGTACCACTTAAAATCAAAATATGACTAACTTTTGATGCCCCGTTTGTGAAGATGATTTTCCCCAAATATGGGCTTGATCGGGCAATCGCCCTAGGAGGAGTTTGTTAAAGTGTGAAGCGTAAAAATGTGGTGATTTGAGCGATTCTACAATTTTCCCATAAGGATAACATGGGATGTTTCTGTCAACGCTTCGGTTACGCCGTACAAAATATGACTTTGGCTCTCATACTTTTATGATCAGGATGGCAAATTAGAATTTTGTTCAAAATATCATGTCATTTGGAAAAACTCTATTGTTTATAGGCCACTCTGAAGGCCAAATAGTCAGAATTCTGGGAAACGTTGCCGGCTCCGTCGCACAGAGACCGTAAAAGTTATCCTTAAAATTTGGATAAATTTAGATGCCCCACTTGTCTAGAGGACGTACACCGATTTTGAGGTTCGTGGGCAAAACGCACTAGGAGGAGTTCGTTAAAGTGTGAAACATAAAAATGTGGATATTTGAGAGATTTTGCGGTTTTCCCTTAGGGATAACATGGGAGGTTTCTGTCATCGCTACGACTACGCCGTAAAAAATAAGGCATTTGTCTGATTGGCTTTTTTGATCGGGACGCCAAAATAGAATTTTGGGTAAAGTTTAGAACATTTTGGTAAAACTAATTTTTGACCTTCAATGTTAATTTCAAGGTCACTCTGTAGGGGGCGCTATCGCGCCCATTTCAATTTTGTCATCATAAACTGGTCCAAACCGGAAAGTTTAACAACTGATTCAAATTTGGTCCTAATCGGACTCGTTTTGATCAAATGGGAGCAATTTTTAGATCTGCAATATTCCAAAATAAGTTGTCCAACTTTGCGGCTGCGCCGCACACAGACCGTAAAAGGTATCTCAAAAAATTGGATAACTTTAGATGCCCCACTTGTCCAGAGGACGTCCGCCGATTTTGAAGTCGGTGGGCAAAACGCCCTAGGAGGAGTTCGTCAAAGTTTGACGTGAACAAAATGGCTAACACAGCGTGTTTTCATTTTTAAAGGAAGATGGCGGCCATAGGGTAAGTCTGGGGGCGTGGTCACAATGATTTTTTTTTTTTGTCCTCACGAGAGGAATGCGTGTCCCGAATTTCGTAGCTTTACGCCAAAGTTGACCTCGGGGCGTCTCCCATAGGCGCAATGTATTTTGACTTTTGTCGGTGGCGCTGTCGCGCCATTTTTTGCCGAAAAAAAAAATGGCCCTGAAAAAATCTAATTTTTCGCCGATTCTGAATTTTGGGCAAAGTTTGGTGAGTTTTTGAGCATGTTCAGGGGGTCAAATTAGAGCTCAAAAAGCAGAAGAACAAGAAAAATAATAAAAATAAAAATAATAATATTTTTAGCAAAAACAATATAGCCGTTTCCACTATAACAACAAATTATACATCGTTTGAAAGCTCTAAGCCTTCCCGATGCCGCCATGGGGTGGAATCATCATTACGAGCGCTTACGCGCTCGTCACTCCCTATTCCGTCGGGATGCCCCGCCCACTCCCCATAGACTTCCATTGATTTGAGCCAGATACAAGCATGGCCCATGCCTGCGGTATGGATTCTCGCGTACGGGACAATGCCAGGAGGGTTTTTGGAGGAATGCAGCGCTTCGCGCTGCTGTTGTCAACAATTAGTGAATGGGCGTAGCCCATTCACTAATTGTTGACTATTTCTGCAGGAGTAAGTATGCATGATCCATGCCTTCGGCATGGGCTAGTTCACTGTACTTGCCAGGGGCGACGGGGTACCAAACATGCGGGCTGCGCCCGCATGTTTGGTCAGACAGTTGCAAGTTGCGGGAGCAATAGGCCCTCAGACAGTCAGACAGTTGCAAGTTGCGGGAGCAATAGGCCCTCCGCCCTGCTGGGGCTCGGGCCTAAATATTCCGATGCGAAAACAATGTTTCCCATTTTTCAAATATCATAAACTATACATTTTCGGAAAGCGCTCGCGCTTTCCTACCTCATGGTGTGGGTCCCTGGTCACTGACGGGTACTTTCGTTAATTTTGAGTGGGCTCCGCCCACTTTGTGTTTTTGGCCCTCTATACAGTAATAATGTTCAATTTTTGCATTACATGCTTATATGCACGGAACATGCAAGAGATGGGGAACGTATTCGTGAGCTACTTAGCGCAAATGAGTGCTTTATATGGGGATGACGACCGCTTCGCGGTCGTCATCTCAATGTAAAGTGCTCGTTTAGTGCGCACTTTTGCACGGGCTTCGCCCGTTTACAACGGTAATGTTCCATTTTCCTACTACTAATTAGTATGCACGGGGCGTGCATGAGTGAAGGAGTGCGTTAGTGAGTGTTTGGAAGTGGGCGAGCGCTTCGCGCTCGATTTCGTGCGCACTACGTGCGCACTTTCGCAGCCGTGCTTCGCACGGCCTTACAAGATTAATAGGCCTCTCGCCAGCTTGTGGCGCTCGGGCCTAATAATAATAATAATAATAATAATAATAATAATAATAATAATAATAATAATAATAATAATAATAATAATAATAATAATAATAATAATAATAATAATAATAATAATAATAATAATAATAATAATAATAATAAATATAGCGGCAATGATCGGCCCTCGCCACGCCGCCGCCACACCGCAAGAGGAGGGGGCGCTAACGCGCCCCAATTGTCCTTTTATTACATCTACTGCTGAATCTGTGACGCTGTCACATCTTCTCCCCTTTGTTTTACCATCAAAAAGCTATTTTATTTTGAATTCTTGGCAAAATGTGCGGCTTCACTGCTCAGAGACCGTGACTCTTAGAATAAAAATGTGGATAACTTTTGATGGTCCTGAAGATGAGTCTCACCAAATTTCAGGTTAATAGGGCTGACGCCCTGAGGGGGAGGAGTTTGTGAAAGTCTAAAGTGTAAACATGTTCTGGCGATTTCCCCATTGGAATAACATGAAAGGTTTCGGTCATCGTTACGGCAACGCCATAACAATTATGACATGGGTCTCATTGACTTTTTTGATGGGGATGCTAAAATTGAGTTGTGTGTCAAATTTCATATAATTTCGCAAAACTAAACATTTAACCTCCATATAAAATCTGTAGGGGGCGCTGTGGCGCCAAATGAATTTATTTCACTTCAAGTAGGTTTAGGGCAAAGAGTTTAACAACTGATTCTAATTTGACGCAATTCGGACTTTATCTGCGCAAACGGCAGAAATTTTAAATATGGGAGATTTCTGAAATTCTAGCTACAGTTTGCGGCTTCGCCGCACAGAGACCGTGAGAGGTATCAATGTAATTTGGATAACTTTTGATGTCCCACTCCTCAGTAGCATTTACACCAAATTTCAGCTTTTTAGGGCCAACGCCCTGGGAGGAGTTCGTAAAAGTACGACGTTTGGAAAAACTCCGAAGTCATGTTTAGCCATTTTTGAAGCAATATGGCCGACATTTGGTTGGGCGGACGGCGTTGCCGTAATAATATTTTTTACTTCTCTTGTCACCATCGACCTCGGCGCCAAATTTCATGATTCTACGATCAGATTTTTTTTGGGTCATTTCCCATCTCTCAATGCATTTTTGGTACATTTGGGGGCGCTGACGCGCCAATTTTTTTTATTTTAGAAAAGGGAAATAGCCAGAATGTAGAGAGGCACGATTTTTAGAGGTGTGCAAATTTTTGTGACTTTTCGTCAATGTTCACTGGGTGAAAAATAGGGGGCTTGGTCCCGAGAAGAAGAAAGAATAATATTCCGATGCAAAAACAATGTTTCCCATTTTTCAAATATCATAAACTATACATTTTCGGAAAGCGCTCGCGCTTTCCTACCTCATGGTGTGGGTCCCTGGTCACTGACGGGTACTTTCGTTAATTTTGAGTGGGCTCCGCCCACTTTGTGTTTTTGGCCCTCTATACAGTAATAATGTTCAATTTTTGCATTACATGCTTATATGCACGGAACATGCAAGAGATGGGGAACGTATTCGTGAGCTACTTAGCGCAAATGAGTGCTTTATATGGGGATGACGACCGCTTCGCGGTCGTCATCTCAATGTAAAGTGCTCGTTTAGTGCGCACTTTTGCACGGGCTTCGCCCGTTTACAACGGTAATGTTCCATTTTCCTACTACTAATTAGTATGCACGGGGCGTGCATGAGTGAAGGAGTGCGTCAGTGAGTGTTTGGAAGTGGGCGAGCGCTTCGCGCTCGATTTCGTGCGCACTACGTGCGCACTTTCGCAGCCGTGCTTCGCACGGCCTTACGAGATTAATAGGCCTCTCGCCAGCTTGTGGCGCTCGGGCCTAATAAATGTTGTTCTGTTCATGCTTTTACAATGGGTTCCCTCTGATTTTGTCTAGATGCTAAAGGGGAAGCTCGAACCCCACAAAGGGTAAGGTGCACTATTGTTATTCTTTCTACACATGCTTGTTGTAGCTATCAGATAATACAAATGTGAAATGATGTAAAAGCGATGTTTGTGTATTCACTTTATTTGTGACAGAACAAAAGAAGCCAGTTTGTTTCCACCACACCGCATAGACTCAGGAAGAGAATGGCAAGTGAGTGTGTTTCCCCATCGTTGCGGTTTTATTTTTCATAATTTATGCCTACCGGTAATTATGCTTGTATATTATTTTGATTTCTTTAAATGGGCTGCTGCTGCAAATCAATTTACAAAAGTGAATAAATGTGTTTTTAATTATATTGCATTGACTTGAATATCTACGACTTTCTTTTTTTTTTTTTTAGCCCCGAGCCTGCGATCGGACAGTGACAGTGAGCTGTCTTCCTCTGACTCTGGAGAAGAACAAGAGGAGGATGAGCAGAAGTCAAAAAAGGATGGAAAGGAGAGTGTGAAGGTGCCTCAGACCCCAAATAAAGGATTATCAGCCACTCTTTACAAAACTCCTGCCAAGAAGACCAAGAACACTCCCGACCCAGCGCATCAGCCCAGTTTGGTGGAGGAATACTTTGAGGCTCACGGCAGTTCAAAAGTGCTGACGTCTGATCGGACCCTTGCGAAACTGAACATCCCTAAACTCGACAGGGTTGGTATTTGACCATGACTACCAATTTATTTAAAATTAAATATTAAATTAAATTTAATATGAACATCTAAACCTAATATTTTTGCTTGGGTTTACAGGAGGTATTAATTCAACTTTTAGAAGGGAAACCTTCGTGTTATGCAAAAGAAATCCAAGAGCTTCATAAAAAACATTGCCAGCATTTTAGCAAATGGATGTTACAGTTGCAGTAAGTACAGCTGTAATTTTATTTACAAATCTACTCTGCCTATAGTTTCTCTATTGAGCACCTTACATTTTCAGATTAGGGTTTAGTGTCCTTGTTTACGGATTAGGAAGCAAAAAATCTTTGCTGGAGGATTTCCGAACGTCTCAACTATCTCAAGAACTTCATCTTGTCATCAATGGATTTTTCCCCTCTATTACCCTAAAATCAGTAAGTCTAGCTTAATTTATTATTTTCTTTCTGAAGTACGTTGCTTTATTGAGATGATTTCACACTTGCACAGATCTTAAATGCTTTGACAAGTGAGGTACTTGAGCATCATGGAAGTTTCCGAACTCAAACAGACCAAATTCAGTTCATCTCTCAAACCCTTAAAGACAGTGAGTTTTATTCTGGTTTGATTCTTACACTTGTATGTAATTAGCACTTTTTTTTAAAAAAAACATAACGCATTATTCACAGGTCCAGATCTCCATGTTTATGTTATTATTCACAATATTGATGGGCCAATGCTGCGAGGGGAAAAAACCCAGAGTGCACTGGCACAACTTGCTTCTTTGCCTAATCTGCATCTTGTTGCTTCTATTGACCACATCAATGGTCCACTAGGTGAGTGAATGTTTTAATTCACATTAAAGCATTTATGTCTGTTTTGACAAGTCATGTGATCATTTTAGTGTGGGACCAGTTCAAGCAGAGTCAGTTTAACTGGTTGTGGTGGGAGTGTGTAACATTTCAACACTACACAGAAGAGACCTCGTATGAGAACTCGCTCTTGGTGCAGCAGACGGGAGCTTTGGCTTTGTCCTCTCTCACTCATGTGCTGCGAAGCTTGACACCAAATGCAAGGTAAAAAAAGTGTTAACATTTATTAATTCAGTCGTTAGAACATCTCAACACATTCTGTTTGTCTTTTTGCAGAGGAATTTTCAAATTGTTGGTAAAATTTCAGTTGGAAAACAAAGACAACCCGACATATACAGGTGTTTATATTTGGTGATATGTGTGAAGTAGTAGATTAGTTTGACTGATTTTGCTTTTTCAGGATTGTCCTTCCAAGACTTTTATCAGCGCTGTCGAGAGGCGTTCTTAGTAAACTCTGACCTGACGTTGAGGACTCAGCTGACAGAATTCAGAGATCATAAACTGATCCGCACACGCAAGGTACACCTCGGTTTGTTGACAAGGTTTAGTCACCGTTTTCTTCAACTGTTATTTCATTGCTTTCTTTCATAGGGTGCCGATGGAGTTGAGTATTTGATTGTCCCTGTTGAGGCAAATACATTGGTAGATTTCCTGGAAAATGAGGAAAATTAATGAAAATAAATCTTTTTTAATTGATTCAAACATGAATTGAAACCATTGTCCCAAATAAGAATTGTAGCTCAATAGCACTTTGGAATAAATATATTTACTGTTAAATGGACTGTTTGCATTTGTCTTTGTGTAAATAAAAAAGATGATACAAAGTGTTATTTCTTTAATAATACAAATACAACTTTGCAAAACATTCTTTTGATAAAGGCAGGTGGGAATTATTCACTTTGACTATTACTTTAAGTGCAGTCTACATATACAGTTATAAATGATCTAATCTTCAATATCTTCGGTTCTTTGTGTCTGTAGTGAGTTTTTCATCATTTCTGAGTTTAGTGTAAACATCTGTAACCTGTTCTGTGTGGCTGCGTGCACAACAAGGAGCTCGTCTTCTTCCAAATCCTTGAGCAGGAGCAGAATTGCATCCAGAGTGTGTGACTGAAAACACAAAAACACTTAGAAAGTAACATTTTTAGCAATTGATGAATGAAAATAATATAAGTACCTTTCTAGCGAGCAGCCTGTTTTCTCTGGTCGATGGAGAAGACAAAGATGGGAACTTGTCTCTTGGAATTGGCTTCATTCCCAGCTGTTTCCTTATTTTGCTACAAGGGTTTAATATTGTTATGAACACACATTAAGCATTATGAAACTACTTGTTGATGAAAACGTACTTTGTCTCATCCATGCTGTATTCAAGGGGGTCATTCTCTGTCTCTGTGTCTGGGTGACCGTTGGTTGAAGGCTGGTTTTGGACCGGCTCTGTGGGGGTAGTGACCTCTTCTCCCTGGGTGAGAGCAAGTGCAACTTCCTCCTCTGTCACCACTAAACACAAAATGTGAACAGTACATGGTAATTGATGCAAAATTTAAATATTCCATTGCTTCAAGCCACTGACAATAATCAATACATCATGTGAATACGGACTCATAACGTAACCCACTTCATACACTATTTATTCTTGCACTGTCCAGAAAATCATAGTCTTAGTCTTAGTCTTATTGTACATAATAGTTTTGTAGATTTATACTTTTACTCTACATGTACATATTTTTTTTAGTATTTTACACTTTTTTGTATCTTAACTATTTAATGCATATTATAATATTAGTTAAAATAGTATAATGTTATTTATATTTACTTTTGGTTGCATATTTTTTATTCTCCAGCTGTTCATGTATTTTGCGTTGCAGCACTAGAATTTCCTCATTGCGGGACAAATAAATGTTCTCTCATCTCATAAATTATCCAAATATTATTTACCTTGGTTGTCCAGCTTCTGAAGATGTGGGAGACATCGCAGCACTGTGAGTCTGTAGAGGTTTGGGTCAGTGCCACAGCAGGGGTTTTCTGCCAACCAAAGCACCTTCAGTCGGCTCAGGGAACGCAGGTGGGACAGCGCTGAGAGTGAGGAGATCTTGTTCCTCCTAAGGTAGAGCTCACACAGGTTCAGGCATCCGGTCAGAGAAGCTAGAGACGTGATGCTGTTCACACTGCAGAGAAAGAGACAGGTATTAGATGTAGTGTTAGCATCAACATCAACATCATCATCATCATCATCATCGTCGTCATCATCATGTGTTGAAAAACAAACTAAAATGTTCTTAACCAACCTCAGTGTCAGCACCTCAATGTTGGGTATTTGTGTAAAAATGGATATCTGCAAGTAAGAGAGCATAATGATTGTGCGGTACTTTTACATGCTTTCAGTAAAGTTAGATCAATAATCCTATTTAAGTCTGACATTTGTCCAAAAGAAAACTTAAAATAAACGTAAATCTTACTCACGTCTGACAGATTACATCCCCTGAAAAACATAAGGCATGTATTGAAAAGCCGCAGCCTCGCCAGCGGCTGAATGTGTATCCTTACCAACAATTTAGTTTCTTTACGCTTTCCAGGTCAGGTGCCTTGGCCTTGGCGAGAACCAGCTTTCTTGACAGCTTCATTTCAACTAAGTATATGTCAGATACATTATATACATTCGTACAGGCGAGTAAACAAACATTTCAATTCAGCTCATTCAGGATGTCGTCCGCCACAATACTGCGCAAGCGCAAATAAAACTACTTTATATATGGAAGCGTCCTTAGTAACGTATTTAATTTCAGTCATGATTACGTGCACATTAAATTATAAATATTCTGCCATGCTTTGTATGTTGTTTATGGTCTTTCATTACATATTCCTATTTCATGTGTGTCCTCTTTATATTACCCCTTTATAAACTCAATTTCCCACAATGCATTATTGAAGTGCTGGTAAACCGCGCCTGCGCTGTGAGCTCTCCCTCTTTGGCCCTACGTCTCCACTGAAAAGATGGTGAGCAGAAAATGTCCCTTTCCAAATCCACTATAATCTGCCGTTGTAGACATATCTAATGAACCCAATCCTCTGCGGAAATGTCAATATATGTTTACCCGGTGTTATGTCACCATTTTATATTGATTTGAACTGTATGAGGTAAAAAAAAGATGTATTTGTCACACCAACCGTAATGGCCGCCTCCGGTGTGGCTATCTGTTAGCATGAATACCGGGTGGCTAGTTTGGAAGTAGGATTTATTATAAACTTGAGACCATTACCAATATACTGAACTGAAACTTACTGTAGTCGCGACCAAAATGTATAGTTGTTGCATTTTTTTTAATTGTTAGATTAAAGATGATCGGCGGTTTATGCATGACTTTTTAGACAACGTGAACGTCAGTGTTGAATCTGAGCGTTTTTCATGCAGTGTTCTAATGTATGAAGCTAATGTCGTATCTCGTGCTACTGTCTTGACAGGCTAAACGCACGAAGAAGGTGGGGATTGTTGGTAAATATGGCACACGTTACGGTGCGTCGCTGAGGAAGATGGTCAAAAAAATTGAAATCTCCCAGCATTCAAAATACACTTGCTCTTTCTGTGGAAAGGTAAGTCTGTGTCTGTGTTATTGAGTTGCATGATCTTAAGATTTTACTGACGTGTCCAATGTTCTTTTACAGACCAAGATGAAGAGAAGGGCTGTTGGTATCTGGCACTGCGGATCCTGCAGAAAGACAGTAGCTGGAGGAGCCTGGACCTACAAGTGAGTTTCTTTTCTGTGATTTTTTTTTTTTTTTTTTTTTTAAAAGCTAATGTCAGTATTTTGAGGTGACCACATACTTGTCTACTCCCTTAGCCCAAGCTTGATTAGTTTCAAAGAAAGTCTAGATTAGTTGCACATTTATTTGCATGCTTTATCTATCTTTAAGCAACGACTGGGGAATCCAGTGTTGGCATGTTTTTGGCGGGTATACAGTAATGTGCTTTGTCATCAAATCTAAAATCAGTATTTGTTGTGCTGTACATCATGGACATACAGCAAGGGATATTTTGCCCAGAACAGCTTGTATATTTTGATGGCTTTTTGCCAATTGTGGTTAGATTTCAATATTTTATCTTGTAGAAGGTTGAAATGTTCACATTTTTTGCTTACATTTTTAAGTAGGGCTGCAACTAGTTCAATAAATCACAACGATTCATTGATATAATTGTTTACTAATGTGCTGCCAATTGCTATCTGACTTTTACAAAACATTCCATGTGTAAGAGCTGTTCATCTGGGTCACATTTGGTGAAAAATATTTATTTTGTGTTCTAAACAATGAACAGATAAAATAAATCTAATCAATCCACAATGATTGGTTGCAGCCTTGATTTCAAAAGTTTAAATTGGAACCATATGTGTATGATCTTGGTTGCAGTTTTTCTAATTTCCGAATATGAATATTGTCTTTTTAATTTCCAGCACAACTTCCGCTGTCACGGTGAAGTCTGCGATCAGGAGGCTGAAGGAGCTGAAGGACCAGTAAACCAGTTGGATCAATCGCTGGTGGATTTGGGACTTTGTTTTCTATCACTTTATTGAACTGGACACAGCCTCAACATCCAAAAATAAAGCAGTCTGGAGCGGAAATGTTTCTGTCTTTACATCTTCGGGATTGTGACGGGTGTACCACATCACGATGTTAAGAGAGCTGAGCATTTTATTTTTGTGTTGGTCTTTTAGAAAAAAGTTGGAAGTGTATATAACATAGTATTCACAATTCATTTTTAGACAAACATTTGTGAAATGCACGGTCTTGATATGGTATTGAGCTTAATCTACACTCTGTAATGAGCCATTCCAAATCAAACTGTTGTAAATAGTGTATGACCACCTAAACCCTTCATGACTCATTTTGTTCATTTGTCAATGAACAGAATTCAAAAACATGGGAACTTGTCCTGTGGATTCAATGCAACACAAACGATGGATACAAAACTGCATGATGTGTACATTATAAGATATAAAGTTATGAAGTGCAATAAGTGAACAGTGCAGTAAGTACAAGGTGCTTGGGCAGTGTTCATGAGTTTAACTGCAGAGGGAAAGAAACTGTTGTTGCGGGAGATTCTGGTCCAGATGGACCGCAGCCTTCTGCCAGAGGAGTGGCTCAAATAGTTCATGTCCAGGGTGAGAAGAGTCAGCTGTAATCTGAGCTGCATGTGACAGTAAAATTCTTGACTAAAAATATACCTTTTAGAAAAGGATGTAACTGGAGTTTTGTAATTGCTTTAGAAACATTGTCACAACTGTTATCAGCTGGGCCTCAAACACAGAAATTGACTGATTTTGAAACATGCCCCTGAAAGGTATTTTTTTTTGGCCAACAAATGGGGTAAATCTGGACTTTTTCTTTTTAATGTAACTACAGGACACTTAAAACATCTGAGCAACTAGTATATGGTCACCAGTCTACAGACTTTAATGACACGGGCCAGTTCTGACTGCTTAAATTAGGGATTGGATCCCCATTCTTTGCTATATTTTTAAACTTGTGGCTAAAATGACTAAGGTAAATTTCACTTGTGGGTGCGTTTTACTTGTGGGTGCGCCTGAGTGGAAGGCGAGGAAAATCCTTTGTTCTAACATATTCCTCAAGGTGGCGCCAGGTCCAGAAGAACCCCGAACACAACAGCCATAGGTCCATAGATCCATGACAACATTTCGGGCGATCGGTCAATATGGCGGCTGCCAGTGTGTTCAGACCTGGTTTGTTCAACCACAAAGTTGCAATTGTAACAGGAGGAGGCACTGGGATCGGCAAAGCCATATCTGCGGAGCTGCTGGAGCTCGGTGAGGACTGTTGTGCAGCCTACAATTTGAACCTAATGTGAGCTGATTGTGTCGCTGATGTGAACTTTACTCTGCATCTGGCAGTAACGTAAAGTAACAAAGTTCACTTTGTGCAAAAACAACCACATTTATAATACAGTATATCTGATACAATACTTTTTAAAAGGAACTGTCTGTCAGGTTGCAATGTGGTGATCTCTAGCAGAAAGGCAGAGAAGTTGAAGGCCGCGGTAGAGGAACTAAAAACAAAGATCTCATCCTCCAACCCAGCCGTGATCACCTCTGTGCCCTGCAACATCCGCAATGAGGACGAGGTACAGTGTATTACTGAGTTTAGTTCACAAATAAAGATCACCGCTTTTAGTATTTTTGTAGTTCACACGAAGCCATATTAACAGGCTGCTCAAACACATCCTCTAGTGGCTGCGAGCATATAAACCTGTATTAACGCCACATCTAGAAACTGCTGTATAATTAACTGTGGTCATTTATTTCTAGGTGAAGACGCTGGTTTCAGAAGTATTGAAACGACATGGACGCATAGATTTTCTGGTCAACAATGGTGGGGGCCAGTTTACAAGCCCCACTGAGAATATTTCCTCAAAAGGCTGGAGGGCTGTGGTAGACACTAACCTAACTGGAACATTTCAATGCTGCAAAGAGGGTAAAAAAGAATTGCAATGTTGAGATGGTTGAGTTAGTGTGACTAAGGGCCGGTGTAACTTTGATGTTTCTTAGTTTATACTGCATGGATGAAACAACACGAAGGGGTGATCATAAACATTATCGCTGACATGTGGAAAGGCTTCCCTGGCATGGCGTAAGTATGCTCCAGCAATGCTCAGATCTATCATTTGTTGAAGAGAAATGGAGATGTCACTAATTTAACAGTCACACAGGAGCTGCCAGGGCGGGCGTGGACAACCTCACAAAGAGCTTGTCTATCGAGTGGGCATCCTCAGGAGTCCGCGTTAATGCTGTTGCACCTGTATGTTTCAACAACAACAAGTATCATGCACATTCTCATTTCATACATTGATTTATTCTTTTTTATTATTATTTTAGGGTACAATATTTTCAAAAACTGCTATGGAAAACTACAAGGACCTTGGGCCTGCTTTATTCAAGATGTCTATCCCATTTAGTCCCGCAAAAAGACTGGGATTACCAGAGGAGGTAACTGTATTTTACCTATATATTTAGCTTTAGAGGTTTCATATGCAGGATTCACTGTAAGTGAAAATAAGAATACAGACATGCTCTCACAATACAAATAATCCTGCACTTTGAAACTGCAAGTTTCTTTGGATTGGTATTGTAGGTTTAAGTGTTCTTGTCAAATACATTAAAAAACACCAGAACCTAAATTGACACAAATATGCTTTGGCAATTCAAGTGTTTTTGTCTATTTTATGTCCACAACTATAAAGTGCATTTTGGCTGAGTTGCTCTTTTTCTTTGTCTTTTTTTATTTTTTTTTTAGATCTCTTCAGCTGTCTGTTTCCTGTTGTCTCCGGGTGCATCGTACATTTCAGGAGCCACACTGAGGGTAGATTCAGGACAGAGTCTGTACCACTCAGTCTTGGAAATACCTGGTATGTGGACAACATTAGTATGCTATAGGTCTATTGTCTGCTGGAGATACACAGCAGTAATAAAGCACAATATAATTTATTTTTGGCAGATCACAGTGCATGGCCCAAGGCACCAGAGGGGGAAAATCTACAGGCTATGATGGAACTGCTCGACCAGCCAAAAAGCAAACTTTAAAAATAAGGACTTCATGACCGAATGTGCAGACCATAACAACATTATATTACACAAGCAAAAATAGTTGTAATAACGGCTTTATCTTGTGAATTTTCTATAACTTTATAATTTAGTACATTAATGTTGATTTTAAATAGTGTACCAACATGATCTCTGAGACTGTAGCTATTTTTAAATTAATTGTATGCAGTTTTGATGTATTAAAATTACACATGAGACTGGTTGATAATGTGATGTGACAATGTAAATACACAGAACACAATCCCACAGTTTACAATCTTATATTAAATACAAAACTAGCAGAGAAAGCCTTACAAGCACTACTGATAAAGTAAATTAATACTGTCAGGGCCGGCTCATGACATAGACAATCTAAGCAAATGTTTAGGGCCACAACTGATAGGGAGGCTGTAACCAGACCAGAAAGAGACCATAAACACAAATTAAAATGTAAAATTTGTATCGATCTATGTACAAATACAAATATGAAACGATAGCTTATCTTTTAAATATAGCATTTTGTGTGGCCTATTGAAAGGGGCACTTTGACCAAATAACTAAAATGCACCTGAAAATAGGACATGACAGGTGACTTATTCTTGGAGATACCCTTAACGCCTCCTTTTTTTTGGCCTGTTGGAAGAAAGTACAATGTGAAATGGGGGATGATTTCATTATGTTATTTCATTGCATTCTTATTCAGGGCCTCCAAATGCCCAGAGTCGGGCCCGGATACACTAATCTCATAAAATATGTGCTGTGTAAAAGCTAAGTAGTTTAACAAAAAGTATTACATAAACTAACAGTAGGGGGCGGTAATGATCCTGGGATGAATTCCTGCCATTAAATAAAAGAAGAAGAAGCTGTAAAGCAGCAACTTCTGCCGTAAAAAGCAGTCGTCGAGCTGCAGAGGTCACAACAAAGTATTCAGGTGTAGTTGTCTTCTTCCCTTCATCATTATGATTGTTTCTGCGCATTATATTTCCAATTTACATTAAAGAACCGAGTTTGGCTTTGGAAATAATTCATCTAAACTAACCAATAGATATGTTTTAATACACGGAATACGATGTAGCGTTAGCTAACGAAGCTGTCAGTCCGGTGGAAAATATAGTTTTAACTAACCGTAGTATATTTAGATATTTAGGACATGCATGTTAGAAAAAAAGACAATTGTAATGAATCATGTAATGTTAAATCACTATTTTAGTTTGTAACCTGCTAACGCAAAACATTACAAAGTGTAACTAAACTACATTTGAAACGAGGCAACAGCACAGCACTACACACGGTTCATAATATTTTTAGCCTCTTATTTACTATATTGAGGCTTTGATTTCTATAGAGTCTTTAGTTGCCTTTTCTCTAAAGATATGTTTTGTTGTAGTATGCATTACCTGAGTGAATCCTTGTCATTAAGGCACTTGTCTTACGAGGTTGTTCTCCATTTATAATGACGGGAACTTACTTCAAACTTCTCTAGACAATTAATTGTCTTCTACAGAATTCTTCTCCCTCAGCCTGTTATATTTGGTGAACTTGATTTGTGTGATTCTATGAAGAGATGATTAATCCTGTTACAATAACTGTTAACTTGCAGCATGGGAGGGGACCATGGACACAACAAAGTGTCTCTGCCGGACATTAAGCAGTGGAAAGTCGATGGAACCCCGCTGGAGTTCACACAACAGAGATTGGCAGGCAGAGGTCTGAAGGACCCATGGGCACGGTCGGTAATTTATTTGTGTGTTCCAAGAATATTGGTTTATGATCCTATATCAATGTATTCTTTTTCTCTTTCCATGTAGAAATGAAGCGTGGAGATATTCTGGTGGCTTTGCTCGTGCTGTGACTCTGTCTGATGTTCTTCTGAGAGGATTCAAGTGGGGCTTCGCTGCCTTTACTGTTGCTTTGGCCGTAGAATATGCACTTTTCCCTCCCAAAAAGGGAGGCCACTAAAATTCATCCTTGTCCTTGATCCCCAGATTACATAATGGAAACATAACATATATTCTGTACATTTCTGTTTTATTAAATGATTTTGACCCCATTTGGAGCACCTTTTTCATGTTTAAGCTTTATACAATATTGATTTATACAAGCAGTTCTTCCCACTGGTTAATCCTGCTTCCTCTTCTGTCTCAACTTCCCGAAGCATAGTTTTAAACCTTTGATAATCATTATTGTAAAAACCAGTGTGACAGTCAAAAGGAAAGCTATGACGTCTAGGCTGTAGTACTGAAACCAGTTGAGGCTATGAACTGCAGATTTGAGGTGTTTTGCTCCTTTGTGTTTCATCACATACTCTGTCCAGTACACGGACAGCTCCAGCGGGTCAACAGGTCGGTCAGTGTGGATTGCTGACAGCTTCTGTATGTTCTCCTTATACCTAAACGTAGAGTATAAATTGATAAATACGAGTAATTGTAACTGATGATAGTTTCTAATAACGTTCTTACTTTGGATTGTTCATGACCTCCTTAAGTCCGTCAACAAGGCTTTCTGTAGTGATCGTCTGTATATTCAACACAATCCCTGCTCCTCTGGCCGCAAACTTCTGTGCATTATCAGGTTGTTCGGCATTCAATGGCAACATGAGCATTGGAACGGCATGGCAGAGTCCCTCAAAGAGTCCATGTGAGCCAGCGTGGGTTATGAAAGCTCGAGCCCCCGGATGTGCTATGAAAAGAATGTAAAATTATTCTAGACAAATTCTCTAAAACCTGGGGATTCATATTTTGAAATGACAAACCTAGTAAATCATTCTGAGGCACCCACTTCATTAATTTTACATTTTCAGGGATATTTTCATGAACTGGCCCAATGTATCTCCATATGACCTACATAAAAAGTATATTATTGTTGCTGCAATTTTTTGTAGCAAATAATATTGTGCATGTTTGTGCTCCTTTCTTTGAATTTACCTTTTGGGGAATTTGTTTGAATGCATCAAAGAAAATAGTTCTGGTTTCCTCCGGCATTTCAGCCACCACGGTACCAAAAGTCATCACCACAAATCCATGCTCTCCTGAAATCCATGGTTGGAGATCCTACAAGATCAAAATAATTTTAACAGCGTTGTGGTTTCTATTTTTTTTGTCTCTTAGCACCAAGATTAAATACACTTACATCTGGCAGAGGATTTCTTACATCACAGTTGATACCACCAACAAGAACCATATTTGGCATGAGAGGACGAGGAAACTCCATTGTGAAGTCAAGTCTGTATTTTTTGTTATAAGAATACACTATTTCAAACTTGATGTATGTCTCTTAACCTAATTTAAAACTGTCAATACCTTAGCAGCCAGATGTCAGATTCAGACAGAATTTCGGCCACGGTTGCATCCTCACCAAGAAATTGAGAGGTTATTTGATCAAAATGCCCGTAGAGCAAACGGCACATCAGCGGTTCAATCAAGGTCACCTGTAGGTAAGGGGCAGACTTATAATGATCATATAAATAAATAATCAATTGAGTCTATTGCATTGTTAAACATTTAACTATGTATAAGATAATTGTAAAAACATGGTTTAAAGGCAGTTGGTCCAAAGTTTCACTCACTACAGTGTTAATAACTCTTTGCTTGAAGCTCATTTTGTCTGTGAAGCCAGTGAAAAAGCGAGGTACATATGACGGCGGAGACGGACAGCCTGCAGACTTCATATCCAGCAAACATGGGATCCCTCTCAGTAGATTTACAGTGGGAAGACCTGAACATGAAATGTGAACACTGGTAAATCCATACACCATTGTAAAAGATTGTAAAAGATTCTAAACAAGAACCATAACTTGCCAAATTTACGAGCAATTATTGAACCAGTTGGAACCATGGGATCTGTCAGCATAGCATCAAACCTCTGAGGAAAAAACATCATCTGTTTCCATACATTTTATTCATGTTGGTTGTTTAGGTATTTGCCCTGTCTAAAACAGCATTTCCATTTCACCATAATGCTTTTTTTGGCTGTTGCTTTTAAAATATATACATATTTTTTAACTCATTAGTGTCTATTGTACTTGATGTACAAACTTCTTAAAAATGCAATATTCTTGCTACCCTACTCCCTTTGAATGCATCTATTTGAGGATAAGCAGACTATGTTGTGCTTTCTCATGCAGATGCCAACAGTTTCTTGGACGTTGTCTATGTTGGGTTCAATTAAATCTATTTATTTTTTAATGCTTCATATACAGCCTATGTAATTCTATACATTCATCAGCAAAATGTAATCAGTACTTTGTCTCCAAATCTGATAAAGTTGCATCTAAAATTTCCAATTCATACTCATTCATATGAGCAAATGATCCAGGAGGTGTTGTGATTTCTGCAGATCCTGCACTTTTTCATTTACTAGTACATATTATGTAAAAGTCTTATTTTCTTTCAATCATGGCTTTGTCTCACCTGCTGTTGTAGATGTGAGATAAGTGTGTCATTGAACAGAAGGCTCTCTGCTGTTGAGTGAAGTAATCCATGTATATTCTGAAATTGTGTTATCTTCCTTCTAATCTTGTCCATAAAGGGAAGTTCTTCTTTTCTCATCATATCTTTGTTCAAGGACATTATTGAGTCAATATAGGTCTTGTCGTACGGGACAGGGAACGTGATCGTCTGGTAGTGCTTCCCTGGGCCCATTCGGATATTGACCTCAGGTATCACCACTGTCACCTGGTGCCCACGACGACCCATTTCCTGAGCGATTGCTTTGATGCCCACCCAGTGACTACCATCCATCGGAATCACCAAAAGTTTCCCCAAGAAATGAGCAGAGCTGGTGGAGACATTGCCTGACATCACTATGTCCTCAGCCATGTTCAGCAACACAAACAAAAAGAGAGCCGCCTTCCACATTGTCACCTTCATGCTTGGATAGGCCACGGCACGTCCCAATGACAACTGCAGAAGGTAGGGGAAAGTTCAGATTAAAGAAAGGAGGACACACCCTAGGCCATGAATGCTCTCAAAAACACTGCCTTTTAGTTGTTGAAATTCCTCTGTGAATTAGCTTAGTGTGTGTGGATGTGTGTGTGGGAGTTATTTATTACATTGTGGGACCTTAAATCTGTATGCACACTCATGGGGACCTGCCTCCCTAATTAGATCCCCATGACGTAAATCCTTATTTAAATTAAATCATTAGATCAACATCATGATTTTAAGTTAAGATAGAGGTTAAGTTAAAAGAGGTTAAGGGTTAGTTTAAAGATATCATCCTTTCGGATAATTAGTTTTCTCAAAGTTATATTTGATTGATTCATGCATGTTTGAGTATGCATATAATGCAAGTATTTGGAGAAATTAAGACTCTGAGGGACACATGTAGGATTCTAAAAATGGGGCTGTATATCTTTCGTTGTTTGGTCGATTAATGAGTCGATGGCATCGTAATCAACTAGCTAACATCTTTATTGTTAGTCTACTATTATTTAATTTATATCGTAAGGACTAATATGGTACAGCAGCAGAAAGGAGAAGGTATGGAGTAAGCTAGTTAAAGATTTGGGACCAAATCATGAGTTTAATCTTTATCTAAATATAAATACACTCTTTCCTAATACTTGTGAGTGTCCAAAGTCCATAAACCTGACAGAAGTTGTAATCCAATGTAGGTCAAAAGGGTCTTATATAATCAATAGATGATTTTTACACACTAACAAGCATGCCAAATTCTGCTAATCAGTTAACAGTGAGTACTTGTAATAATAAGCCTATACACAATTAACTCCATGGGTTTAAATAGTTATATAGTTAGATTTGAATGCTCATTGTAGTCTGCAATATATAACGTAAAAACTCTAACTAGGTTTGTTTGTTTTTCTATTGGTGCTGCTGCCAAATCACTATAAAGTTGTATTTAATGTGCAACTGGACACAGCATAGACTTAAATAACACACAGAGGTGGGTAGAGCAGCAAACATGTCTACTCAAGTAAAGTAGGCCAAGAAATTACACAAGTAAGTAAGAGTGTATCTTTGAAGTGGACAAAACCTTAAGTAATGTATAAAGGTCATAAACCACGGGAATTAGAACAACCGAATGACTAGTCTGAAGGATATCTAAAACATTTAATATTGTCAACCTAAAACTTTGCCAAGAAACTTCACAGTTGGAAGTGACCAAAACGTTGACTCACGTAGGGAAGTAGTAGTAAAAGTAAAGTGTCAGAAAACTACTCGAAGTGCAGTTTCATTTTAAAGTACTACCTACCACTGTCAGGAGAACGAAGAAGGCAATGACAGAAGAAAGAACGCAACACAAAACTGTCCAACGAGACAACAGATCGGTATTACCTCAGGACGGTGCAGTTTTCTCCTTTCTCCAAGATGAAAACAATCTGTCGGGTTTGGTGATTTGTTTTCCTTCCTCTTGTAGTAGCAAAGGTGCAGTTTCCTTTCTTTTTCGTGCCTGCGTGTAGTGAACGCCCCAAGCCGCTAGGTGGCCTCAGTGAGCTGTTGTCTCTGACTGCAAACGACGCCGGGGGAAAAAGAACAAAACACAGCTGGAGCGCGTGAACTACGACCGCTGCAGCCCCGGGACCTCTTCACGGACTCGGGCCAGACACGGACGCCGAGCCCAGGGCGGCTCCAGCGAGCTCCTGGTCAGACTCCGGTACACCGCCGATCTCGCCCGATGGTTTGTCCGTTTCAAATACGTTGTACGTTAAATGAAGCGAGGGTTTGACGTTAATTCGGTCGGTTGTGCGTGAACTGCGCCACCACGCCCACCGAGTATCTTATTTAAAGCAGTGTTTACCTTTTTTACCACAATAATTCCAACGTAAAATGACCCAATCAACCGGAATCATCGTTTTAAACTTTCAACTTTCTTTCGTAAAACTAGTGAGACTCGTTGTTGCGATCCTAAAGACGTATATTAAATCATATCGTTATTTAAAGTGTATTTATAATGGCAGTTATCTCGTGTGTTGTTGTCTTTCAGCTTGAGAAAAGATGAATCAGATGGCTTGGAGTCTATGATGCATTTGTTTTTTATGAAGGTAGAATATTACAGGTGAGGATGTGTGATGTGTGTATGCAATCAGATTGTTTATATACAGCTGGAGCTACTGGCCCTGAACATAAACCACATTTTCAGTTTCTTGTTGCTTTTATGTAGATCGTTTGAATATTCTGTGAAGTGGAAGGACCCAATGAATTCAAAACGCAACTCCAGACGGCCCAAGACCTTGAAAGCCCAAACTAGCCCAAATTCCAGTGAAGAACCAATCCAGCGCAAGATAGGAGGCAAGAGGCAGCAAAAAAGGAAGAAAAGGGCACAATCTGGCAACACCGGAGCTGACGTCGACAAGCAAAGCATCAGAGACGTCTTGGACGTCATTGATAGAAGTCGCGAGGACTTGCCTGATGAGAATGGCCCGTTGGTGGAGGTGGCAGATGAAGGGGTTGACCACTCGGACGATGACCAGGTCTCTGTCAGCAGCAGCGTCCTGTCCGGCCCGTCCCGCCCTTATAACCCCTCTGACGACAAACCACTGACCCTGTGTCCAGCGTGTCGTAAACTTCAGCAGAGGGTGAAGAGGATGAAGAAGCCTCTCAAGGACAAACTGTTGGACACCAGTAAGAACATGGTTATTTAACTTAGTTTAGGCTTAAATTGAGGCCGAGTTAATGTTTTATATTGCTTTTTAGACCCAAAATCTCTCACATGTGATCAATGGATTCTTCTCAAACCGTGGAGAAGCAAGAAAAAGCTTGACAGCAGGAAGTAAGTAACATAGTCTGTTACATACATCACTAGGTCTGTTAACATGCATGCCAAAATCTGATTATCTGAACTTTTTATGGATTTGTGGACCTTTTTTTGAAGATTATTTATTATATGGAAACTGCTAATTACAATGAGCATAATCAGAAGGACCATGGTGAGAAATAAATCAGAGTTTGCTGTTTTAATGTAGTTTTAATAATTTGACTCCTATTGATTTTTTGTTATTATATCTCTTCCTATTTTTCAGAAATCTGTTTGGTCTTGCACAATTGATTCGTAAACTACGGGTGGTAAAAAAAGGCAAGGAAAAAAAAGAGCTGGCGATTGAAATTGAGTGCTCGAGACCGCACCTGTTTTTACAAAGGTGAGGTTTTGACAGCATAAGAAGGAAAAGGAAAAACAGAATCCGTTTCAAACACAATATTTAAAAGGAATGTTTCTCTTTACCTAGAAATCTCCGTCACGGCATAAAAAATCCGATAATGAAAGAGAAAAAGAAGAACCAGAGGAAGAGGGCTCGAGAAGACTCTCAGGGCCCACGTGTGGCAAAGCAGAAACGGACCCACAGCAACCACCAACCAATCGGCAACAGCCGTATGCACAACACAGAGCCAATAAGAAATAGCCTCAGTCACAACAACAGTGTTGATCCTATGAGCACCACCTCCTCTTTTGATAGTGGGCCAGATGATTCTGACCTGACGTTCAGGCTGCCCCCGGTGACTGTCCCGTCTGAAGCATCAGACAGTTTTAATGACTTCCCAAACCAAACTGTTCCTAAAAGAGGAGGTGGATTCAGAGACTTGCTGGCCCAGCTGCGAGGGAACAATAGCATGATCATTAGAGAGACCCGCTACTGAAGTGACCACATGTCCAAAGGGTGGTCCTAGTTCAATAGTAATTTAATTTATTTGTTGAAGTTTGATAATTACCACTAGTTATGGGGATGATCTATAAGATTGTAGCATGTTCTTCTTTTATTTCACAATATTTATAGTCATTAACCCAGTTTCAAGGCTTTTGCTGCATGTTTAAACAACACAAATATGTGTGGCTTTTTTTTAAGCATAAGAACTATTTTATTTTAACATTTGACTAACATTAGGCATCAAACTGAAGCAATACTAATGGAATATTTTTGAAGCTTATGAAATGTTAAATTTTTTTGAGGATATTATTAATAAATAGGTTTGCCTCGTGTCATAAGTTGTATTTAAGATGGAAATATAAAGAATATTTAACAGTTGAAATAAAATAATCCATGGACATTACACATGTAAACTTACTGTTTCTTGAATGTCCACACGGTGGCACTCCTAGCAGATTGTTGAGGTCTGTCACCTTAAACTGGTTGTTTAAATTGGGAAATTGGAAAAATATACTGATTTAAAACATATTATTTTGAAGGTTACCTGACCTTCAAAATAAGGTTTTAAATCTGTATATTTTTATCCCTTTTTGTTAAGACTCAAAGCGGTTTGTCTGAGTTGTAGATATTTTTGGTTTTTGGTTTGTGCTGTTTGTCTTTTGATCCTTCCCTTGATAGTGTAGTAGGTTTGCAGGAAAGGGTGGGGTAAAGGGTTTGGAGATAAGAGTTAGGGTGCCAGTGCCACTTTGAGAATTTGACACTTTTTGTCTGTTTATTTACAGGATTAGTATAATTGAAGAGAATGGGGATTTGCTGGCACAAATAGAAGTGGCAGTGCCAGGAAATGTGTCTGTTGGCCTTGCACTGCTTCTGATGTGACTTGTTGACATTTGACCAACAAATATGTTTGTGTGCGGAGTATGCACGTTACAACAATGGACTGCTATAGTCTATCAATGAATACATGTTATATGCTAGAAACCTATTTTCATTCATCAACAATTTTTGGGGACAAACTGAAAAAATACCACATTATATTTTTAGAACATGATTAAATTCTGTACCAGCTAAGGATTTTTTTTGATTTTTTTAGCCGATGGGCTTTATTTGACGGGACAGCTTGGTGTGAAATGGGGATAAGAGAGAAGGGAGGACATGCAGTAAATTGTCAGAACCAGGATTTTAACTCTCAACACTGCAGCTGGCTGCACGTGGATCCTGGCATAAGTGCTGCCGCCTTAACCACTCAACCACCGGGTAGCATGGATAAGGTTATTCCATGTGTCAGCTTAACCTAAAAGAACATTATTATCCTGGACCGAGCATAACTAATTTAGATTCTGAAACTGTCTCAATTAAATCTAAATAATTTGGGTTCTCATTCTGCCCCACACAACCTGGAAACCTAGAATAGAAATTAAATTAATTTGTTCTAAAAAAAAAACAAAAACTCAAATTATACTGAGTCTATTCTTCCCCTACTGGAAAACCTTTGACTGCATACAAGTAACCTTCAAATAATTCTGTCCAATAATTATGATTTCTTCCATTATTGATCCCTATAACAACATTTGAACTTCGAAAGACCCCCACAGACAACGCAACGGCAACCCCAAAATGTTTACCCCATTTTACATGAAAGATTGACAGATATTAACTTCTGAAACTCTACACGTCATGCACCGGCCTTTGCAATAAGACAAAAGTTTCCACACCCCAGTGACTTCAGAAACTGCCTTTACTTGTCCCGATCCAACAGTGCGTGTAGCCAAAGACGGGACACTGCTGCCCCACTCTTCACTTCTCATTCTTTACCACTGTCCCATGCCGATTATCATCGAGCAAAAGGTCCCAGGGCCAAAACAATTCATGTACGCACACACTCTGCTCGGCATCCTGTGATAGGATCAGCACCTGACACCTCGAAAACAGGAAAAACATTTTGTAGGGACACAGATGTTTGGTGGGAGGAGCTTTGAGACTACTATTTAACGAAGAGTAAAGGAGGAGACTAGTGCCTTCATTCAGAAAAAGTCCAGGAGTAGATGTACCATGTCGTACTATGAGGTAAGATTGGTGATGATTGGATGTTTTCATGTTCAATGACTTGGTTTTAATGTAACTTTTTCATCCCCAGCATATTGTTTTGGACTACGACTACAATGACACCGGTTCAGGCTCTGGGTCAGGGGAACTGGGATTGGACTTGGATGAGCCCTGCGATGTGGAGCACTTGATGACAGCTGAGTTACAACGGGTCTTTTTACCTGTGGTCTACGCACTCATCTTCACTCTGGGCATCACTGGCAATGGGCTCGTGGTCATAGTGTTGGGATGCCAGCGTAGGTAAGATGCCTCCATTTCAGTTTCAAATACATTAAGTTTAAAAAAAAAAGTGCTATTGTTAACTATTTGTAAATTAAATGACTATATTATGGCTCAATACCTGATTTACTCTTTACTAGTCTTCAAATTAAAACATTCTGTACATCAAAATTTACATGGAGACAGGGATCTCTTATTATTCATGACATACATAAGAAGTGTTGCCTCTGGTGATTACTGATTTGTTTAAACTAGGGTCGTCAAAAGTATCAAAACTAGATACCGTTTTTTCCGGACTGTAAGTTGCACCTTTTTTCATAGTATTGGGCGGTGTGCGACTTATACTCCGGAGCGACTTATATGTGATATTATTTGTTATTTTCACACTTGCAACCGCATTTCATACTCCAGTGCAACTTATATATGTTTTTGTTCTTTTCTATTATGCATTTTTGGCTGGTGCAACTTATACGCCGGAACATAGTAGAGCAAGTATTGATATTGAAAAAACACTTGAAAAGGACAAAATTCTGCCTTTTGTGAATAGTTTTAGAATGAGAACTAACAAACAAAGAAGATACTATCATTTTGTGTAAAAAATCTAGTCTAAACCTTTAAAAGAGCATTTGAATCGTCATTGAGTATTCCTTAGTATCAAAATCGAGTTGAGAAAAAAAATGTCTAAAAAACTTAATAAAACTATAAATATATTGAATTTTTTGCTGAAAAAAGTTTCAAATGAATGCTGACATCCTCCTCTTTTGGTGTTCAGGTCCAAGTGCAGCCTGACAGACCGGTACCGCCTGCACCTCTCCGCTGCAGACCTCCTCTTTGTTCTGGCTCTTCCCTTTTGGGCGGTGGACGCTGCTCTGGCCGACTGGCGTTTCGGAGCGGCCACGTGTGTTGGTGTTCACGTCATTTACACCGTGAATCTGTACGGGAGCGTCCTCATCCTCGCCTTCATCAGCCTGGACCGGTATTTGGCTGTGGTCCGAGCCACTGACACTAACACAGGGGGACTGAGGCAGCTGCTGGCGCACAAACTGGTTTATGCGGGTGAGTGCTGAGCTGTTTATTGAATTTAAGTGTCTGGCTCAATGGTATTGTGGCAGAGCATCACCCAAAAGGCTAAAGCTAAATTCTCCCAAACAAAGTCATAATTAAAACCCCTTGAACCTTTGTTGTGAAAGTGAAAATGTTCCAATAATAACAATATTCTACCCATGAGCTCCAAAAGGCTAAAGCTAGATTCTCCTTATTGTTTCTGACGTTCATGTTTATTAGCGCCACATCTTTGCATCTCTAATAAATGTTCTTCTTCCAGGTGCGTGGTTGCCTGCAGCTCTGTTGGCCATCCCTGACATGATCTTTGCCCGAACTCAGGAAGGAGCTGAGGGAGCTACTCTTTGCCAACGCTTCTACCCAGAAAAGAACGGTCCGTTGTGGGTGTCAGTGTTCCACCTGCAGCTCGTCCTGGTGGGTCTAGTGGTGCCCGGCCTGGTTCTTCTGGTCTGCTACTGCGTGATCGTCACAAGGCTGACGCGGGGCCCGCTCGGAGGACAGAGGCAGAAGCGCAGAGCCGTACGGACCACCATAGCTCTTGTGCTGTGCTTTTTTGTGTGCTGGCTTCCCTACGGCGTGGGGATCTCTGTGGACTCCATGCTCAGGTTGGAGCTCTTACCTCGTAGCTGTAACCTTGAAGCTGTCTTGGGGGTTTGGTTATCTGTGGCAGAACCAATGGCCTTCGCTCACTGTTGTCTGAACCCACTTTTGTATGCCTTCCTCGGGGCGGGGTTCAAAAGCTCAGCCCGGAGAGCCCTGACATTGAGCAGGGCATCGAGTTTAAAGATTTTACCTCGAAGACGCACGGGACAGTCCACCACCACAGAGTCTGAATCATCCAGTCTGCATTCAAGTTAGGGGTTACCTGTGCCACATTGTAAATACTGTATAAAGTGAGTTGTAAGAAAGAAACTGAAGAAGCAGTCTGCTGGACCATGACTAGACTTTAGTTTCTGATGTAAATACTGTTTTCACAATCGTTTTTCTGATCTTTAATGTTTCTAATAAAATATTTTGATTCATATCATCATTTCTGTCTTTTCTGCTCCTTTGTTAATAATATTTAGTTTACAAATGGGTGATATTATTTTGCTAAATGAGTAAATACTCTAACTGGTAACTGGTCTCCCTTTCAACTGTGGCCAATGATTTTATTTCACAACATTCATAAATCTGTCACTGAAGAAATAATGACATTCTGTTCTACCCTTATCATACACCTTTCATATGCATATTATATTGCATTCAATCTCACTTGATCTATATCAGTGGTTCTAATATAATACTCATAATACATAATGCAAAGTACCACAAAATTTGCCCTGTGAGGTACCAAATCTATAAAAGGTCTAAAAAGGCGAATATTGGACTACAGCATTACTAATAGTTCTAAACAAGAAATTATCCAAAGGAGGACAAAAATGTGGATTTATTTTAAACCAAACTGTAGAAGACCTTGTGTACCACCAAAAGGAGTGTGTACCTATTCCGCAGTTTGAGAAACACTGATCTATGTTATTTCTCCACTGTAAAAACAATCCAGTTCTGTCCAATCTTAATTCTGAATAGCCCTGTGAGGTCACATTTATGAAAATTAGACTAATGGACAAAGATAATAAATCTTAAAAATTGCGTCGCCTTAACAATACCTTCCATCTTATTTTACTGTTGATAACTAATTGTTGTGTTTTTGTGTGTGGATGTTTCTCGGTTGGCTTTCTGATGCCATTCAAAACCACTCGTGTGCAGTGGACCAGCTGCCTGTGCCAGGTGTCTAGTCTGTAGATGAAGGTACAGTACTGTGCTAATGATTTAAACTGCTGTCGGCTCCATACGTGAGAGCGATGGGGGTCAGGAGGTCTATTTTCCCAAACACACTTGGCCTCCTAGTGCTTCCCATATAGTTTACTTCCAGTGGAAAGAGAGACAAACAGAAGGTGGAAGTTTACAGTGTCCTGTTTCCTAGAGGAAAGAGGATGACGATGAGCGGGTGAGAAAGAGGGCTCTGATGCAGCCACACAATAAGGCTATGGATCAGTGATAACAGTGAATACATTTGCATCACAGAATATTGTATGTTGAATCAAAGCCTCATCGACATTGTGTAAATAAAGTTCATTCATTCACTGCCTCACCCCCCTCACTCGTACAAACCGCAACACAATCCTCATCTATTCATAGTGGCCAAAACAGGAAAGACTTCCTGCTGCTCATTTTAGGAAAAACAAGCAGCTAAAACAATTAACAACTCAAGCCTCCTTCTCAAGACTCTATCAGGAAGGACAATGATGGGCCTTCACATCTGAGGTGCCCACAGGATTGACTGGCACACTTTGGCTTTGTACATATTTATACACAATTATACACAAATATGATTGTGCAAATATTATTAGGCCCGAGCGCCACAAGCTGGCGAGAGGCCTATTAATCTCGTAAGGCCGTGCGAAGCACGGCTGCGAAAGTGCGCACGTAGTGCGCACAAAATCGAGCGCGAAGCGCTCGCCCACTTCCAAACACTCACTAACGCACTCCTCCACTCATGCACGCCCCGTGCATACTAATTAGTTGTAGGAAAATGGAACATTACCGTTGTAAACGGGCGAAGCCCGTGCAAAAGTTCGCACTAAACGAGCACTTTACATTGGGATGAGTGCTTTTATCCCCATATAAAGCACTCATTTGCGCTAAGTAGCTCACGAATACGTTCCCCATCTCTTGCATGTTCCGTGCATATAAGCATGTAAGGCAAAAATTGAACATTATTACTGTATAGAGGGCCAAAAACACAAAGTGGGCGGAGCCCACTCAAAATTAACGAAAGTACCCGTCAGTGACCAGGGGCCCACACCATGAGGTAGGAAAGCGCGAGCGCTTTCCGAAAATGTATAGTTTATGATATTTGAAAAATGGGAAACATTGTTTTCGCATCGGAATATTATTCTTTCTTCTTCTCGGGACCAACCCCCCTATTTTTCACCCAGTGAACATTGACGAAAAGTCACAAAAATTTGCACGCCTCTAAAAATCGTGCCTCTCTACATTCTGGCTATTTCCCTTTTCTAAAATTAAAAAAATTGGCGCGTCAGCGCCCCCAAATGTACCAAAAATGCATTGAGAGATGGGAAATGACCCAAAAAAAATCTGATCGTAGAATCATGAAATTTGGCGCAGAGGTAGATGGTGACAAGAGAAGTAAAAAATATTATTACGGCAACGCCGTCCGCCCAACCAAATGTCGGCCATATTGCTTCAAAAATGGCTAAACATGACTTCGGAGTTTTTCCAAACGTCGTACTTTTACGAACTCCTCCCAGGGCGTTGGCCCTAAAAAGCTGAAATTTGGTGAAAATGCTACTGAGGAGTGGGACATCAAAAGTTATCCAAATTACATTGATACCTCTCACGGTCTCTGTGCGGCGAAGCCGCAAACTGTAGCTAGAATTTCAGAAATCTCCCATATTTAAAATTTCTGCCGTTTGCGCAGATAAAGTCCGAATTGCGTCAAATTAGAATCAGTTGTTAAACTCTTTGCCTTAAACCTACTTGAAGTGAAATAAATTCATTTGGCGCCACAGCGCCCCCTACAGATTTTATATGGAGGTTAAATGTTTAGTTTTGCGAAATTATATGAAATTTGACACACAACTCAATTTTAGCATCCCCATCAAAAAAGTCAATGACTCATGTCATAATTGTTATGGCGTTGCCGTAACGATGACCGAAACCTTTCATGTTATTCCAATGGGGAAATCGCCAGAACATGTTTACACTTTAGACTTTCACAAACTCCTCCCAGGGCGTCAGCCCTATTAACCTGAAATTTGGTGAGACTCATCTTCAAGACCATCAAAAGTTATCCACATTTTCATTCAAAGAGTCACGGTGTCTGTGCGGCAAAGCCGCACATTTTGCCAAGAATTCAAAATAAAATTGCTTTTTGATGGTAAAACAAAGGGGAGAAGATGTGACAGCGTCACAGATTCAGCAGTAGGCGTAATAAAAGGACAATTGGGGCGCGTTAGCGCCCCCTCCTCTTGCGGCGTGGCGGCGGTGTGGCGGCGGCGTGGCGGCGGCGTGGCGAGGGCCGATCATTGCCGCTTGCGGCTATATTTATCTCTTATTACCCTACAATGTCAAGTGCACCTGTACCTGTTTCATCCCTCTGAGCTAACTGTTGCACACTCTTTGCTGTCCTGTTAATCTCATATGATCTTTGAGTTTATTGTCTTAACAAAAAAGTTGCATCAGTGTAGATTACAGTAACATTCTGACTGTTTGAACAACTTGAACATGATCAAGAATATTGCATTTTTAATTCTTGTCCAATGCAATACTTTAAGTTTTTATATCTTACAGTAAATAACGTCCCAGCATGATGAATTAAAACGAATTGCTATGGGCTAGTATTTTGCTGGTGTTTTAATTTGCCAAATGAGTAAGTGCCTTGTGTGTGTGTGATGGCCCACAGATGTTCCTGAGTTTCCTGCGGCTGAACAATTGTGGGAAAATAAGAGGTCAAGACAAAGAGAGAAATATAGCTGCAAAGAAACACTAGTCTGAGTCCAAATGGTGCACAATAACTTCCTGCTTTGAGCCGCTGGATTCACACAATGAGACAGGTGAAACCAATAGCCCGCTGAGTGTTTGTATGGGCCACTGCAGATGAGTAATGTGGGAACAGATAAGCCTGCTTTTATACACTCAACTCTGTGCTGTGTCCCCCTGTTTGTTGTGATTCTTTCTTTAAAGAAGCAACGTAGAAAATACAAAGACAAATAAATTGATTCCAAATTATTACTTGTTTCTTGAGCTTGTACATATATATACATGATATTGTACTATTCCTTAGTGTAAGATGTATTTTGGGTAAAATGGAGGACCTTGTATGGGCCTCTGTAGCAAATTCCTTCAAAGCAGAGGTGTCCATGGCCTGTTGGCTTCCTGATGAATTAGATTACTTTTTACTTACTAAATTAAAAAATAAACAATAAAACTAATTTTGTGTGATACAGACTTGACATTAAAGGTGGTATGGACGATTTTTTTTCAGCAATTTTTTTTTATCATATTTCCTCGTGGCGTGGATAAATCATTAGTCCTGCCACGTATCAATCATAAAACGCACCTACCGCGCACCTGCAGCCGCGTGCGGTTCGTCCCCACGTTTCCGCGTGCCTAAGCGCATGGATCTATCATAATATAGTTCCCTCAGTGTACGGGGCAAAATGAAGACGGAGAAAGACAGTTCGAGCTGACGCAGAAGTGGACAGAAATCTACGGGAGACGAGCGATGCGATGCGCTCCGTTGCGCTAATAAACAAACGCACGTGTGTGTTGTATCAGTCCACACGGGGGAGTGCGCATGCGCACTTCCGCCTGCGTTCTCAAATCGCCGAAAAATCGTCCATACCGCCTTTAAGGTGTGAATTCATCACAGTAATGTTGCCCATTAGCTACATTTATATTATAGATTAGGCCTATTCAACTTAAGGTCCCCCTCCAAATGATCTGATCTAGCCAGGATTCCATCTTTCCTTCGGTTTAATTCTGGGTTAGTACTAGGGCTGTGCTCAATATATCAATATCGTGATGGACTTCTTGGCAAAACGTGTATCAATATGCATATTGTGATACCTTTAAGCAACCAAGCAAGTCATTTGAAATTGTAGAATTACACTTCTACAGACTGCTGTTCATCATAGGACAGTTGTATTCTGATATTCAGGACAGTGTGAACATGAAATTCTAACAAATCAGGACGCGTATCGTATCAGGTTTTGTGTATTGGGATTCATATTACATCGTGGACCCTGTATCGGGATACATATTGTACCGTGAGGTACTAGGCAATACCCAGCCCTAGTTAGTACTAGTTTATACTTGGTTCAGTCCTTGTTTGTTCCCACTTTAGACCTGTTTTGGTCTTGATTTAGACCTGGCTTGATTCCGAGTGCTTGGTTTCTGGTCCTAGTTTAATTCTAGTTCAGTACTGGATTGTCAATTTCGTAGCACAATGTTGTTAAAGCCTTTTGCATTTTATTTTCCCACAAAAGTCCAGCAGTATTTAGTTTATTAAGTTTATAATTATTGAAACAGAGTTGTGGATATTTTGTTCAACACAAAAATGTTGATAAAGCAGTGGCGTGTTGTGCACCTCCGGCCCAGAGGCCATAGCCTTCTGAAAAATCTGTCCCTCTTCCAAATTAAGTTGAATATCCGTCTTATAGATCCATGCTTAGCCTCTTGAGTCTAGATGAAACAGGCCTTGGTCGCTGCTGCTTCAGAAGATCCAGGTGGAAAACAGCCCCCTCTAGCGGTCACCTTTGGCTCGTGGCTGGGGAGGAAACGCTTCATATTGCAAACTTGAGAAAAGTGAGGAATCATGATTGGCAATTTGCGACTTCACACATAATCTAGTGCGACTATGATAGGGTTTCACTGACCCTCTGCGCTTATCTTATTATTACTCTTGTTACGTTCATAATGTGCATCTTTGCAACTATAATTTCGGATGTATAGGGCAGAGAAACCGCTGTGGAAACAAACGTAACACTTCTGATTGGCTCCACGCTCGTCTATATTTGCATGTTGTCAGCCATTGGCCTAAAACGGCGGGCCAAACGTCACGTGGTGAGTCTTTTCGCGCGAAAGTGTCCTCTGTTGTCAGGACCTGTGCTCGTGTCGGTGCGGACTGGGCTGCCTCTTTGTTTTCACATTCCCCGCACACTATAAGCCTACTTTGGACGTTTTTTTCCCCCGAACATCAACATGGACGTAGCCACAGCCACCGCCGAGACTTCCGCAGAGCTCGTGAAGGACGAGTTGGCCGAGAAATGTCAGAAGTTATTCCAGGCGTTTCTTGAAGAGTGAGTGACTTCCTCGGGCTCGCGTTGAGCCTCTCACGCGTCTTCCTTGTTGAAACGAAGCCTCGGACGTGTGCACGCGTTGCCGTCGCACACCAGCGGCTACAGCGAGCTTACGTGTCGTGTGTTGTGCAGGTATCAGAGCGCGGACGGAGAGGCGAAGTACGTGCGTGAGGCGGAGGAGCTGATCCGGCCCGAGAGGAACACGCTGCTGGTGAGCTTCACGGACCTGGAGGGCTTCAACCAGGAGCTGGCCACCACCATCCAGGAGGAGTACTACAGGTAAAAGACTCGTTTTACTGCCCGGTTTAATGCCTTTAAGTTGTGAATGTACTTCTAAAAATGCATGGTTTTGCTTTTCACGCATTTACAAAATATTGGGATAATTTTATAGTTTTTTTTGGTCCTCCTGAGCAGGTGTAGCAAGATCTAGACATGAGACCCTCGCACTGTCCAGGGTGCGGGATGGGTCAAATGCATTGGATGAATAATCTGTAATGGTTTTATTTTGAAACTACTCTACTTTATTTGTTCTCTTTAAGTTATCCTTGATTTATTCTCCCTTTTTAGATCGTGTTTAACCTCAATTTATGCCTGTTCAAGTCCAGGTTTAGATCTGGCAGTACCAGGAAAGCAAGATGTTATTGTGTTGTACTTGTTAGGAATAGTTTGAGAACCACTGGTTAAGAAAATGGACAATGTATAATGCATCGTTGATTTCTCCGTCATCACAATAGTAACCTCGGTAACTGTACGGTAATGAAATATGTCGAGACCTCATCATGTGTTTGTTTGTTTTCAGAGTGTATCCCTTCTTGTGCCGCGCTGTCAAAAATGTTGCACGGGATCATGGAAACGTCCCGCTGAACAAGGAGTTTTACGTTGCCATTCAGGAACTACCGATCCGACACAAGTAAATACAATAACTTCTCACTTATCAACATTCAAGTTTCTTTTTTAAACCATTACATGATTTCACTCAATATTGTAGGATCCGCGAGCTGTCGTCCATGCGCATCGGCTCCTTGGTGAGAATCAGTGGTCAGGTCGTCAGGACGCATCCAGTGCACCCCGAACTGGTAGTTATGAAAATACCATTGGCTGTGCATTGTATTTGTTTTCACGCACAAATTGCTAATCATTTTTGAACTCTACACAGGTGAGTGGGACCTTCATTTGCATGGACTGCCAGGCTGTGATCAAAGATGTCCCACAGCAGTTCAAATACTCCCCACCCACCATCTGTAGAAACCCCGTCTGCAACAACCGCGCACGATTCCACCTCGACACGCACAAGTCCAAGTTTATTGATTTCCAGAAGGTACAGTTTTTTTTTTTTTCCAACAGTGAATAGCTCCGATGCAAGTATAGGGTTTAAATGCCCATGTGTTTTCTTAAATGGTCAGGTTCGTATTCAGGAGACTCAGGCAGAGCTGCCCCGTGGTTCAATCCCGCGCTCCCTGGAGATAGTTTTGAGGGCGGAGGCGGTGGAGTCGGCTCAGGCTGGAGACCGCTGCGACTTTACAGGAACTTTGATTGTTGTGCCGGACGTATCGCAGCTGGCCACCCAAGGTACACTGAGAATCTGATTTAATATATTCACACATACTAATATCACTGTTTAAACAATTAAGCAACTGTCACAAGCAGACATTCTTGAATCTGTTAAATAAAATGCAAAACCCTACATGCCATGAAAAAATATAAGGATTCTAAAGAGATGGAAACGATTTTAAAGTTGAATAATGCGCGATTTGACATATTCTGTCCAGGGATTCGAGCAGAGTCCAGCTCCCGACTTGCTGGTGGACGACAGGGCTTTGAAGTGGAGGGTTTGAGGGGACTGAAGGCTCTGGGAGTGCGGGAGCTGTCGTATAGACTGGCCTTTCTCGCCTGCAATGTTGCGGCCACAAACCCTCGCGTATGTCACACATCTGGCCTCATTACTTTGTTTAATAAATGTGTGTAATTAATAACTGTCTTGATAGTTTGGAGGCAAAGAGCTACGGGAAGAGGACCAGACGGCTGAAAGCATCAAGAGTCAAATGACAGAAAAGGAGTGGGAGAAGGTGTTTGAAATGAGCCAAGACAAGAACCTTTATCACAATTTGTGCACCAGTCTCTTTCCCACTATTCATGGTCAGTGACTACATTCACTTCTACATTTAGTAGTGATGTTATTTCTAATCCATTGTCCTTCTCTGTTCAGGTAATGATGAGGTCAAGCGCGGCGTCTTGCTCATGCTCTTTGGAGGTGTTCCTAAAACGACTATGGAGGGTACATCACTCAGAGGAGATATCAATGTCTGCATTGTTGGAGACCCAAGTACGGCAAAGAGCCAATTCCTCAAGTATGATGAAGCCCAAATATTTAGTTGTATCTAATATATCACGGCTCTTCCTGTGGTGTTAAAATGTATTGCTGTGTCCAGGCATGTGGAGGAGTTCAGCCCCAGAGCCGTGTACACCAGTGGTAAAGCCAGCAGTGCAGCCGGTCTGACCGCTGCTGTGGTCCGAGATGAAGAGTCCCATGAATTTGTAATCGAGGCTGGAGCCCTCATGCTGGCAGACAATGTGAGTTTCAAATGTAATTTCTCAGCCATTACCACATTTGTACTTTAGGTTAATGCTAAGATTTTTTGAAGGGTGTGTGCTGCATTGACGAGTTTGACAAAATGGACCTGAAGGATCAGGTGGCCATCCATGAAGCTATGGAACAGCAGACAATCAGCATCACTAAAGCTGGAGTCAAGGTAATGCTTTTTATCCACAAACATGTATTAAACTGTTTTGCGACTTCTCTTATGAGAATTAAATATCTCCAAGGCTACTCTGAATGCTCGGACGTCTATTTTGGCGGCTGCAAACCCGGTCAATGGACGTTACGACCGCAGCAAGAGTCTGAAGCAGAATGTCAATCTGACAGCTCCCATTATGAGCCGCTTTGACCTGTTCTTCATCCTGGTGGACGACTGTAATGAGGTACTTGGTTGGTCTGAGTTGGTTGGTCTAGTATTGTTTATATCACACATTTATAATGTTATGATGCAATAGGTGACTGACTATGCCATTGCTCGACGAATTGTGGACTTGCACTCTCGTGTAGAGGAGTCTGTGGACAGACTGTATTCTCTGGATGAAATCCGCAGATATCTGCTGTTTGCGCGTCAGTTCAAACCAAAGGTGGGTCTCTGACTAACTCACTTTCATTGTTTAGACTTGTCAACTGAAAAACAACAGTCTTCTTGAATGTATAGATTTCCAGCGAGTCCGAAGAGTTCATTGTTGAGCAGTACAAGCGTCTGCGCCAAAGGGACACCTCTGGAGGTGTGTCCAAGTCAGCCTGGAGGATCACTGTGCGTCAGCTGGAGAGTATGATCCGCCTATCTGAGTCTATGGCCCGTATGCACTGCTGTGATGAGGTGTGTAGCACAATGTTGGAAAAACATGTTCTTTGTTATAGAATGAACATGAATACATGCACCCTGTAATAAGTTGGCCCCTGTCCAGGGTGTACCCTGCTTAAGGCCCTAAGTCACTGGGATGGGCTCCCGTCACCCCCCCTTAACTGGAACAAGCGGTAGATAATGTATGATTACATGCACTTTGTCTTCAGGTTCAGCCCAAACATGTAAAAGAAGCTTTCAGACTCCTGAACAAGTCAATCATTCGAGTTGAGACGCCTGACATTAATCTGGAGCAGGAAGAACAGATGGAGGAAGAGGAGCAGCATGAAGAAGGTACACAAAGTTTACAAGGACTTACAAGCACTTTACTGTTGCTATGGCATCTCCTAATTTTGTTGACTGGACTTTATAGCAAGCGTGCCAGATGGGGTGAACGGCATCAATGGCCATGACGCAGTCAATGGAGTCAATGGAGTGACCGGAGTCAATGGTCACATGAACGGACACTCTGAGAGTCAGCTCAAACCCTCTCTCCGCCTGTCCTTCGCAGAGTACAAACGCATCTCCAACCTCCTAGTACTGCATCTGCGCAAAGCTGAAGATGGTCAGTGTCGTCAGATTACCGGTATACATAGCGCTTTGTAGTATGTATTTTAATTATTATTTGAACTTTCAGTTGAGGAAGAGGAGGAGCTGAAGAAGAGTGCTGTTGTGAACTGGTATTTGAAGGAAATTGAAGCAGATATTGAGTCTGAGGAGGATCTGATAAATAAGAAGGCACTTGTAGAAAAAGTCATCCACCGACTTGTTCACTATGTAAGTGTTTACTCCATTTACTGTACTATTATCCAAATTGTAAGAGGCTATATACAAACAATTGTGGTCTTTTTCAGGATCACATCTTAATTGAGCTGTCACAAGGTGGGCTGAAGGGGTCGGAGCCTGCAAGCACGGAAGAGGAGGCTGTGTTGGTTGTAAACCCCAACTACAACCTTGAAGATTAAACTAATTGCTGTAGATTTTTGATTTGTGTACCTTTTTTCATATTTGTTTCAAATGCTCTTATGTAATCCATATGTTACGGATCCTGGGTGCGGCGACCACGTTAACAAAAAGAATAATCCATACATACATACATGGCTGCAGCATTCAAGGTGTGAACTTTGAGAAAAATGTCTTGACTGCCAAAAATATTCTAGAAATCATAGTGTTTTGGGCTTATAAATATGTTGCTATTTCTAAACTGTTTTGCATAATCTTGTACAGGCTTTCTTAAGGCGTCCTGTATGTTCCTCTTAAGACATGTGGTATTTGATTAAATAAACTTGGATCCATTTCTGTGCTTTCTTTATCATATTTACCACTGTGTGGCAGTGTTGACTCAAAACATTGAGAATGCGCATGCGCAGCCTCATCAACATGTCGGCCTTCAGGTCAGCAGCAACACGGATATCATGGAAAGGTAATTAATAACCTTGATTACGTCAACACGGGTAAATGTGGCAGAAATAGTTTGGGCTTATTAAATTCGTTGCTTTTGAAATTGCCATGATTACGCGAATAACGTTATGTTGAGCCTAGTAATGTTTGCTTTGATACGTTAGCTTCTGTTGAAGCGCACATACCAGACAGGTCTCTAAACAATTCACGCGTGTTATCTTACGAGATCGTCCTTGGGTTTTCCAGGCGTGCATTTTGCAGCTGTACGATCCTTGATCACACACAGCCAAGTCCAGTTTGCCGGGCTGCCAGCTGCTCGCAGCCGGCTTCTGTATGTGTCCACCACCATGTGCAGCTCCTCCAGACATGTCCAGCAGAGCTCACCCCCTAAACCAGACCCAAAACAAGACCCAAAACCTGCCTCAAGAGCCACAGATGAGGAAGAAGAGGAGGAGGAAGGACCTGAATACATACCCCAAAGAAAAGCCAAAAACCCAATGATGGGAATTGGATATGCCTGGTCAGTATTCTGATGGTGGTTCTGTACACAGACCTTAATAACTTAATCTTAATATTGTAGAAATAGTGTCAAAGGTTGACATCTGGACACCTGGTTTTTAATGGAACACTACAGGACAAATTATGGAATAAACCAATTTAGGCCTGTATCTAACCCTTAATTTTATCCTAGAATTATTCCATGGCTTTGTAGTGTTTTGACCTTTGTAGTTTTCCACCAGATAAAGCTCAGATACCACACAATATTTGTATTAAACAAGTCTTAAATGCCACCACCATGATTAAGCAACTTGCAAACATTTCATGAAACGTTAGTGTAAATACTTCTACAATACATTTGACTTATTAAGGTGTCCACAGAGCCTCAAGTCTCATTTAAACATAATATAATTGTCAGAGTGAATCAAAACATAACCAACTTAAAATAATTGTACATTTAACTTCTGTGCCACTTTCAGGATGATCGGTCTACCAACGGGAATCATCACTTTCATTTTGGCCAAGAGACAAGTGGATAAGAACAGACTGAAGCAACTGAAGGTCCGACAGAGGATGAGGCAGTCGAATGAAGGAGAGTTTGAGGGGAGCCGATACCAACGGCACACTGGAAGTTAAAATGAACTAAGGACTAAATGTAGATACTGTGCAGTTTATACAAATATAATGAATATGAAATAAAATGTTGAGAAAATCCAACTTTATTATTGTTTATATATACAGTTTCTGACAAATCAGAATTTAACACAGCAAAAGGCTTATGCCAATATTACATTCAAATTCAAATCTAAATTGGATTAGTGCCAGGTGGAAATACACTTGGATTTTTGGCCACAAATGGTCCCTGTAGAACAAAATTATGAACAATGACAAATTATCTTACATATGGCATAAAATGAGTATTAAGTAGCACAACTGTGCTTAAAACTGTTACTGTATAAGTTACTGTATAAACAACCATTATTTCCATATAAGACGTTAATGGTATAAAAAATTACTGGATATAATTTACAATCTGCCTCAAACTATGGAGTCAAACTATTACATATCTGCTGTAGCTATACGGATTTTAAGTTTTAATGGTGAGTTCAATACAGTAAAGTTGATTATAAAGTTGAAGCATGGAATGGTTTGAAAGCAGCAACATATCAACCAGTAATACTTTTATCTGTTTGAGGAGCCAATAATTTGCAGCAAGAAAAGGAAGATCTGGATCACGTCCACGTAGATGGAGAGCGCTGCAAAAATGTACTCATCTGGGCCAATAGAGTACTTCCGGTTGCCAATCAGTAACTGTGTGTGGTATGCAAGGAACTACAAGACAAATGCAACAAGGATACACGTTTAAAAGGTGTCATTTAGTTTGGTATGACAGGAAATGTACTTATTTAAATATACATACCATAGTAAACACTATGGCTCCCATGGCGGCGTAGAGCATGTGCAGCCAATAGATCTGATAAAGAAGAAAAACAAACATAAATACAGATTTGAGCTCCACCTCAAATCCACAAATCAAAATGACATGAACTTACATATTTGAATGACAGGACGATGACAGTGATGATGCCAGTCACAAACATAACGATCCCGAGGACGCAGAACAGGCCCTGGCACTTTGTGAAGTCAACCTAGAAGGTGAAACCACATTTGCTTTGTAAATATTCACATGACCAACTTAAGATGTTCGAGATAATATTCCAGCCTTTTCTACCTTGGTCTGGAAACAGAAGACTGTGACTGCAATGCACACAACGGCTGTGATGCCCATGGCCAAAAACACTGCTTTTGTGCTATAGAAACTAAATAACACAAGAGGAATTATTAAAACATTTTTTTTTTCTTTTTTCCAATGGTTCCAATTCAACTGCTAATTATCACCTCGATATGGTTCCAGTCATGTAGGACAAGGCCAAAGTCTGAAATCAAGAAAAAAAGATTGGATTGGTGAAAAATTTGAATAGTCTTTGATGTGTGTTAAACATGATGAAAATTATATAATGATCTGAACCTGTGACAAAATGTCTCATATTGAATATTGCTTGTAATTGTTCATACAAAAAGTGCTGGATAAACACTCACAAAGATAAACAGAAGGATCATGTTCCATGGATGTTTCCTCCTAAAAGACAGTTAGGATTAGTGTCATTGAGTATTTGATAATGATCACTGAGTTACAGCTCACCTGGGGCCTGTGCAGCACACCAGCACCAGGTGGGTGATGAAGTACACAGCACTAGTGAGCAAAGGCACAGCAATTTATACATGTCAATACATTTGATCTACACTATGATGCAAGAGTAATGCTTACTATGACGCCCAGTAGAGTGCTTGGTTTTCCTGAACAAAGATCTTGACGGAATCGCTTGAAAATAAATTAATTATGTCAAACAGTAGCACAATGCACTCAACATTTCAAGTTATTCTAGAGACACTCACACAAACGTAAACACAGCCACGATGCTGGTGGTGAAAAGGAGCTGCGCAGCCAGAATCATGTAGACCTGCAAACAGTTTCATTATTACTAAATTAAAATAAGTTATAACCAAAAACTGTACAGTTTCAACACAATCAGAATAAAAGACATTGGCCTAGGCCCTAACTTGGCCTAAAATAACACACTGTAGTTTAATCATTTCTTTTGATAATCATCTTTCAATTAGTAATTAAAATATCTTAAAGTTAAAACAACTTTGCTTTCAAACAAAATGTGAAATCAGATGAGCGGAATACATTTAAGTTTAGTGCTAAATGCGTTTAATATGTTCTGGTGCTTCTCATCTAATCAAGGATATAATCAAGATGCTTTACCTTCCTGATGAAGGCATGTCGAAGGCTCACAGTGTCCCATCCACCATCACTTGCAGCAAAACCATCAGCTGCACAGTACAACGAGATTAGTATTAAAAATAACATTAATCCGCATAATAAAACAAGTAAAAATAATGTTTCTAGGTCAACCGTGGAGTCTGTGAGGACTTACCATAACCGGATTCTAACGCATCTGCAGGGATGACAGGTGGCATCATAGGAGGCATGGGAGGGGGTCCGCTGGAATGAGGCTGTCCTGGGTAAGGGCCTGATGGGTACCCTCCAGGTCCAGGGTACATGTTAGCATTGGGGCCAGAGGGGTAGGGTGCATTGGGCTGAGGACCCCCGTAGGAAGGGAAACCATAGGGTGGGGGAGGAGGGTAATTTCCACCTGGATACAGGGGCTTGTTTGGGTCATCATACCCGGGAGGATAGTTTGAGGACATGACCTGAGAAGAGGAAACATCAGGGTGAACCGCAAGACAGAGCCCTTTGTTTAAATAAAGATATAGATGGATAGTTATAAAAGAAATGGAAAAGAAACAACCTTTTATATTGAATAGACATAAAAAATAATGCCAAACCAAAGAGCCGGTCATGAACAGAGGCGTTCATGAATCACATCAGCCATGATTCTCGGCGCTGTGTAACCATTAGTTTAGGGAGAGGCTGTAGCACAACAGTGGCTCCACCTCACAATGCATTACATCACAACCAGTGCTTCAAGTAACAGGGCTTGATGGAAAAACTGCTTCATATCCTCGGACTGTGAGTGAAAACCACCGTCACAAGGCTGGCGTTTAGTCACCGTGTCACGTGATTGGTTGTGATTAGGAAAGCAGCAAGTTTCCCTAAAATCTTCAGATAAGTCATCCATTCCACTAATGCCACAGGAACCAGTTATAGAGGTTTGTAACCGGACAAGAAAAAGCATTGGCTAAACTGCCAATGTCCTTCCCATAGACGGATTGTGTATGGAATCTATTGTCTGATCTGTTTAGAGGGGTCCCACAGGGGTCACGTATACAATAGGGGGGAAACAAAGAACCATACAACATACATTGTTTCCCCTCCAAAATCTTAGTTTAATAATAATTACACAGTGTGCTTAATAAGTATCGGAAATGGCTAATGTGTACTTGACAAATTGCAAAGCTTGCTCAGTTTGCTTCTAAATATATTCACATGGAAATATTTGGTATTTCAAGTATTTAGCCCAGCATTTTGGCTACTCTGGTCTCCACCGTGAGTGTATTGTGACAAATATTTATGTTGCCAAATGAGCATATGTTTACTCTTACTTCAGTACAATCCTAGGCTAGTTTAGCGGTCTGTCCACCTCTGCTGAAAACCTTTCCAGTGTCCACTCGAGGCACAAAAACGCCTATTCAGGTTAGTCTACGCTTTACACGTCAGCAACACGTGAACAAGGCAAACATTATTCAACATTTAAGCTTCAAAACATCAATATCATAACACGAAACGACAAACGTTAACGTAGCTTCACATAAGTTAGCTTACCGTCAAACTTGTGCTGCCCACGCGAAGTTACAAAGTGCTGTAAATCCTCTTATAAGTGATTAAAAAGGCGTGGTCCTTGTGTTTAAGTAATATTTATATCGTTTCTGCGTAACTCTTCCAGTGGGCAGTGCCGTCTCATGTGAGCGCAGTCCAGAGCATTTCCTGGAACAGCGAGCAACAGCCGCAGCAACAGCAGGGGGAGGAGCGAGAGGAGGGGGTGGAGTCATAGTCACTTCAAAGCGTGCCTCCAGCTGACGTAGCTGTCTCGATCCGCTCACATCACAGGCCTGAAGAAGCAGCTGACTCATCCTCATAACTGTCTTTCTCTCGCTCCTATTTATCATTATTTATTTGTATTCATTATTCAGAGTATAGCGTAAAACACATATTTTGAAGACATACAACTACAGTAGGTGGCGGTAAATGCACCTTTTCGGTTGGCTGCCATTAAAAGTAATACGACAACAAATTAACTAGACCAGCTCAGATCGTCGTGTTTTTTCATGTCTGTAAAATGTATTTTTTTAAAGTCAGCGTTAATGTTGGAATTAAGAATTAGCATTTTAAGTTATAATTAACCATATTTGATATTTTGTAATATAGAAATTCGTAATAATAATTATAAGCACATTATGTTGTAATGACTTGTCCCTTTAGCGGTTAAATGTATTTTCATATTACTATTTTGTTATGTAACCATGGAAACATCGTTAAACGCTACCAGTTCCATTCAAAAATATGTCCTTAAAACATTTTCACAAATATGAGAAATCTACCAGTGAGTAATTGATTACTGTTACAGCTGCAGACAAAATCTAAAATGTGTCAATAACATTATTAGAAGACCCCTCAAAAAGTTGAGGGGCTTTCTTATTATGAACCATTTGGAATAAAACAAATAAAAAGTACAAACAAAACACTCGTCCACGGTGATCTAGACAATATTTTAAAGCTTCAAACTTGCAGAAATTAGTAAAATTAGAGACGGCATACAGAATGCCACACCATATAGCCTTTTAATAAGCAACATATTTTTATGAATAACAAATAATGAATATGACACTTAAAATGCATTATGGACTCATTTTCTGTGGGCGTATGGGGGTCAAAAGGAGATAATTTCTTGAAATTGGTCATTCTTGTCTACACACATACTGAAGAACGACTTTCTTTGTGAGAGTGTATTTGGGCTCTGGCATTTGCTTATGTTTCAAGTACACCCCTTTGCTGACGTTCCTGTTTACTCTGGTTAAAATAGAGAGGATATCATCAGTCACCGCACTGCAAGGAAGACAAAACCGTGGGCAATCATTTAAAAAAATTAAAAAAATTGTCAAACATTTTGTTTAATTAAAAAATAAACCAAATTACCTCTCTGCAGATGTGTTGAGTTGCTTGCATAACTCCTGGATATAAATGGACCCTGAGGTGATGCTTCTGAACGACTTGCACTCTGGGACAGTGGACATCCCGAGCAAAAAGTCTGCATCAGAAGGAACGGTCTCTCCTTGCAATGGACCTGCATCCTCCTCCAGGCTTTGTGGCTCTGTTTTGCCCTCTGGCTTTGGGGCAAAGGGCAGAGATCCTGCTTGGTAACTATTGCCCTGACAAGCTTGAATGAAGAACAGCTTTGGCTTTCCGGCCAGAGAAGGAGCTCTGGTGCTAGTGAAGGGCTGTGTCAATTCTCGAATGGAGACCTTTTTCTCATCCGAGCCAAATACGCAGCCATATTCGCCATGAGACAGGACACACACCACCTAAAGCCCCATGGGACATTTCATCAACAATTAACATTAACATGGTTTGTAATTATTGTACTCCATGTACTGTACCGTATGTACTGTATAATGTGTCTACTTACCAAGGCATCCTCATTATGGAAGTCCCTACTGCCTTTATTATTCAGTAAGTCCTTAATTTCATCACTATTTAGGTCTGTGTGAGTTTCAACCTTGAAACCAAGAGAGGTAAATGTTTCTTGAAGTGCTCCTGAGAGAAAAAGTCACAACATTTATGGTTTATAATTTATACTATTTAAATTACTGTTACTGTTACTATTAGTGTCTATACATACGTGCATCCTCATGACTTCCAGCTCGAGTTCGAAGAGCAAAATCAAATTGCTCATTGTTGATGATCACACACAGACCATGGGGCTTGTGAGTAAAAACGTAGTACTCCGTCTAAATCAACCACATGTAATGGTGAGAACACTTTAATTCTGTTCACTTGATAAATACGGTATGTGAGTAAGGGGTACACATTAAAACACTTCATGCATTTACTTCATCAAAGATGTTTGGTGTTGTATTCGAGTCAGAGAAAACAAAATCGCCTGTGCCTGCTACAAAAAAGAAACAAAAAACAAATAAATTAAATTAATTGGAAAAAATTATAATATAAAATAAAAGACTGCGGGCAACATACAGCTTGGTTGGCTCTCTGATACCGACAAAAATGGCTGTAGTCTGTGAGGTAATGTGTTCTGAAAAAAGTTAAACCAGATTTCTACATCAAAGGATTATATGGCAATTCATTGAAGAAGTACATTTTATTCCACAACGCACCTGGTTATTTCTGTTGGAATGTGAAGGTGGAACCAATGGCGTAAATGACTGTTGTCCTACAAATACAGTGCAATACAATTACAGTTACAAATATTTATTACACACTTAAAGCTCCGTGTGACACTTACTGTTCATGTACGTGCTGACAATCTCTGCTAGTGGGAGATCGACCTCACGTAAAACAACCAAAAGATTGTTCAAATTGGTGTTTGCCAGGAAGCTTTTCTTTTCCATTTCAAGAAACAGATCCAATGCCGTCTGCCAGAGGAAAGAGGACTGATTCAAATGTACAATACAATAGACATGGCATGACAGATTGCAATGGAAAAACAAGTTTGCTTTGATATTATTGTTCAAACTAATATTCTTATTGTGCCATTGTGATATTCAAAACAAAAATATGTAAATGTATCTCCTTACTTTACACAGCTCTACTTGTCGTCTGCCCAACTTTTCCTGCAATAAAAACTTTATGCTCTCAAGGTTTTCCTGAGTCATGTCCTCGTGTATTTTATACAGCATTCCCCTGGCAGTCAAACATCAATGAGAAGATTAACAAAGAAAAGTCAAAGATACCTTTAGTTTTGTGGTCATACCTGTAATCTGACAGCATAGGATTTGCATCTGCTTCTGTAAACTGACTCTGATTTGTCCTTAAGATGTCGACAAGATCATTTCGGCCAATGGTTTGGAGTAGCTGAGAAAGGTAAGCATCATTATCCAGGAGACCCTTTTCTTCAAGTCTATCAAAGAGCCTCGTTGCATCCGTGACCTGTTACAAACATGCAAGTTTCAATTGTAAATATATTCAATCTGTTTTAAATAAATGTAAAGCAAACGTACATTTTCTAGGCGTTTTCTGGTGATAACATCGCTGCACAGAAAGCACAGGGAAGCTACATCTGATGAATCCAGCTCCTCGCCTACTTTGGACAAAGTAAACCTGTCCATTGATTCTGACGGAGAGAGCTGGGATTCAGCACAAATACAACAAAACAGGATAGTTAGGTATAGGGACACATTATACCTGCTCAATTTTACCATACTATTAATCCAAGAGTGATGAAAACATGAGGACATTTTGAGGACTCTTAGGTTAATCTAAGAAACTCGTTACAATTTCTGGGGGGGTTTAGTTTTCAGAAATACCAGAATATGTGCATTATTAAATGTGGTCTAAAATAATCAATATTAAACATATACTTGATGTTAAACCGAATTTATTGAATGCTTTTAGTGTTTTCACTCAACTTTTTTGGGATCACCATTATTTACCTGGGGGTACTTTTATTTTATTTACTTGAGCATGACTTTATAGTTACAGCACCCACCTCTGAGTTTTATGTGAGTAAGCATTGGCAATACCATGAACAATGAAACAAATGAAAAAATAACAAATTCTTCCTTTGGGAAATGTATTTTACCTTTACGACACTTAAATCAAGGGTTGTGTAGTATGTGTAGCCGTGTAGTATGATACATTAACAAACTTTACACGCAGGTTCATAGCACAAACTGTACTTGAACAATCATCACAAAGTAAATGAGGCAAGAGTAAGACAAGACCTCGCTATAATACGTTGGTCAAGTTAGTTTAAACTTACCACTCGTAACAAAAGAAACGAAACAAATTCAAGACACAAAACTTATTTTACAAATACTGTAAAATTTGATCAGTCCCGGTCCAATCACTTAGTTTCGTTTCACGCAGGAAATACCGAACACTCACTTCCGTTGAAAAAACCGGAAACAGTAGGCGCGTTCATTTTATTTTATTTGTTTTATTTATTCAAACTTTTAAGTACGAACAAAAAGAGCATATTCTACAAAGGAAATACATAGGAATAAATAAAATACACTGATCACTGCGCAATTTTTGCTTATCCTGAACACGTCTAGCCTCTAGAGTTTTAATTGAGCCTAATTTATTTAAAATGTAACGAAAATATATATGACTGAAAATACAAATTTGATTTCAATGTTCTTAAACAGTATGAACAGCAGTATTTATTACTTATTCAATATCCATGCAGGCCTGTATAGATTTGGCACTATCAAGTGGTTGAACAATAGTATCACAGGTTATTTTCCTCCACCCTTCTGTTTTTCCTTTTCATATATATAAACCATTAGTACATAGCTCTCTTTCTGTTAATTTGGGCTAATTTTCTTGTATTGACTGGTCTGTTAAGACAGTGTCATGGATACACTGTTACTAACACAAGAGAAGTATATATAATTTATATTGAAGGATCTACATCTTGAGTGCTTTCACTCTGAGGGCGATGGCAGGCAAATGGGAGGAAGTATTCTCTGGCAAACGGAAACACTTCATCTGGTTTTCTCAGAAGCAGAAACTGCAGAAAGTCAGTTATTAAAGCTCTGATCTCTGGATGACGTCTCAAATGGAAGGCATGGTCCGCCTTTAGCTCCTCCTGTTTCAGAGTACAAACATGTGTCACCATGGGGACAGATCTCCTTGTTAGTCTACAAAATATTGCCCAAGAACATTACCTTTTGGTCCAGAAACTTGGATTGCATCTGCATGTCTTCCTCCCAGGAGAGGGACATCTTCTCAAGCTTTGCCACTATTAGACATATACATATAACCATCATGTTCACACACCTCACAATAGTGAGTTTGAGGGTACCTGTCTCTTCATGTGATGGAAGCTCAAGCATCTTTACAACCATTGGCGACCCACTCTGAACTCTGCTGACCATGTGTCTGAAAAACAAAAGTCACTAAACATTACCACAGACACTTTCTTTACACTACATAGAACCGTCAACTAATTTTCTTGTGCTTTGCTTGTTGTCGAACTGCCTTTTCTAGGGCTTACCCATCAGACAGGAAGTAGCAGTGCCATGTTTGAGGATCGTCCTCTGAAAACTGGAGGGTCCTCTTTATACCAAATACCTCCACACATTCTCCACCAATCTCCACACTCTCCACACCCAGCTGTTCCTGAGCACAATCATGTCACAATACCACTGAGAAAAAGCAATTCAGTAACACCACACTGTGCAATAAAATAATAATACATTGTGGATCATAGAGAAGTGAGTAACTTGTGTAAATATAAGTCTATAAATAGACCTTGGTATTAAATGCAGTGGAATAAATAAAGGTTACATACAAATGTGGCACTGATAATATGTAAATTATGGTCGATGGAGATGAAGGTCATGTTTTCTGGCACTTTCTTCTTTAGAGCAAATAGACGCATCAGCAGTAAGTGGGATCCTTCTGTTATGAGACCCCTGGCCACAGATTGGGGATAAGCAGCACTTTGCTCCGTAACCTCCTGCAACAAAAACAAGTGAACACACTTGTAATTGCACACAACTACTTTAGTACATTTTACCTGTCCATCTGTTGTGACTTTAGTGATTAAAATATTCCCGTCACGCTGAGCTATGTGACATCTTTTTTCCAAACTGCGGTCCTCAAGCTGAACATTAAAAAACAAATCCTTATGTTATACACACATTATTCACATGTAAAAGACAAGCCACAAACTAATTTAATCTGATTTCCATGATTCCAGTGACCAAATGTTGTCTCACCTTCATATACTCATAGTAATCTTCCTCCAACACCTCCAGGTCACATGTAATGTAAGCTTCAAATAAAAACAAAAGCTTTATAATTTGATAAATCTCTGGTGGATTATGTCCTGACAGCTGATGTTGACTTCACCTGTTACTGTTGTCCCACAAGGGGAGTCCTCAATGGCTCCATGGCTTTGTGCATGCACTAACATACAGGGCTGCTGTGCTCTGAAGGCAAACTCCACAGAAACGTTGAACTTCCCCAGGTCTCGACCGCTTTCCGACAGGCTGACCAGGTTTTCTGTGAAGACACACCTCTGCAACTCTTTGGGATCTAAGGGCGTAAGAAAATAACATGTCAACATAATGTCACCACTGCAAACTATTGTCTGAGGCTAAATAGACGTTTAAAGGGTGATTAAGTAGAACGTGATAGTGGGCTATTAATTAGGTATTTCTAAGCAGTAAATATTAGGTTGTTGTTTATTTTGACCATTTTATACAAGCCAAATAACATCCAAATAGCTATATTAACTTTAATGGTAAATACACCCAGTGCGAATATATAGGCAATAGCATGCCTATTATACCAATATTGTTTTTTTTTTTTAAATGGGGAAAATTGTACTTTCTAAATCAAGAGTCGAGAGGCCAAACCCGGCGGTGTGGCTGCTTTTCTCCATTTCACTCACTAATGCTGTCCGAGAAGGAAAGTGCTGCTGCGGAGGCGCTCGTGACCGCTTCCTGTTGTGCTCCGTTGTTTTCCATTTCTGACACAAGTTGTTAAAACACGACAATCCCCCGATTTATTTGTTAGTGTCGAGGTTACAAAAGGATTAAGAGCCACTTTACAGGGCAGTCCCTTCAGAAACAGAGCAAGCTCGGTTGTTTTGACAACGACGCCGTTTAACCGTAAATGCAATATGTATGCGCAGCAAGAAAAGGGAAAGCATTCGCAGACATTTTTTATTGTTGTTGTTGATTAGTTACATTGAAATATTGAGTCAGAAAAAATAGGAATAAATCCCTTTTACAAATAATAAAAAAATAGTATTATTATATCGGAAACACACATAGACCTGCCTAATACAGACCTAAAAGAACAACTGAATGACCTGCAGTTATGACCCTGAAAAGAGGCTACAACATATTTAAAGGACACCGGAGACGAAAACAAGTTTAAATGGTTTTATTAGGATTTCACACCAAAATAAATGCCGACTTGCAAACCCCCGTACCCAAAAATATTACCCAAAGTTGCATAAAAAAAGATGGACCTGGTGGGCCAGCCAAACAGAAACAAATAGGAGACACCGGGCCAGCCCCGTATAGGGCCGTGCACCTCTAACTAGGAACAAAAAAGGTACAAAACCTAATTCTTCTAAATCTAATTAAAAACTACACAGATCATTAAACAAGAAACAGAACAGACAAAATATTAATACAAACAGTAGGGAGGAAAAGTGTCCAAACCTAACACCTGCATAATACAGACCTAAAAAGAACTGAATTGTGTCTTGCATTTAGATGGAGGCATGCAGGTTATCAAATATTGTGCAAAATAAAACACTCATTTAACTGTATAGATGGTAGACTAGTCTATTCTACATATATTCTACTACTATATCAAAATAATAGGCTATGTTTCAACTGTGATATGGAGACAGCATCAATTTCCTTGTCAAAGTGTAATGAACCGCTGGCATTTGCTTAATTTCTCCCGGCTTGTCTGGTTTCCCCTCTTTCTGGCTTACTTCACTGTTGACCTGCTGGAGGATGGAATGAATGTCAACACCCCTAAAATAAAAACACACAACCACTATTATAATTTATTACATATTAAATACATTTGAATATATTAACGTAGAATTACCTTGAACATCCCTCCTTTAGTTGCTGACATAAAGTTTGAATGAACCAGCTGCCATTCACTTTATGTCTAAATGAAACATAATCTTCAACAGTTGCGACTGCGACCAGGACGTCAGCTTCTTCTGGAACAGACACAGAGGGCCCTCCATCAGTTTCTAGGTCGGCTTCTATTACTCCACTCTGAACATTCCCGGCTCCCTGGCAGGCCTGAATGAAAAAAACCTTGGGCTTTGCAGTAAGAGGTGAGATGCTGGTCGCTTTAAAAGTCCTTGTTATGTCTTTAATAGCTAATGGCGATTTGTCTGTCCCATAGACAACCCCTTTATTTCCATGAGTTAAAACGCAGCAGACAAAGACGTCGCCGTGCTTCGGAGTTTGCTGAAGATCAACAAATCCCACAGTGGTCCACTCCTTCAAACTGAACCGCTGCAGCTCCGAAATGCCACTCAGAGTAGAAAAACATTGAAGAGTTGAAGACATCTCTATCTTTGTTAGGTCTTCACACATCAGTACTTTGAACCCAAGCCAGTTGAAGACTTCTGCTAAACTCTCTGTAAAACATGCAAAAAAAAACAATTTTTTTACACTCAATAAAAGAATGAGAATGTTCATTTCTGCATATGCTGTACCTGCATCTTTGTCTGTTCCACGTCTCACGGCTCCGTCTTCAAAGTTCATGTTGTTCAAAATCAAGCAAATGCCTGTGGGATAACTGTTAACTGGATAGGGCTCATCCTTAAAAAAAAATAAAGAAAGAAAAGTCAGTTTATTGTTGTAAACGGTAGGTTTAGAGTTTTCGTTCATATCATAACTGAATGCATGTTTACATTCTACGTATGTGGCTTGTTGTTATTGTTATTACCATTTTTGTCTTCTTGGTTCTTGGAGCATCATCATCTGTGAATGTAAGAATGGCACAGGTTAGGTATTGTAAATGTTACCTATACCCACTTGACCTGCTTACCCTTGTTGTCCATAAAACTCTCCTGTATGGCTTCAGTCAGGTGGCGTCTGCAGCTCAGTTGGATGGTCTTTAAACTTGGGAAAGTGTCTTTAATCTCGTCGTCTGTCTCCAGGAGGCTGAGGAAACGCTCGCATCTTTCTTCTCCTTTGTCCATGATTGTGTCCACCAGCTCAACAATGTGTCCTTCCACGTGTTCTTTGTAGATGCCTTTAAGGTTATTGTACTCGCGGTCAGTAATTAGACTGTGTTGATGAACTTTGTTCAGGACCAACTTGTGGTCTCCGGACAGAATCCTGTGAATGTAGGTTTTATGACGCCTCATTGTGGCTTTAGCAGACATGGCAAACCTAAAACATGGCACAATGTTACTGTTACAAAACCATTTACATACTTCAATTAGCCCAATTAAAAACAAAAGTATTTAATTTAACACGTTATCATTCTCCTTAGACTGTTGAGTGTATGGGATAGGAAAAACATTCTGGTGATTTTGAATGCAGTGGATTAATATGTGGTACTTGTGACGTATAAACAATTGCTACCCTAAAGTATTGTTAGTAAGTTTGCTTAATTGTACAAAAGCATGTTTGATTCATCATCACGTACCCGGAAACCGCGCGGAGCCGCGTGGGATGATGCGGAATGTCCCGCGTCCACAGCGCGCGCACTTTCACTGTCACTATAAGTTCTCCAAAGGTGTCCGAGAGATCTATGTCCAATGCCACATACTTATTTGATTCTTGGTTGATAAGATGTATACTTGTTGGTAAATACAACATAAAACGAGACTACACCACGTACAGCGCCAACAACCTGATATTTTAATAGACCCCAAAGAATCATTCGGGTTTGGTGCGCCCCCTAGTGATGCGGCGTTTAGTGGGGACACCGACTGCATCGCCATGGTGAGAAAGAAACAACAACAACAACAACAACAACAACAACAATAGTTATAATAATAATGATGACAATAATAACTAATGAGCACAAAGTCAAGCATATAAGATTCAGACTATGGTTAGTGGATGAATATGCTCCTCTCCCAAAACCTCTGTTACTATATCATTACATGGGTACATTCATATGGGCCGAAAAACTGAGATAACTAGAATAATCAGATAACAAAATAATAAGATCTGATGACGTGTTATGTGCCAACGGGAAATGTTATAATCAACAACATTTGAAAGGTATTAGCATTATTTTCCTTTACAACAGCTGGTGTGAACCAACAGAAATAAACCAGATTACTCACCTCAGATGTAACTGTTTACTGGACATTTCTGATAACTCCAGGAATCATATTTTTGGTGTTCAGCCATTGATGCATTCAAGGAAATACAGAGGACGTCATACTTCTTCTTTCTTCGGAAATGTTTCACTTTACACTTCACCCTTTTGTGAGACAGATCTCAGTCACACACAGTGAGAGACTAAAGGCAGAGGCCACAGGAGGTAAGTTGTAATAAAATACTCTGATATGTTATAATCGGTTTATAACAAATTGCACAGCTAAAAATGTTTTATAGACTATTGGAATTTGGTCAGATAAAAACATGACCTCATTGTCAAATAATTCACTAATGTTGTTCATAACCTTCACAATCCACGTTTGTACAACATGGTTGGTGTTTTGGATGAACAGACCTGTTTTCTAAAATTATTACATTATTACATTACATTACATTATTGTAACTTAACTTAAAATATAGAATTATAACTTAACTTAAAAAGGGAAGTTCAAGTAGGAAATTGTTGAAATCTAATTGAAATCTATTTTCCTCCATGTGGAGTGTGAAACGTCAAGATGGGGCTGATGGCGTCTCCTTTCCTTCACGCCACATGGTTCAGTTTGCTGATCTTTGAATGCACGTACACAAGTGGGTGGCTTCACTGATGAACACACTTGAGTCTGATCTGATCCAGTATAATATCCAGATTAATTGTACATTAGTCTTATAAGATAAGCCTTTATTTGTCCACACAACTGGGGAAAGGGCTTTGGCAGATGCTTAAAGTTGCTTTTAAATCGTCCGTTTTGGTGATTCCCTGGGGATGATTGACAGATGACATTTCTTATAGATAAGGTGGTATGTGGCCACAGTACAATTATTTGCAGTTCAGCACGTACACACAGTGTATTACAGTTATTTATGCATTCAAACGCAAATGTTTGTTCTTTTAGGGCTAGAAGCTTCTGTTACAGATGTCTGTGAAAATGATGACACGCTATTTGATGAAGTAAGAATCATAAAGAATCATAAACACTTTCAAAATTTTGACCTATAGTTTACTAAAGTGTTTGTTTTTTCAGCTGATAATATTGGATTCATCAGAGAACATATCTCTTATCGACACACCAGACTTCAAATGCCTTCTTTATCCAACACTTGAAGTGAATTGCTCCTGGTCATTTCAGTCCTTTGGAATGGAAGCTAAAATCACCACCAACATAAGGTATATATATAGTTTGGATTGTAACACAAAACATTGTCAATCGTATTCACTACTTTAATTTACTGCAGTATTTGTGATGATGGCAAAACAATGCAAATTCAGGAGTCTAAGGCATCAGTTGGATCATGCAGCAGTCACATAGAAAAAGCTCTAACCCATTTGATCCTGCACTTCAACATTATTCTGCACGACCAATGGGCAGTTTATTACTACAAGTATGATAGTGAAGCACTAGGTAAGTTTACACATGTTAAATCTACTGCCATTACTGACAGAAAGTTTCTCCAACCATTTCACACACTAATATGTAATATATGTATATGTGTGTGTAAATGTTAGAAGTCCTTTCTCCACCGCCAAACGTCCGAGGATTATTTGAAAACAATGAATTGTTGGTAACTTGGGACAAGCCTAGTTGTCTTATAAATTGTAGCAATCATTGCTTGGAATATGAATTACACATAGGAAATCAGGTGCAGTCCCATCTACTTCCCCTAATTTGGATTAAAAAATATTTTTGATAAATTGAAGTAATATTTTCTCTCACCAGGAAAACCCTAAGTATGTGGAGGGTCAAGAGTCCTACACTGAGCCAAATGTGGACCTCACTCAAAGCCACACAGTTATAATAAGAACCAGAATCATAGAGATGTGTACAGGGTCCAATCATTGGAGTGCCTGGAGTCATCCTGTCAGTAAGTGCTTTTTAATGACATTTTCACCCCATCTTCAGTATGTTTTTGTGCCTATACAAAGTATCAACTTTAGTAACATACATTTTCATTTTTGCAGCAATACAATCTAAACAGTCATTGTACCAACTAAATGAAGTGATTATAGCCATTTCACTTGGAATACCCATGATCCTCCTGGCTCTTCTGCTGGTGGTTTGTCAAAGGTACTTTATTAAACCACTGTGATGTCAATGTTAAAAGTCAAGCATGCAAATTATATTTGTGGAAACAATTCATAAAAAAGAGAAGTCAGAAGAGAGGCATCTAGTCTTCACAAATCTCACCACAAAAGATAAAACAGACTTCCTGGGAGGGGGTGTCAAATGTGTGAGCAACAAAACATGAAAATGAAGCCAACTGGCCCATATACTATGTCTCATTTTACATTGAATAATAGTTAAAATTGTTAGTACAGGAAAGGTATTGTAGAAAAAGATTCAGTCAGATGACTCAGTTGAATCTTTTTCTACAATGGAACACTCCTGGACGAATGAGGAAAGGTCTAAATTATCTCATAAGTGCAACATAGAGTCCTTTCAGTAGACCAACGTTAGCCTAAAAGCGGCTGTGAGGACGTTTGTACTTTTAAAAGCTGATGTAAGCAATGACAACAATCCTTCATATGTTAATTCACTTGGATACTACTTTACTCTGGATAACGAGCATAACAAACACACTGGTTAAAGAATGAAAAGACAATTATTTTTGACAGCCTAAACAACATGTTGACAGATTTGATTTAATTTAGAAATCCATTGTATTATCTATACAACAAAATCATGCATTTGTCTTATTTGTACAGTTTTAACGGTCACATTTATGTTAACTTCATTAACTTGTTTAGGTTTTCAAAGCGCTTGTTCCCTCCTATACCCAGCCCTCCTCTCAGGTACTTGCATGTTTTGCAGAACAATGACCATGTAAGTACCAATTGCCTATAAAAAGATAATTCATACATTATCTTATTTATAGTAATATTGTTGTTATGCAGTTTGTTTCTCCTGAGCTGGCACTGAACCTTGAAGAGGAGATCACACATGTGTTTTACTCAGAAAATGAAAAGGCACACAGAAGTTTGTGATACAGTTTATGTTCCTTTTTCTTGAATACATTGTATTGCATGTTAATATTATTGTATGTTTTTAAAAAAAAAAAATGTATTTCAGTATTTTTAAATATAATATGATCAGATGTGCATGAGTGAGACATCATTGGATAGCTTTGAATTCAGACTTTCAGAATCTGTGAATAACTCAAAGTGTCTCCGAGGTGACTTGTTTCTGCATTTACTATATATATATTAGGTCAAACATTTCAAACACACACACACACACAATATAAATGTATATTTATAACATTTACAAGATGAGAGGAAACGCTGACCTTCAGAAAAAAAATGACACGATATGTTCATCTGCTATTATTCATCTCCTTTGCCACAAAACAGAAAACATTTTCATGATGCCAAATGTTCCATTGTGTGATTCATAGTGTGAATCTTACATTTCAAGATACTCTGTAAAAAGAAAGAAAAATTGCATTTATTTTCCACAAGGAAAATGTTGTAAAGGAGACAATATGCACGATAAACCTGATGCCCTACCTGGTCCAAAGCTGAGGTATGGCAGCTGTGTTTTGTCCAGGGGGTCAATGAGGGGAACTGTAGGACTTTCAGTGCTATGACCTGTTCTGTAGTTTTCAAGCAATGTTTGTAGTTTGGGAAATTTCCGCCTGCTTGGGCCCTGTTTTTCAGAAATAAGACCATTTCCACAACTTGTCAACAAGACATAGGTCTTTTTTGTGTGCGTTTAGTGGACTAACCTGAAGAAACCAGCCGTCTGAAGAATGCATGAGTCTGTACGTGTGCACGAAAGGTGCTCTTCTGCAGAAAGTAGTAGCAAATCAGTACACACACTGTGGCTTAACTGACCAGGCAGGCCAAGGCCTGGCTTGAATAGTTTCATTTTAAATTCTGAAACCCACAATTTCTTGAAACAAGTTTTACAAATGTTTTGCTATTTCTACATGGCTTTGTGAACATACGGCTGGGCCCTGCCATGGTGGTTCTGTTTATTTCTACTTCTATTTATTGTACTATTCAAACATAATATCACAATGCTGAGAAATGTTTTTTCACAGCCTTGAATAATACATCTTCCATTTTAGTTAGTGGCCTACAATATTCAAATTTAGTAATGCATTCTCAAAATTTCTCTAATACGTACAATAACTCAGCAATACCTACTTCCTATGATTATATACTTGCAGTGCTGATGGTACTTCCATTCCACATAAAACAAAAGGGTGTCTTGATCTCACCTGACACAGAGGCAGTATGCTCCTGGTAAGGTCTCACTATCCCGCAGCAGAAAGCTGCCATCCCGTCCGAACCTCTCTAGCAGCCGTTCTGTGGCCCGGCTGCTGATGCGGCCGTAGTAAATGGAGGCGATGAAGTCCCCTTCCCGCTCCATGACCCAGAGATACAAAGAACTGGTGCTGCAGGACCTGAGGGTGCACTCAACTGCAAACACACCAGACTCAGAGAGGATATGAGCACCTTGATGGTTTTCACACTTTTAGCAGCAGTCATGCACTTTGACCAACATGAACAGCAGCACCATGCAATCCTGTGCAGACTACACAAGCATACACATTATTGAGTAATAATATATAACCACAACAAAAGCCTCAGTATTTCAAATCAGATAAAACTCAAACTCTGGAAGACAAAAAAGCACACCATCAAAAAAGTTTTTTTTTCTAATTTAAAATGTATATTAAAAAAAAGATTTTGGACACAGAACATGATACAGAGAGAGCAAGGGCACAGGGAAAAACAATAGACATCCAACAAAAAAGCTATGCCTTGTTCAAATTAAGTCTGAATGCCATTTTTTCCATTGGTCTAATATCTCTAAAGTTATGTCAGTCCAGTCATTGGTCGCTGGTGAGGCTTGAGTCATCCATCTATTTGTGACAGCATTCTTTCCTAAAAAGTACGGCCATTATTGTGTCTATGGCAGGAGTTTAGAGGCCCAAATACACAGTGACAGAAAACAAACACGACATCCACCAAACTCAGAATCTGCATGATTATTGAACCACTAAAACCTGTGAATAGAGGTTCAGCTGACACATTAGACATGACAGGTTCCATTCTTCCACATCTTTGTTTGAAAACAAATTACTTATTTTTGGCCCCTTGAACAGTCTTTCGCTGTAAAAAAAGTTGTCTTCTCTATTTCTTATTGTCTTTTATCCTGGCTGAGTAAAACACGGCATCAGCCTCAAGTTTTTTTCATTCACTTTTACTGAACAAGTTCATGTTTTGTAGCAGTGAAGAAAAGCGCTCGCCCAAATCTTTATTTGCCTCAAAGAAACTGCCGAGATCCTTCAGCTCTTCTGCGCTCTGAAAACAAACATATTTCAATTGAGAATACGTTATTTCCTTTTAAGAATAGTGTACATATTATCAAATGTATACCAAGGCGTTGGTCTCATCTGTTTCTTCAAGCAGTTCTTGCAATCTCTGTTGGAGCAGTTCCGCCTCCCACTGGACAATCGAGTTTGCACTGATCTCATCATGAACACAATCTGTGACTAAGTCATCCAAATCTGTCTGGTCACTGCCATGTATATGAACAGACAAATCAGTTCGGAGCATCTGAGGATTAAGCAACGAGATGTTACACAGGCCAATAATACTCATGATGAAGGTGCACTGACAAACAAAGGCACCTGTTTTATCCGTTTTTCAGCTGTTACAATGGAAGCAACACTTTTGAACTGTTGCGTACAGTTTCTCAGTTTTGATTCGTAGTGTTTTAGCCAATTATCACTCACAAGAAGGTTTGATGAGTGCATTAACTCATTCCTACATCGGATCACCTGAAAAAGCAGCACAATAGCCATTTTTTAACTAAACAAACATAAAGATTCCTACAAGTTTGGACTGTATCAAAAACATTCCTCATATAACACATTCATTACAAGACAACATACCTCTCTCACTGGTTTAGGATCAGAGTGAAACCAGTCACAGCAGCTGATGACGTTGAGCAGAGCAGAAGGATCAAACTGACCAGCCTCTCTGACCTTTCCCTGACCCCGGGGCATGAAAGCCTGCAGCAGAGGTGCACATGCTCAGACCTGACCCACACACAGGAAAATCCTCTGTTTGGGTTCGCTACCTTAGCCACCTCCCAGTGGTCGGTTCTCCAGGACGCAGGTGAACAGTTGTCCCAGTTTATGGCGTTTTGGGGCTGCCTGTGGTGCTTATGGATGGTCATCTGCCACTCTGAGCAAAACCTACACGCCCCTAAAAGCTGAACACACAAGAAGAAAGATGTAAGCCACTTCAAGCACAATTGTACAGCAATGTATATGTATATATATATATATATATATATATATATATATGAGTGACACGAGTGAGCACATGAATCATAACATGTTGGCATTTTCTATGGTATGCTCTCACTCATTATTTGCTATTAATTCGCTATTATTTACAAAAACCTTTTGTAGGGTTGACCAATCTATCACAATCGAATCAAAATCACAATTAAAGTTGGAGCAGTTATCATATAACAAAAGCTGCAGATAACAAAATATCCCCTCTTTTTATAGAAAAGTCTTGTTGTACCTGTAGATTACACCTCTACAGACATTCTGAAATGCATGGGAGTATTTGTATTCTATTTCTGTTCGTATTTCAGTCTTATCTCAAATGTTAATGTTCCTGGGTAGAAGTGGGTAATACTCAGTTACATTTATTTGGGTATTTTTTTTGAAGAAATTAAACCAAACTTGTTGATATAGGTATTTTGCCAGATCGCTAAACTTTTTTCACCAAACTTATAAAGCCTATGATAAAACAAAAGCACAGATATGTATAAGACATTGGAACTGTGTGAATGCCATGGACCTCCAGACCTTGTTCCCGCTGGATTTACAGTGGCTATCGCAGGGTCTTCGCAGCCGTTCGTTTTCCCTGAGAAGGTGCGCATGGAAGTCTCTCATCTCACGATCTATGAACGGCTGCAGACCCTCAGCCAGTAAACACAGACACTGCCCCGCTTTTATCCAGTTTGTGTACTCCCTGTTACTCAAGCGGAGTCGCAAATCTTCATGAAACATCTTCTAGGAGTAGTTTCGCCGCCTGACAAAACGTAAACAAGAGTGGACAGCTTCCTGGTTAAGCTCCGCCCATGAAGTAGTAAGCGCTGAGGCCGCTAGAGAGCACTGTCCGCCTGACAAACACACTGTCCGGGCTCTTGTTTAAATCCAAACTCAACATGGAACCACCACAAGTTCGGCATCGTCAGTGGTAAGAACTAATAAGACACGAGACTGTAATGCAAACGGTGTTTCTAAAAGTACAACAAATATGGCGTGAATACAGGCTGCGGCATGCTTTTCCATCAAGTTCCTCGCTACTAACAAGTTCCCTGGGGTCATTAAATAATTATTGATAGAAATGCGCAAAACTGATCGAATTAGCTTAATTCCTATAATTTGTAACTTGTACCAGACCTATATTGTAGTGTGTATGTTTTACGGCGGTAGACTATATTTTTGAAGGCCACATTAAAAGCGTTAAAGGTGCACTATGTCACTTTTCTGGTGGAAGGTCCGTCACCTGCTTGTCTCTATGGAGAGATGTTATCCATGGATTTAATCTGCCTTTATATCATGCTACATTTTGTGGACTATTTCATATTCAAAAGATATAATATTTAGATTTAAATGACCACAGTCCTACTTTTTCATCATTCTGAAATCCATGGATTGCTTTGCCAGGAATGTTCCATGGTACTGTATCTACATGGAGACAAGCCATCAAGCTAAGTTACAAGTCAGATCTGTGGAGAGGTGACCCTGCTCGTAGTAAGAATTCTTGTATTTTTGCGCAGTGGGGCATTCTTGACCAAGCATAAGCAGTTGTTTCACCTGCACCTAATCTTACACAGAGAAAGTGTGCGTGAAATATTTATCAGTGGTGAAAACAGTGCTCCATCGACAATGTAAGATCCATTTTTATCACCACAAAATATATTGATACACTCATAATTTATACACCCCTCTCTTCTCTCTGCTGCACCTCTTTGTGAGGAGTCTGAACTAACTGTGTGTCTCTGCTGCCGGGACAGGGGGAGCCCTGGGCCCGACCAGCCGGTGCTTCAGTCACTGAGGCTGGAGCTGGAGGGTCTCACCGGGGAGGAGCAGCTCACTCTGACAGATATCATGGATCAACAGATACTCAGAGGAGCCTGGCTGTCTCCCCTGTGCCCAAAACTACACTACAGACAAGCACTAGTGGGTAAGGAGACACACACACTTACAGTTTAATTTTATATTCAGCAATTAGCAAGTTATATATATATGGAGGAGCTAGGACAAGAAGTAGTTCACTATTGCATCAGATAAAATGCAGACAATTGGCCCACTGTGTTTGGGATTGACAGCACAGTTCCCAGTGTGAATGCGTCAATAATATACTTAGTTCAAGTGACACATTTTTCCATGTGAATTATGTATGTCTAGACATCTGACCTGAACTGAACATGGTTTGGTTATTGACTTGGACAGCCAACTAGAGAGCCTATGTGGTCATCGCCCTGTATACATTATTGTGTACTGATTTACTGATGAAGTCAAATGAGGGAATATTTATGTATGTCATATTTTGCTCAAATGAAATAATTGGGTGATAGTGCCTAACTGGAGTTTTGGGGTTGACTGGACAGTTTAACCTGCCTTTTCACTTATGAAGATGCTGTTTACTAGTACTTCTCTGCACATATGGTAGTTGTTTTCGCACAAGATCCTAGTAATTTCAAGAGTCTTTGCCTTGCCCACTTTGAATCAATGGATCAATGTCTATTGTCGACCAAGCATTTCTTTAGTCAACAGCTCTGGGAGGCAGACATTCAAAGTTTGTGTATTTGTATCTTGTTGTTAAAGTTAACAACAACTTTATTCCCACACATTTGCAGGATTAGTGACAGTCTCAACTTTTGTGGAATTTGTTGTCGAACAAATGAACAAACATGCTTCTGTGTGTACTTTACAAACCACTCAGCAGGATGCAGTATTTGCGATGGGTATAAAGTGAGGATTTGCTTGTCTGCGTCTTTGTTAGCTCTTTGATTGACTACCTTCTGCCCATTGGATGCTGGGATCTGCTCTAACCTTCCTGACCTGACGTGGAACACAACAACAGTGCAACAAGAAGCAGTCAAAAGGACCAACGTGTGAGTCATTTTTCAATGTTTGCCACAACGCAGCAGCGAAAAACAGCTGAAACCGTCAGAACGGGAGCCCCAATTAAAACACTTGATGTTACAATTATGAAAACGAAAAGACATTTGTGTCGTATCAAACAATTCCATCTTTACATGAAAATTTAATTAGCCTTTTAGGATGCAAAGCGAAAAAACAAAAATGCCTCTATCTTTGTAATTGGATCTCTATGGATTTGAGGATAGTTAAAGTAGATTAGACGGCCTGGAGTGTAGGAGTGTGCATAAATGAGTGCTGCTTCGACGAAGGGGGACTCAACAATATTAATGTGCTGTACTGCTAGGTATGCATGAGTGTGTTCCATATATAAATACACATATATATATATCTATGTACCCGCAATCCCAGCAGGTTTTTTTTTTAAGCAGAGCAGATCAAAGCGACATTAGTATTCTGAAATGAATCACATGCCCGGGCCTCACTCTGTGCGTCCCCAATCACATCCACAGGAGACACACACAGTCTTGTCCCCCCCCCCCCCCCCTCTCCCCTCACCCCGGCCCCTAGCGGCCTTCACAGCGATCTGCTTACTGCCTTCGAATCCTTTGTTACACATGTTCAGTTTCTCACGTTCCGACTTGAGCCCGTCTGCTCCTTCCGTCTGCAAATAAGCAGGAAAATGCTTTGTCAGAGAAAACTGTTGTTCATCGCTGAAGAAGTCAGAAACGCAAAGTAGGGGTTTTTGACAAGTATATCCTTAGGGAGCGCCCTCTTATTCTCTCTCTAGTTTTCTCCTTCAACACCTCGCTCCCCCTCAGGCTTCTTCCAGCTCTATTTTGGGCCAAGCAATGGGATGACTCTGAATTTTGGGGAGATATAAGTTGGACAAGTCATTCAAAAGCTTTGGAAACACACATAATCTTGTGCTTGTTCCAAGCCCGGGTAAATGGATAGGTTAGTATATATCAAGGAAAGAGCCAAATCAAGCTAGGCTAGGGCCTAGGCGATATGATGATAAAAATCTAATTGTGATCTTATCCCTGTTACAATATTCTGTTAAATCAGTATTTGTGCTTCTGTTTAATGTTAATGCTAATGTTAATGCTGTCTATGGTCAAACACAGACACTTCTACCAACCTTTCCTACTGGTCCGCTTCTGTCTTACTCTGAGTGAGCAAAAGATAGATTTAACCTATCAAAGTAAATTAAACTCCCAGAACACAGAAAAAGTAATTTCCCTTTGAACCATTTAAATCGTGTTATAGAAGGTTTCAGCTAAATGTTGTTTTTTGTATGTTTTCCACATTGTTTGATCGGCTATCCCTTTGAGACTGCTGTTTGTTCATTTTAATACTTTCATACGTCTATCCTACATTATTGGCATTTACCTACACAACACCAAAACTTTGAACATTACAGACTATTAATGAATTCCCAAGCTAGCTGAAAACATGAACACACAATCCACCAGATAACATTGTGGTTTGTTGTTACAGTGGAAATTGCCACTTAATGGAATAGACAACTTATTTGACATTTAAGCTGCCACAGATCCTGAACCGGACCCATCGGTTTCCTGTCAGCCGTGGGGTTAACAAACTATTAACTGTCACTATCATTTCCCTCAAAATCAGAGATGCTGAACGCAGTATCTCGCATCAAGTTGTATCCACTTCTCTTAAAGTCTTTTTTTGTCTGAGAAAGCCTCCAGTTATAGTAGGGGAATCAGAGGGGAGGTGAAATGATTGGCACGGTGCTGTAGGAGCAGCGGAGGATGCTCATTTTGAACCAGGGGAATTAGAATTAGATGCACATCGCTTGCCCCCTGTAGCTCTCTGACAGATACAATATCCGTGAGATTTGGGCTCCCTTTGTGCTTTGTTGTCCGTCTGCGGTGAATGTGATGCGGGCACGCGTGTGGGATGCCTAAGTTGGGGCCGGGGCGAACATGCTTGTAGTTATTTATGTGTGTTTGCATCGTCGTGCGTTGACTTGTGTGTGTGTGTGTGTGTGTGTTGGTGTGTCATTTTGATAGCCACCCACATGAATATGTAGATCAGTTTTACACAGCGTATGTGCTCAGCATTAAAGCCCACTCTCCACCGCTGACCCAATTTCACACTGCGGTCTATCTAAGAGTGTGTGTGTTGCGTTTGCTTATCAGTGTTTTTTTTGCCAAGCTTGGAAAAACTGTGCGCTGGTTAAGGCAGACGCTTGATGTTTATGAACCTAACTCGGCTTGCTTACATTACTGACTGATCAAGCTCCACTGCTCAAAACCTGCAAATTACTGCTTAGTTGCTTTATTTCAGAACCTGAATTACTTATGATAACCCTCCCATGTGAGCCTTATTTGTACTTGTTATTCTGGGCGTGTTCAGCAAAAACCCAAACTAAAGACATAATAAATTCATTACGATCTCATTTTGCTCCCAAGACCATTCTCGCAAAACACTACAATAACTCATTTGCGAAGGAAGCAGCTGTCTACCACTTATCCATCTACTAGAGATGATTGCCCTGTTTCTCCATAGCACTTTTAAAAAGGTGTAGTGAGTCATGGCAGCAATGAAGAGGTGGCACTACAGACTTATGGATGAGTTTTGAGCACAGTTGCAATATATCTCCTCTATGGCCTCAATTTTCATGCAATTTCTTCCAGTGATACGGAAGGTAAAATAACCCCTATTCCCCAAATACAATTTCTGTAATCTTACAAAGCTGTCTGGACACATTCCGCACTTCATCAAGAAGTTTATGTTCCAGCAGATATTCTGAGATTGCGCCAAAAGTACAGGTAATAGGTTTGTTTTGATTAATATTTCAGTGAAGGTCATTCTGGGGTCATGGAAGAAATGCTCTTTTTTAAGAGAATGTCTTGTTATATTTAAAGAAAACGTGTTATGTTTTTTATATTTATTTTTAAACTATATCATATATAGGGCATTATTTTACATTTTGTTCAATGTTAACAGCAACATTGACTTAAAATGGCTTAATGCATGAAAGTGGTTAATTGACTTCTTGTTCCAAACTGCAGAGCTGAGAAGCCCTTCACAGTGAAATCTAAATGTAGCAAGCAGCAGATTGCTTTTGAAAAAAATGCTGATTGACATTTTTAAACATGTATGACCCGGAGTCAGAATATTTAGAAATCTCAATTGTACTCCTGTGCCAGGCTCCAAGTGCAGCCGGCTACAGTGTTGTGAGTTCGACTCCAACAATGTACTGCATGTCCTCCCTTCTCTCTTATTCCCATTTCACACTGTTCTTTCCTGTCTAAAAAAGCCTTCGGGCCAAAAAAAAAAAAAGATTACTCAGACATGAATCAATCAAAATACACATCTGATGATGAGGGAGCACAGTTTTAAAAAGAGTCCACCACCTGCCTCTCCCCACTAAGTTACTCTTTTGCCTTGAATGTTCCACAGTAAGGCATTAAACTTGTCTATCTCAGAGACAAGCAGGGGACGTCACTAGGGGAAGTTACAGGTCAGATCTGTGACGAGGCAAGCCCGCTCACAATAAGAGGGAATGTTTGTTCAGGTCATTCTTTTTAGCATTATGAGTTATAACACATGTAATTGAATAAATGCAAGATGATCAAGTTTAATGCCATACTGTGGAACATTCCAGGCAAAGCAGTAGCATCTCTTGAGCAAAAGATTTTCAACAGCATCGTTTGTGATTTCTGTCTTTGTGATTTTTATGTTTTTTCCTTGTAAAAAGTTCCTTTGTAAAAGTTTCACAGTGCACTTAAAGGGCATAGATTATTGTTGAATGTATCTTACTATAGTCATAAGTGACAAATTCTTTTTCAGACAGTTTGCTTAATATGTCCCGCAGAGTGACATAATTAGAAACCTTTGTGATTGACTGATTGATTGATTTATTGCTTGTCTCAATTTCTCTAGTTCTATTTCTACTTTCAATTATAATTTGCCAGTGACTTCCATCAACCATAGGGGCCCGTGTAAGCGCAATACTGCTGATTACTTTTGTGTCCGTCTTAGCGACTTATAATGTATTTGCATCTAAACTTCACTTTCCAGTGCACTGTGAAATGAATTGCAGGTTCTTTGTTCCGGTTTAATGAGTTGCCACAGCCATTGCCTCCACTACTGTACTTGCATGTTGTCAACTCAGCAGTGCCAGTCAGCACAAACGCTCAGGCAGAACGGCTCTTCCCCGTGATGCCAGTAGATGGAGATGTTGAGAGGAGGGAAGCCCAGCGGCGGCTCCCCCCCCCCCCACGTGGACTTCAAAGAGGAGGAAGGATGCTGAAAAATTAGGTGAATACATTTTGCCCCTTTCGTTGCTGGCCTGCTTGTTGCTGCGGATGTGCGTTTAATTGCTTAAGCTAAACACATAACCCATTTTCCATTACAAAAGCTAAGTGATGATCATGTAGAATCACTGTGAACGCTGGAAGCCCTGTATAAAAAAAAAAAGCAAAAACTTATAAAATATTCAAAGTAACTTGTCAGCAAAGCACCTTGAAAACAAGCATCATGGCGAAAAGATAACTATAAAGCAGTGGTCGGGCAGCGGCACATAGCTTAATAAGAGTTGGCACCCCTCTCTGACAGGCATTCCTCTGCATCTTTAACCCTCAACCCGGGAGCCCAACTCTGTGAAGTAGATCAATGGAAGGATTATCGCAGGACCAAGATGCCAGTTACAAAGCTGCTCTGTGCTGCTGCAGTGAGGAGAGAAGATTGAGAGGCTTTCCTTTGATCTTGGCCTGGTGCATCAGAGAGGGGCCGCTGGTGATGATAATGATGCTGAGGCCCAATGCAGAGGCAGCCTGGGTTTGGCCCGCGCTCCTTCCCCTGCCGGTCCCCGGTCCTACACAGTTACAAAACGGCAGACCTTCGAGAGTTGGACGGGACAAATGGATTTAGCTGGGCAGATTGTGAATTTATCCCAGCAATGTTTTTTCTGCCCTGAAAAGTATTGATGCTCTGGTGTGAGTGTGTGCCGGCTCCGTCACATTAGATCCAGCTGAACACCTCTGTCCTCCTTCAAGGACACCCCTCCCTCCTCTGTTCCCCCCCCCCCCCCCTCTCTCTCTCTCTCTCTCTCTCTCTCTCTCTCTCTCTCTCTCTCTCTCTCTATGTTTTTCCCTCCCCTCTTTTTCCTCTTCTCTCGTTCCTCTATATCCACTCACCTCTCTCCTCTTTTGTTTCTCCTCTCTCCTCTTTCCTCTCGTCTCTTTTGTTTCCATCCTTCCCTCTTCCCTCCCTCCTTTCTTTCGTCTCCCTTCTCTCCTCTTTTGTTTCCCTTCTCCCCTCTCTATCCTCTTCCTGTCTCCAATCTCTTTCCTCTTCCTTCCCTCCTCTGTTTCCTCTCCTTTCCTTCCTTCCCTCTCTCCTCTCTTTCCACTCTCCTTGCTCCCCTCGGTCGCACAGTCACATCGCGGCGCTCTCGTGGTGTGACAGACCGAGGTGCAGGAGACGGCTGCTGACATTCAGGACAGTAAAAGGCTTAAGGTGGAGTATGTCTCAGAGGCACATACATTTCTCCCTTCAGTGTATCTCTCAATCTTATCACAGAACTGGCCTCGCCAACTGCATTACTCGTAGGGAAAGTACATCTTCCCCTCAACACTTTTAATGATTCACCCTCTCTGTCTTTCTATTGACTCACGTAGCTTCATTTTGAACAGTAGCCAAAGCTTGATGATTATCATAATAGGATGTGAGGTCAGTAATCTTTTAATTACTACTAAATGGGAATTAGATTAAGCTTTGTTTACGGCCAAAGCGGCTAAAGTTAACCAGATTAGCGCCTAGTAGATCAGACCTGAGTGAGGACAGAGCACAAAGGTCAGACAGGACGCTGTGTACTGGGGGTCAACATCTGATTTGCTGAGCTTTTATGTGACACATGACATCTGTGTTTTGTGTTTGGTAAATATCTTTATACCACCTAAATCCGACAAACCCAATTTCCCCAATTGTTGTCATTCTGTTGTAATAATTCATCATTATGAATTAAGAGGAATTAGTATTGAAGTGTGTTTGTGTGACATCTAGTATAGTATGGCCTCACAGAACCACTTATGTGGTTTGAGTTTGCATTAGACTTTCTTCCTTTTGTGCTCTCCATTAGGAGTCACTTAAATATTGTATTGAGTATTAAGCCTTAGCTTAGTTTTGAAATTTAACACTTCTCCAAATGTTGTGCAGCAGAGGTGACTTCTTCACTGTCCCATCTAAACTAAACTTGGTCTTATGATTCAGGGCTTTTCTGTGCAATGCAACACACTTTTCCTGTGATGCTCTGAGTGACGGACAGATGGATTTACCCAATCACAAGGAAGTGTGAACCCTCACAAGTAGCAGATGGCTTTAGTTAACTCTCATTGAAAATACAAAGATACTAAGTGAAAATTATATTTTTGATTGATATCACAGCTCTAAAATTGTGACATACCTTTTAGGCATACATCCTCTTCTAATCTTTTTAAGGAATTTGAATATTTATATACTTGTTTCAAAAAACATTTTCTGGCCCAAAGGCTTTATTTAAACAGGACAGCTGTAATTGAAATGGGGAGAGATGGGATGTAGACATTTGGCAAATGGAAGCAAACCCACACATGTGCAATGCCTCAAACCACCACACCATGTACATTTATTTACTCTTCAGTGTATAGGCTTTAGATCTAGACTTAATGTGGTGCATAACAATTGCTCACCTTGACCCACAAGGACTGATAACAGAAGATACGTCGGTAACAGTTTCCTGTCCGATTTTTCTTTGTTCCTTTCTTAATCCGGTGAAAAAATCTAATCACCCCCTTGGCTGTACCAGGACAAGGACAGCCACATGATATGGTCTGTTTATAACCTTAGCCTACCTCTAAACGTAAACGTTTTGAGCAATAGGTCGGCTCGTGCAGAGATACTGACGTCCTCCTCTTGGCTGAGACCAGAGGGGTGGATTGGCTTGTTGAATTCTGATATAAACTTTGATTGGCTGTGCGCTCGCTCCCAAACTCTTGCCACTATGCAGGTTATCTCACCGCTCCGAGTTGTCTCCGCTTTTCAGTACATTATCTTTCCAAGCCTTTTCTCACACTTCTATAAAAAGCTTTTCTTTTTGAGCTGACCGCCTCTCCACTTCAACTGATGGGCCCATGCTTACAGAACCCCATCCCCTTTTCCCTTCCTTTCTTCCTATGCTCTCGTCTTTACCCCCTCATCATGACTGCCCCCCCTCGCCCCCCTTCGTCTATTCTGTAGCGCTGCGTGGGTGGCTGAGTTTAATGAATTCTCTTTTCTTTCTGCAGCCAGCCACTGATTTCTGATTGTGAAGAGTATGCGTGCGCAGCGAAGGGCTCTTTCACGCACACTTCACCTCAGCCATTTGACAAGGAGCATTTAAATAATCTAAATAAATCGTCGCCTCAGTCCTGCTCAAGGGCTTGGACTTCCTCATTCTACACGGGCGAAGTAGAGTCATGTTTGTGATGTGTCCTACTTTGTGGCTACAAATGTTTTGCCCAGCTTATATCGGCTGGCGACGGGCACTGCCATACCAATTATTCACCAGTCTGAGAATGAGAGCTTTTCAAAATGAAGGTGAGTGGAGTTTTTTGCTCAAAGACAAAAAAACTTGGTTTAAGGAGATTCACTCTACCATCAGTCCATGCCTGATTTGAAACCCCATAATAATTTTCTTCTACTTTTTGAGCTCCATTTTGAACTTCACATGTGTCTTAAATACATCCCAGGACTAAATATACTGACGTGAGATGTAAATGCAGACATTTGCATTTAAGATTCACTGTATGAACTCATGTACTGTATGAAGAGTCTGCCACTGAGGTCTGTTTCATAAAATTTTGAGCTAGACTCAAATGGCCTAGTGTGACTTGAGGCCAATTCATACTTCATAAGAAGAAAGGTTGTTTTTACACCTAGAGCTGTAAGAACAAAATTACAACATAATTTTGCCACTTGTTTTCGTCTCAGTGGCCGAGCAGAACTTTCTTCTTGCACGGCTGTCAGACATCTGTGCTGTGATTGGTGATTGGTTTTCAAAGTGGCCAGGGCTAATTGTAAATATATATACCGGTAGTTTTTGTTAAATTGACATAAAAAAATAACATTTCAGTCATTTTGATTAACATATAACAGTTATCAAAACTGTTGCCCCTGAACAGTTTGCTATCTGCATAGCAACAACAGAGCAACAGCTGTTTGAGTTCACAGGGGGCGGGACATAAGCAGCAGAACTTCTGATGAAGTATGAAATGTCTGAGCCAAGCCCCGACCATTAAATATGGCCGCTGGTTTGAGCCAATGGCAGCGCTCATTGACGCGCGTAAACAATATAGCCTTTAGTGGCTAGCTAATCCTGGGCATGCGCAGTAGTGCTCTTCTCTCACATGAGAATACCATGTGACCACTCCAACCAATCAGAGCATGAACGGCTGGAGCGGAGCGGAGCAAGCTGAAACTAAAGATTAAAAAGCCATTTCAAAGAAAACAGAAGGATTTTTAACAGAGAAAATGTTCATGAAAAGCTATAGGTGGCCTGTCAGCCGGACACGAGCAGTTTGTTTTTACATTGCACTCTATGGGAAAAGTGCTTTCCGGTCTGTGCAGTTCCAATGGACTTGCCACTAGTCCAAGTCACAACGTGCTTAAGCTATCAATACCCTATGCAGATATATATATATATATATATATATATATATATATATATATATATATATATATATATATATATATATATATATATATATATGTATATCTGCTCCATGGTCTGAGCCCATAAGAAGTTTGTTCTTGTTCAACCAACTTCTTGCTTCTATGCTTATTATTTTTTTGTCATTTGTTCAATTTGTTATAATTTGTCATTTGTCATGAGTTCTTCTATTAAGAGTGTTTTTTAAACTTCCTATAAGTTATCTGTCCTTTCCTCTGTATCTACCTGCGTTGCAACAATGAAATTTCCCCATTTGTGGACAATAAAGGAATATCTTATCTTATCTTATTTTTTATAAAGCATGCTCACTCCGAGTCTGACTCAGTCGCTATGGCAATTTAGACAGATAACTGCTGCATTTGTCCTTGGAGGTAGGAACTCGGACCTTGGCGAGACGTTTTCTCTGAGTTTCTTTGTTCCAGTTGACAAATCGGAAAAACAATGAGCATTGGATTGCAGTTTATGTACATTAACGACTCAAAACAAGTAATTCAAACCAGGAAAGTGCAATTTATAAAGAATTGTTGCTTTTTTTGGCGTTAGCTCAATGTGGACATTAGCAACATTCGCATCAGAGCACAACGGCAGCTCAAGAACCAATTCACAGACAGTGGAGATACAATAAGGAGAAACTAAAGTAAAACAGTACAAGAATATAAACATAGCACATAAGGCACAACCAGAGCGCAATAGCAGTAAAATGAACATAAGCAGTATAGTAAGGCAAGGCAAGGCAAGGCAAGTTTATTTGTAGAGCACATTTCATACACAAGGCAATTCAAAGTGCTTCACACAGCAGGAAAAATGCATTCAAATCACAAAGAAATTACAGAAACAGAAATACAATAAAATTAACTAAATTAAAAATTAAATAAAGAACACCTAGCCACAAAGGGTAATGTGTTTTCGGAGTCCAACTCCTTTTTAAATAAATCACAAACAAAGAGAAGAGTGCAAAGAAAAAATCCTTTCAGTCATATGCACAGCTAAACAAAACAGTTTTTAGCTTAGATTTGAACATTGTCAGAGTAGAAGCCTGTCTCACATCTTCAGGAAGACTGTTTCAGATTTTAGCTGCATAACACTGAAATGCAGATTCCCCATGTTTTGTCCTGACTCTGGCACCAGCAGGAGGCCGGTCCCTGAGGTCCTCAGAGTCCGAGATGGTTCATATGGCACTAACATATCCAAGATGTACTTTGGTGCTAGGCCATGGAGAGACTTGTACACAAGCAGAGCTGCTTTAAAGTCTATTCTCTGAGCCACAGGAGCCAGTGCAGAGACCTGAGAACCGGACTAATGTGATCATACTTCCTTGTTCTAGTCAGGACCCGAGCAGCAGCGTTCTGGATGTACTGCAGCTGTTTTACAGCTCGTTTGGAGAGGCCAGTGAGCAGACCATTACAGTCTAATCTACTGGAGACAAACGCATGGATAAGTCTCTCTAAATCTGGTTTTGACACTATATTTTTGATTTTGGCAATGTTTTTAGATGGTAAAAAGCTGCTGATGTTATTGATTTGATGTGGCTGTTCAAATTCAAGTCTGAGTCCATTATTACCCCCAGATTTCTAACTTGGTTTGTAGGTTTTAGAGGGAGACTCTGGAGGTGACTGCTAACACTTTCTCTTTGTTTCTGTGGGCCAAAAACGATTATTTCAGTCTTGTCTGAGTTCAGCTGGAGAAAGTTGCTTTGCATCCACAAACTGATCTCTTCGATGCAGTGACAGAGTGAATCCACTGGTCCATATTCACCTGCCGACAGTGAAACATAGATCTGAGTGTCGTCTGCATAATTGTGATAGGACACATTTTCACTGCGTATCAACTGACCTAACAGCAGCATGTAGAGGTTGAACAGAAGGGGACCCAGGACTGACCCTTGGGGCACTCCACAGGTCAGGGTCATGTGGTCTAAGACACAGCTACCAATTTCAACAAAGTACTTCCTGTCTTCCAGATTGGACCTTAGCCAGTTTAGGGCAGTGCCAGTGATGCCCACCCAGTCCTCTAGTCTCTGTAAGAGGATCCCATGAGCTGTGATGAGGTCTAAAACCTGACTGAAAAACATCAAATGAGTTGTTTATTAAGAGGAAATCTGTGAGCTGTTGGTAAACAACCTTTTCAAGGACTTTGCCCCAAAATGGCAGATTAGAGATGGGCCGGTAATGACTCAGTACTGCGACATCAAGACTGCTCTTCTTTAGGAGAGGCTTTATGACCGCAGTTTTCAAAGACATTGGGAATGTTCCAGATTGAAGCGACATGTTAACTATGTGAGTGAATGGTGCTAACAAACTGTTCAGCACAGACTTTAAAAATCTGGTGGGTAGCACATCGAGGCAGCATGTAGATGAACTCAGACTGGTGATGATCTCATGGACAGTTTTGTCAGTTACTGGTGCAAAGTGAGTTAGCTCTAAGTGTCTTGGTGGTTTTTGGGTAATTTTTTTGCATTGTGGGATTTATAGCATTTTTAATGCCCTGAACTTTGTCATTAAAGAATAATGCAAACTCATTACATTTGTATGTGGAAATGAGTTCTAACGGCAGCTGAGCTGGAGGGTTTGTTAATCTGTTTACTGTGACAAACTGGACACGCGAGTTGTTACTGCAGCTTCCAATAATTTCAGAGAAATATCTTTCCCTAGTTCTACATAAAATTAGATTGTACATGTTCAGCTTCTCTTTGTAAATCTCTTTTTGAACCTGGAGCTTTGACTTGCGCCATTTCCGTTCGGCCCTGCGGCACTCCCTTTTCTGTGCCCTGACCGAATCATCATTTCTCCACGACGCCTTCTGCTTATTTTTAATCATTTTAGCCTTCATAGGGGCGATGGTGTCCAGAACATTCAAAACACTAGATGTAACAGAGTTCAACAAATCATTTACATTAGAACATGAGACATTTTCAAAGTTTATAATTTCCATAAACAGTGCACATGTGCCATCACTTATGTGTCTCCTCTGAACAACTGCAGGACCAACCGGTGGTTTGGGAGAAACAGACAGGTCAAAGAAGACACAGAAATGATCAGACAAAGCAACATCGATCACATTGACATTTGAAATATTTACCCCCTTTGTAATTATGAGATCTAGAGTGTTTCCTTTGCTGTGGGTGGGGCCTCTCACATGCTGAGTAAGACCGAAGATTTCAAGGACAGCATCAAGCTCTTTAGCGTTTCTGTCACAAATATTATCAACATGCACATTGAAATCACTTGTAATGACCAAACCATCAAAGTCTGTGCATACGACTGAAAGCATCTCAGTAAAATCATCAATAAAACTTTGGCAGTGCTGGGGAGGCTTGTATAAAACAATGAAGAGAATGGATGGAGACCGTTTTAGCTCCATTTTAAAGGATACATACTCAAATGATGAAAACACCCCTAAAGACAACCTGCGGGTAATTATTTCATCTCTAAAGACAGCACAGACTCCACCCCTTTTTAGTAGTTATTTCTGTAAAATAGTACATTTTACAGAAATAAAATCACAACTCATTAAATTCCAATTGTAGTCCCACCTAGTCCAAAATCTGTTAAATTTTCTGTATGTCAATTATAATGTCCGTCCAGTCTTTGATTGTAAGTGCAGCTTGTGTCATCCATTTTTTTGTGATAGCCTTTTTCCTGCTGTTAAAAGTATGCTCTAAAGACATCCATTTATTTTGGCAGGAGTTCTAAGACCCAAATACATAGTTCTGAAATCAAATGGAATGGCATTGTCAAAAATAGCTCTTTGTTGTTTTCAATACGGTCCAAAAAACATGGAAATGGTGTGACATCTGGCTGCCACAGTTTCTCCAGCAGTACTTACATATTGCATTTCCCTTTGAATAATGAGCATTTTGATGTTATGAAAAAAAATACCTTTCCAACAGAATTCTTTCTGTCCAGAATACTTATATATCATTTAGATAGTATTCCCCTTGAAATTTAATAAAATCCTGTTTCTTTTTTCTATTTTAAAATATTTTTCACCATATTTTTTATTTTATTTCAAAACCTCTGTACCTTTTGTTATTGAAAACTTTAAATCTCACATAACCTTGGTCATAAACCATCAAATTTAAGACTTTAACATCTTTGATTAGGTTCTATGTTTTTATTAGCTCTTTCCAGGTCATGAGCACAGATTTTACCCAGGAATTCACTACTTCCTCCTAATGACTGAGTCGTAAGTAAGTCCTGTACAGGCAAGGCAAGGCAAGTTTATTTGTAGAGCACATTTCATACTCAAGGCAATTCAAAGTGCTTCACACAGCAGGAAAAATGATAAATGAAATGAAAATAAAATCCCAAAGAAATTACAGAAACAGAAATACAATAAAATTAACTAAATTAAAAACAATTTAAGTCATAAAATAGAAGAGTGCAAAGAAAAATCCTTTCAGTCATATGCACAGCTAAACAAAACTGTTTTTAGCTTAGATTTGAACATTGTTAGAGTAGAAGCCTGTCTCACATCTTCAGGAAGACTGATTTTAGCTGCATAAAACTGAAACGCAGATTCCCCATGTTTAGTCCTGACTCTGGGCACCAGCAGGAGGCCGGTCCATGTTTAGTCCTGACTCTGGCACCAGCAGGAGGCCGGTCCATGTTTAGTCCTGACTCTGGCACCAGCAGGAGGCCGGTCCATGTTTAGTTCTGACTCTGGCACCAGCAGGAGGCCGGTCCCTGAGGTCCTCACAGTCCGAGATGGTTCATATGGCACTAACATGTCCAAGATGTACTTTGTTGCTAGGCCATGGATAGACTTGTACACAAGCAGAGCTGCTTTAAAGTCTATTCTCTGAGCCACAGGGGCCAGTGCAGAGACCTGAGAACAGGACTAATGTGATGGTACTTCCTGGTTCTAGTCAGGACCCGAGCAGCAGCGTTCTGGATGTACTGCAGCTGTTTTACAGCTCGTTTGGAGAGGCCAGTGAGCAGGCCGTTACAGTAGTCTAATCTACTGGAGACAAACGCATGGATAAGTCTCTCCAAATCTGGTTTGGACACTATATTTTTGGCTATGTTTTTTAGATGGTAAAAAGCTGCTGATGTTATTGATTTGATGTGGCTGTTAAAATTCAAGTCTGGCACCTCAGGCACAACATTACACTCAATATTTTTCCATTGAGCTTCATATTCTGGGTCACACCAGTACACTAGCTCTCTGATTTGAGCTGAAATTAAGTAATTTTTCAGACAAGGCAAACCCCAAACTCCTTTTTCTTTTGATAATTATAGAGTTTTGAACTGGATACAGTGTTTTTTGCCTTGCCATACAAATCTTGAGATAGATTTATTCCACTCACCAAACAGCTGGTTTGGGATGGAATTGATAGAGAAATCTGGGCTATGATTTTTATAGTTTCAATCCTTTTACTAGACTTATGTATGGCTCCCTTTTCAAGAACTATCAGTGTTTTGCCTGGTATTTGAGACTTGTGAAACAGACTAAGCAGGAACTTTTTTTTTTATGCTTGGTCAAAAGAGAAGTTGGGCAGTAAATCTGACTCAAGTCTGTCTCAAGTTTTATGAAACAGCCCGCTGCTTGTCTCCATGATGTTATTGTTTGGCCTGGAATGTTTTCTATTTCCACCGAGATAAGTTTTATAAAGTGTGTGACATAAAGGTTATGTAGTTCTACATGACTTTCCATGATTTGAAGTTTGTGATCAATAAAAGGACTTGACATGAAAATGAGTGGTCCAGTCTATAGACTTTGACTTTGTGAGACAGAAGACAATCTGTGGTTTTTTTCATTTCATTTTTGACAAGGAACATGATGCAGAGAGAGACATCCAAGTATAGTCCTAAATACGAAGTTCATCATATTTTAGTTAAAACTCTTTCAATTTCATTTGTCCATTTCCATACATACTCTAGTAAGAATTCCATGTTCCCTTTTGAACTTATTTTTGGCTAACAAAAACACCTCACAATATAATTTAATAAAAACGTAATGTTTACTGTGGCGCATTCCAGACCAAACAATATCAACTCCATGGAGGCAAGCAGATGGTGGTATTACAACGGGTGTCCCTAAAGTAGCCAGTGTGAGTGTACACAGACAAAGCCAGAGCAGAGACAAGTCAGACAAAATGTGGAGTAAGCAAGAATTTAAAAATCTAATTGGAAGTTTTTTTTAGAGGACAGTTTTTAATTTAGCCTTCTTATGAGTCTGCAGAGTTAAGTGTCCCATTGTACAACATTAAAGGAGATTGTCCTTTGTGCTAGAATAATGGTTCAGCACTAGCTCCATCGCGCTGCAGAGATTATGTCAGAGCTAGTACCACTTCAGCTGTTTCTGCTAATGTTTTACCTGGATTAGAGGCAAAGGAGGCCAGGCTTTGGATCAAATCTTTCATTCCCTTTTGAGTTTGATTTTAAGTACAAGCTTACATGAATACTACATTGTACATTAATCAGTGATTATATATTTTCCATTAATTCAATTGAAATTGAAACTTTAATGTTTGTATTATTTTGTTTATAGGACCAAATCGACCTGTTTTGTTTTTCAAGTGAAAAAACAAAAATAAGTCTTCGTTGTCTTTATGAACTGATCAATTGACCAAAATGCCTGAAGTAATTTAGTAAGAAAATGACATTGAATAGTGACGGTAATGATTACATACATTACAAACCATGAACCTGTTTACTTGTTCACACAGTTCCATCTTATACTGAAGATCTCCATAGTTACGATTCAAAGGTCTAAATTCTACACTGCCATTCAGAAATATGAATTATAACTAGAAGCCGTACAATGGCAAGAAGCCATTGCGAGTGACGGCGTAATGCATGACCATATCCTGTACAGTTGCCATGATCATTCGTTCCAAACTAGTTCTAGAACTAAACTTCTACTAATATTCCGCCACTCTAAAAGATAGGAAAAATTGCAATTGCCCATAATAATAATAAAGAAACACAGGAACAGAAAGTGACTGTGTAACTCAATAAAGAGATGGTTGCAATACAAGAAACTACATGTTCATGAACCATAGTATAAATATATTACATTTAAATGTATAAAATGACTACATTTAAAAAAAATTGAAATGTTTGCTGTAGTAGCACAATTTGATAGAATCAACATCATTGTGGTCTCTTCTGCATAACAGACCTTGTAATTCTGATGCATGGATTAAACCAAGGTTTTCTCCCTTATTAAAATAGAATGCAGTACTTTAGCTTATAAGCAGTAGCCATTCGTTTATCTAGTGTAAATTTCTTCGATAATTACAATGGTTTATCCACATATATTGCCCCAACCAAGGAAAATATTATCCCTGTGCATCTGCTTAGTGGTCTGTTATCTAAAACATCTTGTTATGTTGGAAGTGTATTTGCTTGGTGAGACCAGCGACAGTTTAGAGACTGGAAACTGGAGGAAGCTGAGCTGAAGATGCTGAGGTTCTCTTTGGGAGTAACAAGGATGGATAGGATCAGGAAGTACATTAGAGGAACAGCCCATGTTTTATAGTTTGGAGATATTATCTCATCATCTCAGACTGCCAGAGGCAGAAAAAAGAGGAGATTTATGAACTTACAGAAAGAGGATGAGGTTGGTTATTATGAGTTAAGAATATTCAGCAGCAGAGATGCATATGTTTTTGAAAATCTTGAGTGTGTGTGAGAGCTGTGACTTTGGTGTTGTGAGCTATTTTTCAGTTTCACATTTAATTAATATAATTTAGTCCTTTCTATCATGTGTATTCTCAAAACGTTTTGGAAATTGCTGTTTTTAAGTACAAATCAATGAACTTGTAAACTAGGTTGCACCCCCCTTTTTGTGCCAGATTGCAGACTTTAAACAGAGCCCAGACAAGCCTTGCTCGATCATGGATTGACCCGAAAAGTGCGTTTCGCCTCCACATCTGTGTTGTTAAATCAGCACTGGGGAGCAGGTGTTCACCATCGCCATCAGAATCGGACTGACGGATTAGCCGCTTAACGAGGTGAATTTGTTTAATCTGATAATTGTATGTGCATAGAAAACATATCCAGTAATTCTCTGTGGCGTCTGTCCTGATTAAAGACACTTTCATTGGGGCACATGCAAATAATGAACAGTTGTTGTTATGACCGGGAAACAATGCTCTAAGGTGCGCTGGCTCACACACACATACACACATATACAGTAGCACAGGGCTGCCCATGTCCCATGTGGGCAGCCCCCCTGTGGTATGGTAATGAGCAGCTAATCTCCCCGGTTTACACGACTGCGCGAAGTGTTTCTGTATATGTGAAATATATGTGTGCGCATTAAGGTGCAGAGCAGAAAAGCCCCAGGAATTCTCGGAGGCCCTCCACCTTCTGCTGTGGTTGGGTGCAGGCTGTCAGCACATTAAAACTGAGTACAACTGTATGTGGGAGACAGAAGAGTGGAGAAGGAAGAGAAGACACAACAGCAAAATTGAACAGACAACTGAGCAGAATTAAACCAACACACCACAGGTCAATACGTATTGGATCTACTTCTACACTGCTTCTCACTCACAGAGAAACACAACTTTGAATAGATCCTTTACATAACGTATAAGAAACCATATTCATCTTCTCACAATTAAGTGTTTTCATGTATTGTCAGTATGTAGTGCATGTAGTGTTTTTAACTTGAAGTGGTCAATTTATTAATAGGTTGTTTTAAAATTGAACAGGACGTCAGAACTGTATGGTGGAATTTGCTGCTTAACTTACTTATTGCAGATTTGTGGATTTATGGTTCCTGTCTCTGTAATTACTGGATATAATCATATGAATTAATTATTGGGATTGTTGTAATTTGAAAGGACTTCAAACTATAAGATTAATATGGCAAGTTTGTCCTTTACAAATACTGTTAAGGCTCAACATTTGTGGATCTTAGAGTGTATATAATGTATAATTATTCAGAATGATACACAATATAGACATGTATTTAACATTTGAATAAGCCCATTATGTAGAGATCTTTACTAATCAGACATAACATTTGGTGTTATTTTTTTGCCTGCATTGTTGACTAAAATGGACAGTATGCATACAGCTCTAGTGTTTACATCAGTGAAATGGGCAGATGATTAAGAGAACAATGCCAGTTTATCTTGGGTCATATTTACAATTCAAAGTGTAAACATTATGTAAAATAAAATGAATTTCTATTATACCGCTCTACATGTAAACATACCTTGAGATCACCAGGCTGCTTTTTTTTACTGCACTTGTGAATTCGTGTTCCCTTTGCCTGATTGAGAACTCCCTCTTCTCTTCTCTGCTTCTCTTTTGAAGCAGCGTTGCTTCTCATTGGCCCACTGCGTGTGTGTTTATTTATTATGCTCTAGTCACATCACTAATTAGTCCCTGGGAGAAGCCCGGGGCCATTTGCAAAATCCCACTGATTAAAAACAAGTTCAAATCCAACCTTGTGTCTCATATACTCACACAAACAGAGATGTGGACGGGTGCTGAGGAAAGCTACTTACTGTCAAGGCTGGAACACATGTGGGCGACGCGGATACGCACTGTGTTCGAGAGCTGTCAGTTGCTAAGGCCACTTTAATATTTAAACTGAGTGTCTAAAGTCGTCCTACCGGGCTCGCTTCTGACACACACTCGGACACACACTTGGTGCCTTCAGGAGGTTGGGCTCGCCACAAATCACACTCAAGATGTCAAGGGCATCGTAACTTATAAGTCTGACAGAGAGAAGAATCCAAAGAGACACGCTAGAGGCTGATAATGGAGAAGAAAGATTGCCTACACAGTCTATTTGAATTGAAATGCTTGTATTAAAATGGATTTGACAATATCTGAAAATGAAATACTACTTCAAAATGGTTGGCTGATGATAATAGTACATACCCAGAATTATGTTGGCTTTCCAGGTACAATTACACCAGGACAAAAGACTGAACTAGGTTTAAAAATAGATGATCAAAGTTTGGTTTGAGAACCAATAGCGCGCTGTCACCAGTAGTTTTTGGATTAAAAACCTAATCTTCCACCTTTGTTTTGTTATTCATCCAGCTTCAAGGAATCAGAAGCATACAGTAAATGTGTGGTGGAAGGGCATCTGGCATAACGTGGACACTAAGGAGGCAGATGACTTGTTGGAAAGGTAAACTCCAGAAGGATAGGGGTCTTTAGTCTGTCATTGACACAAAGCTGGAGTGTAGTGTGCAGATACAGCAGCAGAAGTTATAAAATGCATTAGTGTAAACATAACCTAATTTCAACGCCTTCATATTTTCACCTACAGCTGCCTGCCTCAGCTAAACAGTCTAAAGTCGTCTTCTCCTGAGATTAATCCCATTTGAATTTAAATCTGTGCAGAACGGGGAGGGAGCGGCGGTGATGGATAAAGACAGCGGTGTTGGGAGGAGCTGTAGTGACGGGAGTCAGCGCAGCGGGACAGAGAGTGGCGGGACAGGGAATAGGAGGTGGAAGCAGCCGGTGATAAATTACTTTGAACTTTAATGGACGTCTCCCGCGCTCCTCTGGTGATGTGTTCGGACAATACACAACATTACTGGCACATGTGGGGCTTGATTGCGGCTGACTAGTAAGTCCCCTACGACCTACAACACACTTACTCATGCTGCTCCCAGGCTTTGAACAACTCATGTTCTAATTTAGGAGAAGTAGACTGTACTGAGTCATCAAGGCCCTAAATGTACAGATATATATCATGACCTATTTTCAAACACCTGTACAGTAAGTGGTTAGAATGAAATACAAGGCATAACAACTTGACCTTGTTCCAAAGGCTGTGTCACCGTGTCTGACTTTTAGACCGAAAGTTGAATTAGGATTTTATTATAGTGGCCTAATTTTACGCTGGTATGAAATTAGGTAAATAAAAATCTTATATCGATCTGGCTCATGCCACATTGATATATTCAGCACTCTGAATTGAATTCTACACGTTCATCTGTGGAAAGGCTCTGTGAAATATGTTCCGCTGATTGGTTGAAGCATCACAACAGCGGAACAAGCCCAGAAATTAAACTTTTAACTAAACCAGTTGATAAAAGCTGACATATTTCTGGCCCACAAATGTATAAAAAAGGCCCCGTGGAAGACCCAGGACACGCTGGAGGGACTATGTCTCTCGGCTGGCCTGGGAACGCCTCGGGATCCCCATGGAGGAGTTAGAAGAAGTGTCTGGGGAGAGAGAAGTCTGGAAGTCCCTGCTTAAACTGCTGCCCCCGTGACCTAAGATAAGATAAGATAAGATAATCCTTTATTGTCCCACATGGGGAAATTTCATTGGTGCAACGCAGGTAGATACAGAGGTAGATACAGAAGAACAGATCACTTATAGGAAGTCTGAAAAACACTTTCAGACTTGGCCCCGGATAAGCGGAAGCTTCCACCCAAATCACAGTGGTACGTTTTGATTGGTCCAGTCTCTGCACCACTGGTGGTTTTGGGCCCAATCGCAACAAAGATGGATTCTCAAGAATTTGTGAACTCACAATAATTATGAGATCGTGCTGGCCAGGTTAAAAAAATCCAAGATGGTGCCACTCTGTGGTCGTGTGGATAGTGGATGTGAGCAACCCACAGCGTCTCAACAGTTTGCTGCATTGTCCATCCCTCTCTCAACCCTGTTTCACGCTGTGCTGTCCTGTCTAATAAAGCCTACAGGTCAAAAAATGCTTTAAAAAAAAAAAAAAATCCTAAATGGAAAAACCCACCAAAGTACATTTTCTTCCTTTGCCGGTATGGCCTTTCTTAAAAGCTTGAAGGAAATTGTCCTTTGTCTACTTTTGTCTTCTGTTGCAATAATAAAGAATACTGTAATTCTGTTGCTGCTCTTTGTGAGGTGTAAGGCGGCTGAACACCCTTGTTGGCAGAGATAATGACATGCATTCACATTCCAGTACAGTGTGAACTCCAGAGACTAATGCTCTTGTGAAAACTCTTGGTTTAAATGGTTTGTGGATTTTAATTTGATTTAATTTGATTATTTTTTTAGACTTAGTTTATTATGAATATTCAAAAGATTAGAACACATGATATGAGGGAATAAAACAACACATTATGTTACAGAACAAGTGTCACCCCTGATGCAGAATTATCTTATGTTTGAGGGAGGGATGTGAACAGGCTGTCAGCTGGGTGGGCTGGACCCTTGATCCCAGGCTATTGCCCCTGCATTTTAATGTTTTTAAATTAAACAAATGAGTAATAGTAGTAGTAGTAGTAGTAGTAGTAGTAGTAGTAGTAGTAGTAGGTAATGTTTTGATGTATTCACACATCAGACATACCAACACATTTGCATTTATTTCAAACATTTGTAGAGCACTTTTGTTAAACGAGTGTGTGGACAGGACCAAGCAGCAGATTTCTTTGCCTTCGCTCCCACATGGTTTCATGCAAGACAAAGCGTAAATGGACAGGGGTTAACCAAATGAAAGGAGAGGTGTAAAAGTTGGTCTAATGAATGTGAAGACGAGCAGAGAGGAGAGAAAGTGTCGCCATATGCCAGGGTTGGGATCAGACAAATAAATTGTTACCTTGCCTTCACAATGGTTAACTACACACAAATGAATCACTAATGGAGCCCTCATTCACAGTGTCACGCATACTGACACTCAAAGGCCCCACATCTGAATGACTGAGGGAGACATTCGCACAGAAGGGCCAATAAATGTCGGCAGAGTTGGGGGGACGTGGACCGTGTGAGGTTTGGGTGCAGGGTTTTCCAACTTGTGCTTTGGAAACTGTGGGTCCGCCCCTGTCCCCTTCTGTGCTGCGAAGGCTTTATGTGCCTCTGAATGGGGGGCTTGCCCCTCAATCTGTGGCCCACGACTTTGCCAGATTTCTAATGATTTTCCAATGGTGATTTAGGTTGTTGTGTGTGCGTTCACTCAGCCCTTTTCTACCACTATTCTTTTGCTGCTTTTGTGTTATATTCCAGAGTGCGCTTGGCTCTACAACAACAACTACACACACATCATGTGACTTAGCAACAGAGGACAAAAGCGTAATCATCTTTTCTAGTCAACACGATTTTGAGAATAAATTAAAGGCATATTCATTTTCAGCCTATTATGGTTTGATGATGGCTCAGATTAAGTGTTGAGGTTCAAACCGTGCTTTTGCGTCTGCGTGTCTTATTCGACTGTTTGAAGATTTAACATTCATTTTCCATTTACTTCACTGTGCACGGATCAGATAAAAATCTGCCACAACAAATGTGCCGACAACAGTTATCAGAGTGCATCATCTTTGAGATAAGGTGTACTTTAGTGCTAAAAATGCCAACGAATAAAAGACAAACTTTGTTACCAAACAACCTTTGAATAAATATGTCCAATAGCCATTTGTCAACATAAATTATTGTTTACCACCATAAGAAATTATCATTTGCATTAAATCACGTTTTACTTTTACTCTGGCAGTTTATGTCTAAACAATCGATCGGTAGGTACCTCTCAATAAAGATGATTTGTATTGTAAAAAACAGATGTTTTCACCTGCATAAAATGCAAGCATGTGTTGACTCTTATATGTAACGAACAACAACACAACACCGTCAGGCTATGCAACACTGACTTTTTCCATAACAAATGATGGAATTACACCGAAAAAGCAAGTCAATGCCTATTACTACTTTAATTGACGCTGTAAATCTAACAATGTAGTTTTCAGTGGGGAAGCACAAGTATAGATGTGGTGTTGCCAACTCATGGAGATTCTAGCACATTTTAATTGATCAAAACAAATTTAACGTTTCAGCTCAAAGGTGTTATGTCTGTGACTACAAATTGTTTGGTTGAACTGTGTTGACTCAAAAAAACACATTTAAGCATACACAACTTAAGCTCCTTGTGAAATCATTTTTCACTTTAAAAATCGTGTCAGAAAATAAAGTGAAAATAAAATAAATAACTACTATGACATGCACTCTTTAATACTGCACTCGTCATTTTCTCCTGTTTTAGTCCTAGCAGGAGGTGCAGGTGGCTGGAGCCAGTTCCATCATTATGGATCTGAGGTGGCACTTCTTGGACAATGGACATTTAGTCACAGTCACAGGGTCAACTCACATTCACTCATTCTTGGTTTCCAATGTAATCATCCATGCATGTCTTTGGATTGGAAACCATTGCAACTCTACACAGAAATCTTGAGCTGGGGCTCAAACCTTCACAATCTAGTAACCAATGAGGTAGTATATATATATATATATATATATATATATATATATATATATATATATATATATATATATATATATATAAATTAGTTATTGAACAGACATTCCTCCTGTGACCTCCTTTCATGATCTGTTAAAGTAAGTATGAAATACAGTTGATTCCGCTGATGTAAAACCTTTTTGGACCTGTTGCACAGTCACTCCGTCATGTCCTAAGGCAGGTAATCCTTCTCTAAAATTGGAACCATTTTTCTTTGCCTTTCTCATAAGTCTCTTTTCATTTCGGCTTGCACCATCCTCAAAGCCCTGAGCTTAAAAGTCTTTAGTGAACAAAAGTGTGTTATGGAAGCATGTTAACATTTAAACAAAACCACTGGTAGCGTTTGTATTCAGACAGAATAGACAATGTTTCTGTGGTTCTTTTAAAGTAGGTCAATGTGGCCAACCCAGACATTTTAGAAGCTTGAGATGATGGAGGCTCATGTTTGGCCCTTGTGAGGCAACTGCATATATCAGAGTGAACTCGAGTGAATGTTTGATGGCAAGACAATGGGGATATATTTGTTTAAATGTTTCATAAGTGTTCGTTTATCAAGGCGTGACGGTTGCTGTGTCTTTGAATGTTTCATGAAGGTTCGAGAAGCGTGGCGCTGATAACGCCTCAGTGCATCTTTGTTGCGGTGTACTCCTGAGGATGACCTGTGCGCTCCAAGTGTGGCAGCCATGTTTGTGAAAGAGGGAGGAGGAGGTGATGGGGGCTTTTGGTGGAGCCAGGGGAGTTGTAAAAAATTCAGCGCCTTGGGTTATATTGTTGCGAAGATAACAAATGCTTCCATTTAGTGATCATGCATGAGTGATAACTCCTTGGACAAGGCTGCTGCCGTTTGGGCGAGTGCTCTGCTAGATTTGTGCGACCTCACTCCTTTAGCTTCTTGTCGCTAACAAGTGGTCAGACCTTGGAAAATGGACCAGGCAAACCTAAAGCTATTTGACATTAAATAGTGGATGTAAGCATCACTAAAACTTTTGATCCTTTGAGTCTCGTCTGGAAATGTTTACACCATCTCTTCTCTCTTGGACATTTCCTTCTTTTTATTAAATATAATTCATTTTTAATCTATTCTGTTCATTGGCAATGGCAATAAACCTTTTCTGATTCTGAGTTGAATGACAGGTCAAACGGCTGCTCCAATTCACAACAGACTTGTCTGACACACTTGTTTGCTTCTTGCCGAGCCAGACAGACTAATGCGTTTTTTTATTTTTTAAAAATCTATAACTGCTTTGTGCATTAGTGTTTTTCAAATTACTTTTCAGCATCTTAAGTTGCATCATCGTCGGATTGGAACACTGAAGTGGGTTTAAAATTCACATCCATCAGACATTATGATTGCACACTCACTGTAGCTTTTATTTGTGGATGGGACATATTTGAAAGAAAATATTCTTTATACAAAATGTAATTCTTAAAAACAGGAAAAACTCATCTTCTCTACATCTGTAACTTTTAAAACTGAGGGATTCTCAGTTGACAGTGGTCAGAATTACTTGTATAGTCAAACTGATGATAAAAGTGTAAACATTGGCTCAAATCTAATAGATCATATGTTGAAGAATGATGAAGACAATTATATAAATATATTCAAATACACAACCAAAACGTAATGACATGTGGCGGCACGATACGTTGGTGGTCATGATGTTTTTTCTGATCTCTCTGCATATAGGTAACCTTGTTGACAGTGAAAATCTACAAAGCGTTTTCTTCAGCACAAAGACAAATTCCCCCCTTGTCCATCAATGAGATCTTCACTTTGAGCCTCACACGCAGCTGGACAGACAGATGAAACACAGATAGACTGGGCACTATTATGCAGAAAGCTCTCTATTCCAATTGATCACAGGCACAAAATTCAGAACAAAAGGGAAATATTGCACCTCAAAGAGCAGAGACCTTCTAACAGAATGCCTAAACGTCCTCTGCCTACACTTTTGAAGCCTTTGTGACGTTGAATGAGTTATAATTTCAGAGGGGGCTGTGAGCGTGTACATATCGAACACTTCAAACCCAGGGTCTAATCAGAGGCTTCAGAGCCCAAAGCCCACCCACTCTCCCTGCTCTTCCGCTGTCTGTTGCTCCCGGTGGCCAACGGGAAGGAGCAACCAAATCAACAGAAATAATTAAAAGCGCTACGACTAATGGAAAAACTTAATTTCCTGTCGAGTTGTAGGCGTTTCAAACATATGGATAGAGTGGGTTTACATTTATTTTGCTGCTGGGGAAGGTATACTCCTAGTCTCCTATAATAATGTTACATTGTGTAAACTAGATTGATACTAATACTTGTTTCCCCATTATTAAATCAAGCTTTAACTGTTTACAATAGCAAGCAAATAATATACACCCGTTCCAAACACTTCCTGTGGTTTTGCGTTTTTTTCTCTCACTCAGTTTGTCTTTCATTGTTTCATTCTGTAGGTTTGGTGAAAATGGCTCTTCATTTCATTTTTTATAAGGTTTGTTGTTGCTAATCTTATAGTTGTACATGTTTTGAGCTTTTTGATAGAGCTATGGCGCAGCACTAGTCACCTGACCTGCATGGGGCAATTGGAGCTGGAAAGGTTTACCAGATTACCAGATTTACTCTTTTTGTACCCTTGGGCAAGATAATATCTTGGTTTTATTTGCTTGTGTTGATTGAGAGAAGGCAGAAAGGGCAATGGAGGGAGGATTTCTGCAGTTAATAATGTTTTTGAGCTTCAAGAACCATCAATAACTGTGTAATTTAGCTTAATTTATTCCTTAGATTGCACTTAACTGTCAACATGTTCACAATTTCACCTCAATACATTGCAATCCACTATACTGTACATGTGCTGCCCATGCTACTGGCTAAGTGATATGACCAAGGTCACAGTGAGTCCGTCAAAGCTATTACAATAAAACATGTGTTCCAAGCACTTGTGTTGAATTTGCAGAAATGCTGGCGCTGTTGTGATTTCGGTGGCGTTATACTGCAGTAAGTGCCAGAATAGGGAGACTCTTAGGATTGGAGGGTGCTAGCTCAGCTTAGGTCAGCTCAGTGTGATTGCCCCTTGTGTCCTCTGCTAGTATCCATGGTTAAGGACAAGACCGGCTGATCCTGGATCTGCGTCCCTGGGGTGTAGGCGGTGACATGGCCGACAGCAACGACACTTCTGAAATATTAAAGCTAATGGGATCTGTGCATGTGTGTGTGTGTGTGTGTGAGATGCTGTGGCTGGATAGTGCATTTCATAAACAACGGCCGTGGACTATTGCTGAACAAACTCTACAATGGAGTAGAGAGGGAAAAAACGGGTGAGAAGCACAGACAAATGACAAAAATGAGGTGCTGTTAAAATCCCTCCGCTGCCAATAAGTAGGCGCTCAACACACAGCGCTCCACTCAGACACACAGCGGCTTGAAGCTATCATACACATCGCCTGCAGCACAATACAGCTCGTTAGTGGAAACATGCTCAAAAAATGAGTCCCTTTCCCTCTCTCAACCCCTCCATCTCTCAAGCACTTGTCAATGTTATTATTTCCAAATGAATACACACAAATGGAGAACGTTGTCTGACAGAGTATGCTATAAATACACCCAATGACAAACAATCAGAAATGCTAGACTCTTGCAACACCGTATGTAGCGATGGAGGGCGACATGATTGACACTTAATATGAAATGTATACATTGCAAATTAAATGTATGCCACATTTGAGATAATGAGTTATATATAAATTCTGAAGATCTGAGAGAAAGAAAGTCACAACATCGCTATGAACCAAAGGTGTGGATGATTAATTGTCTCTTTTTATACCAATGACAAGAGACTCAAACAGACTCGGAAACAAAGGCAGCCACTTTTGGAGACCTGAAACAATAGACCTTTTTAAATAGCTGGAAAACTGGTTTTGCTAAGGTGATGTAAAGAAGGCATTTTGGAACATTTAGTCCTACTGCACACAGCAATTAAACCAGCAGAGACATAGACAGTTCTACAGACTGACTAAGACAGGTAATTACTGTAAATAAACAACTGCAATGAAATGGATAAGCCTTGGCGCTTGGACCCTGACAGGTGAAGATGGAAGGGACTAGCGAAGAGAGATTTATCAAAAGACGTATAATATTGCAGTTTAATATTATGTACATTGGCTATAATTAAAACAGTTAAAAACGACTGCAAAAAAAGCTAGGTAAAAATAAATTGAGCAGAAACGTCTTGTGTAATCTTCCAAAAAAGGGGTCCAATCATGGTTTGCGCCATAGGTGAGCATCAACCAAGACATGTAGGGGTACGTTTCTGAAGCATTGTGAAAAGATCGTCCTAAGAGTGTTATTAAGTTTTGCAATCCAAAAAATATTGAGATATCAATTTTTGTCAATATCACCCAGCCCGATGAGTAGCGGCATGTAGCTGAAATGGCTGAACGATGGAGAGGAGAGAGTGTGTGTTTATATTGGTGGTTTGTATGAGATGTCAGTGAGAGTAAAGGAAGCAGGCAGTGATTGGCTGACAGTGACGAGAGATAGGTGAATTTGTTCTTCAGCCTATTGAATGCGCATTGAACTGTCTGCACACGCGCCCCACTGCGTTATGTTGGGTTATCTGTGAATATCTTTTTTCCCACTATCGGAAAGCTACCCACAGATAACCCAAAAGTAATTTAATATGCGGATCTTCAGCACACAAGATAAGCATAAAACATGAGAAAAGTCTAAGGAATGTTCGAACACCAATGGGCCTTTAAAATGTTCTTGTATATTGTGTTGAACTGAATTTTGCATTTACCCACAAACTATAAATTTACCTTGTAAGTTGGCCCACAGCACCACCAACAAGTATTAATCAAATGACAATGCCCAAGATAGAGTTAAAACAATTTCTACAGATGGTGATGACTCCAACACGACTCCCTCACACTGTGTGATGAGAATGGAGTAGGTGAAGTTTTATTATGCTGGAGCAGAGCATGAACCACAATTAAAAATACAGGAGTGGAGCAGCTGTGTGTGCGTTGCCACCGAGAGCGATGCTTGTTGAGGAGACGTGCGAGGAGTGTGTTGAAATCAGTGTAGCTCTGAGCCGCTCTGGGCATTCATTTAAATTATGGATCTCAGCGCTCTGTCACAGCCTCACACATTTACACACAGAAGGCGGACGCGCCTGTAAGATATAGACACACAGCTCTGTTTTATCACCGACGTTAATTAAAATCAGACAGACGTTTTCAGCTAAATAAGTTGAGAAGCTCATTTCCATTCTGTGCGAGCGCTACTGGGAGAAAAACTAGGGCACGCTTTGGAGGTGCGCCACCTTCACTGTCCTATAAGGATGAGGGATGAGTGACAGGCACGGGACAGAAGAGAGGAGGACAGGTAGAAGGAGACCGCCCCCCTCCATATTGTTTGTTATGCCCCTGAAAAGTGCGCACACATACGGTACACGCTGCGCCACGCCAATGTGTCAAACCGCGACTTGTCATTCATCAGCTCTCCAAAGACCTGAAGTGGGACAGTCCCGGCGGTCGCTAATTCCGAGCTTCAGTATTGAGCGTGGCTTGAGCTGTCGTCCCACAAGAGGACCTTTCACGTGTCTAATGAGTGCAAATGCCTCTGTTCTGCCCAGAGCTACTGCAGAATCAGCACAAATAATATACATCATATCTGACTTACCGACCAGCAGCTTTCTTATTGAGACTATAACTATACCACTAATTGCCTTTATTTGTAAGCATTTTTGGCCAATATCCTAAGACAGGACAGATGTAAGGCAGAAGTAGAGTTGGGGGATGAAGAGTGCTTTTATGCCCAAACATGGGCTTTTTGTGACCACTTGCTCTGACTGAGTGACAGTTGGAGTCAGAAGAAGCCGATGGCTTTACCTCCTAAAGGCAATATTGAAAATACTAAGTGAGTAATTGTGATCAAAGAAAACATGTGATCTATCTTGGGTCCAACACAGCGGGGCCCAAACTTTTTATAATATTTTTTATAAATGTTTTATAGGGGAATAGACTGACTTGATATTTTACCTTTACAACTAATGACAGTGTTTTCAGCAAAAAATGTAATCAAAATAGATGCTTCCTAAATTTCCAGGCGCCACTTTGGGCACCCCTGCGCTAACAGAATAGTTTTGGCATATGATTCACCTCTACCCTCAAGATACGCCACTTGCTACTTACCCCCAAAGAGATGACTGTTTATTCTGCATGCTCTTTGGTCCCCTAAATAAAATGTGTTGGCTCATAAATATTCATCACAGCTATAATGTATTTTTTTCTACACCTCCCTCCCTTCCTTCATAATATTCTTACTCCAAGTTCTAGTTTGATTCATGCATGTTTGTGTAATCCCATATAGTTCTGCAGGCTCAAGTGTTCAGTGTACACACACCACACATACCCTTTATCCCCGCCCACATGCAATTATTTGAAAATGTAAGACAATCAGTCATACACATTGAGTTAAAAAAAATTCTGCAAGCATTTTTCAAAAATTAAAATGCATAAATGATTGTAGTGAAATGCCTCTTCAGTTTTTTAACAGGAAGTCAATAAACTTCTTCTATTCCTAAAGCGTTTTAGATCAACACCTACAATGTGAAACCTGCTCTACTTATGCTTGTATATAAATATGCTTATATTTATTTACCTTTAATCAAACAGGTAAGAATCCATTGAGACTGAGATCTCTTTTTCAAGGGTGACCTGAGACAAAGGGAAAAACACGCATACATGGAGCACCATCACCAAGTGGCTGGCATAGTGTACAGGAACATCTGTGCGGAGTATGGACTGGAGACCCCAAGGTCAAAGTGGGAAACGCCCCAAAGGTGGTGGAGAATGACCGAGCCAAGATCCTGTGGGACATCCAGATACAGACTGACAGAATGGTAATGGTGAACCAACCAGACATTGTGGCGGTGGATAAACAGTAGAGGAAAGCCTTTGTGGTTGACGTGGCAATACCAAGTGATGGCAACATCAGGAATACGGAACATGAGAAACTGGGGAAATACCAAGGGCTCAAAGAATAGCTGGAGAAGGTGTGGAAGGTGAAGGCAAAAGTGGTGTCCGTGGTAATCTGAGCACTTGGGGCAGTGACCCCCAAACTGGAGAAGTGGCTACAACAGATCCCTGGAAAAACACCAGACATCTCAGACCAGAAAAGTGCAGTGCTAGGAACAGCAAAGAAATTATCAAGCTCGGAGGGTGAGAAGGTGACAATTTTTATATGTATGTGTGTGAAAAATACACAAATAACCATGTTATAACAGTATTCCCTCATGATTCAATAATCAAAGTTTATAAAGTATATTTCGATTGATTTATGCATTTTGAGTACGGTACTCCTGCATTTGAGGCTTGCATGCTCAGAAAATGTCTGTTTTCACCTACCTCTTATCCCTGAACCCTGCCCACATCACTGTACTTACTTGAAATTGTAAAAAAAATATCAGACTCTTGGTCATACATAAATTAAGATCAGCAATTTCGAATAGAAAGTCATTGGACCCGTTTCCATTATTAACCCATTTCACTAATACTATTACCCTTAATATATTCTTTCTTTCTTTTTTCACATTTCATTCTTATGTCTCAACAGTAAACCTCCTGCCTCCAGCTTTCAACAATTTGCATGTTGATTTGACACATGTTTTAACACGTGTTCAATGTCCCTCTGATGCAATCCCTTCAATTTACCAGGCTTGGGACCAACACAGAAGAACATGCGCCTGTGACAGCATGTGGTTATTCTTCAGTCAAATAAACAATAAAGCAGAAATAACCTTCATATTTCATCTACAGAACCATTTTCACAGTAAGATGAAACACATGCAGATGTTACTTTGGGGAGCACTTATATGCATACATCTTTTATTAATGAGCCTTAACAACAGGCGATTGAGAGTAAAACATTTACATCTATACCATATTTAGTTCATTTCATGTGCCTGCTTAAAATGCTGCTTCATGTTCAGGCTGAGGTTGTGTGGGGTTTTTATTGGCCCTCGAGTTGGTCACACAGGCCCATTTGAATAATCTGTCTTTTATTTATGTAAATGACACACACATGTATTTTACCTACTGCTAAAGCATCAACCTTAAGGGACATGCACACACGCTTTCAGCCAATTTCCCCAAACCCACCTCTCTGAGGCTGCCCTGCGAGATGTCAGGATTTAGAGGAATTTGTCTGCCAAGGGGAGCTGTGCCGGATTTCATCATTCAAATATGTTATTCCTGCGCCTGAGGACAATTTATCACTTTTTAGTTAAGACTTAGCACTAGTTTCCCCCCTTTTGAAACAGAAGAGTTTTTTTCCTGACTCCTATATGAAAGCGTGATGAATTAAAATAACATATAAAAGGTCACTGTGGCAATATCAAAGAGGAGGGCGCAGCATAAAACAGAGAGCTTTGAAGTTCAGAAGTGACACAAATCTAAATGTTACTCAAATGCGCACTTTTTTTACCAATCCAGCGCTGCATTTGTTATCAGAGAGTGGTCCAAGGACTTAAGCCTGGAGGTCATGCAAAATGGAACAAAGGGTTTTACAATAAGATATAGCTAGAGGAAGATCTGTCTACAAATTAGGTGAATTGGCTATAAGTGTGACTAGGAGCATATAGGCAGAGGTTTTGTATATTAGATGTATGCTTCTGATCTTTGAGCCCTTAAGCAACACCAAAAGTACTTTTTTACTTTTTTAATGCGGGTCACTTATCGGTGTCTGTCAACAAATCAGCAAAGTCTGAGGTTTAGCTGTATCGTGTTAGACTGACTATTTTATATTTACGTTTGATGTATATTGAACTGGCTCTGTACCAAACAACCAAACAAATGATAACAAATCTTTTTTTCCTTTCCAACATTTTCACTGTATCGCCTGAAACACTTGGACAGATGGACGTACAACCTAAAAGCATGTCTACAAGTCTCAAATGACGTTTAAGTACAAGAGAAATGTGCTTGTAAGTTGTGTTTAGTGACAGAAGGTTGAACAAAGGAAAGATGATCTGCTCCGTCATTATGGTCTGAATGCTTGGACACAAGCAGCTTCAAAGGCCAGTGCACTGACCCGGACTGACTACTATTGACAAAATGAGATGTTGAGAGATTTGAAATATGACTGGGGACAAAAGAATACTGCCAAAATGGGTTTTGGTAGAACAGTGGGAGACCCAGTAAAAGGAAAAAAGACTGTTCAACACATGTATTTCAAACATATTATTGAGCTATATCACATAGTGAATTGTGCCGATTCAAATACATCTGGTGTTAAATGAGGTAAAGCAGTGTTGTGAGGACATTTGTGGTGGCTTGGTATAGTATAGCCATTATAAAAGTCTAATATCAGTTCGATGTGGACTTAAACGAATCATTTTCGAATGAGGACAGCCTTATCATCAAATCCACAGATTTGTGTTGACAGTTAGGGCTTCTTCATGCCTCCAGTGTAACACAATGTGTCTGTAGCTCGTCTCTTGATGTACTGCACTACACTTGCAATCATGAAAACAATCATGAATACAGTGAAAGTGTCGGACATCTGTGTGTTCAGTGCGCGTGTTAAGCAGGCGTCCAGAGCGTCCGGAGTGTCTCGTTAGAGCGTGACCTCGTGAGACTTTGCTGGTTGTGCGCGCGTGACCGGAGGGGTTCGTGGCGACAATATGACTCCCGCAGCTCGGACCCATTCTGAGCCGTTTAGCGCGGAGAAGTCTCATGGCCTCAGAGCGGTCTATGGCTCAGCACGAAGCTCCTTTGAGCTTTAGATGCGCCTCATTAACAGTTCAAATTTACACCTGTCTCACGCATTCCTGCGGGGGCCCCCCTCGAGCGCACTGGGGCTTGTAGACATTTCTTGTGCAAACTCGATATCGTTATTGGTTTTAAACACTTTTTGCATTAACGTTTGTCTGGTCTGGATCTGCGGTGATGGAAGTAAGTCAGACAGGTTCTGCTTCTCATGGGCCTGATCTAAGTGAGAGTGTGATCGTCTCACAATCAATAATCCGGAGAAAGTTGGGCTGAAGAGGAGAAAGTGACGCGCATTATTTAGTGTTATTGCGCCCCTCGGACAGCATCAAAGTTAATATGTGATATCATTGAGTGGCACTGCACTAGGTATAGCTAATATGAGAGTGTGAACAGTCTTGGTTGAAGTTAATTGGTTGATTGATCAGCGCACACAAACTGGTCTATAGGCTAAACTAATCAGCCCACTAGAGCCAGTTGGAAACACACTTTAAATTCACGCCGAAGGAAGAGTTCACTGCTGGGAGCCATTCTTCTGAGTTAATAAATGCAAACATTTGTTCCTGATGGCTCACTTAACCTCTTAATTTATGTATGACCATCAGAGTCCCATTCATGCAAGAGGCATTGGTCAAACAGACCTTCATAGAAAGGCACCGCATGGCCCCTTTCCCTCTTTCATTCCCGCTGCACTAGCTGCGCAAAGAGCGGTGCTGCGTAGCCAGATCTGGCGCTCAAACGTGCCTAATTGTTCTGCGTATTGACAAGTTGGTTCCGGTGTATTACTGATTTTCCAGTCCGTCGTCCTAGAGCTCAGGCTTTGCCGGGACATCTGTGGGGGGTCAGGGGTGAGGGCAGCCCCGGAGCTGCATCCATCTGCCCAACAAATACCCACGTCTTCTGACATAAGCACTAAACAGCCCTAATAGCCCACATTACAGTCGCATTGAGCCCTAATGAGTAGAATACAACAGGTCTATAACGTATTCAATGAAAACTGCTTCTAAAAGCGGTGTGCACAGAGGGGTGAAAATATTTACAGTGGCAAAGCTCTATATGCCCAAAGCTTAGTGTAATCTCAGGATATCTGTTTCAATCTGGGACACACTAACTTTAGATGGTTTCCTAATCCTCTAATATTTAAGGACAACTCTGAGTTATGTCCTTAAAGTGGATTTTACCAAAATATGCAGAGGCACAGCCTTCAGGAGTTAGCTTGAACACTGTTTAAATATAAATGCCGAAAAGGTGCATGCAAATGACAACAGCCGCAAACCCTTTAAGTAAGGCCAAGTTTTTTTTTTTTTCAAATAACGTTGTTATACCATGGCACCGTTTAACTTTTTTATTTTTCTTTATTTCGGGATATTTGCTGCAGCAGTATTCTTCTGGTCCATATAAAACACACACATTGTAGAGTTTTAAAGAGTTCATGTTCAAACCATGTGAGACTATGCATGTGCATTGGGCTTGTTTGGATTTGGGTGTTGCCGGCACAGTGACACAGCAATTAGCACTGCAGCCTCACAGCAAGAAGGTCCTGGGTTTGAGTCCTGGGAACCATTGGGCCTTTCTGGGGATGCTCCGGTTTCTTCTGCCACTAGAAGCATATTGTCCTCTGGGGCCAGAGCATTGAATGGGTAAGAATACAAACGTACATTTGATTCAAACTGTACAGGTACAATAAGGTTAATAATTACATTAAGTCGGCTGGATATAGATTTCTAAAATGGTCATAACTCAATATTAAGCAAATTAACTTGCATGGTGCACACACAGACCCACTCTACGGGACCACATCACGAGTGATAAAGACCTTGTTTTTGCACATAAGAATCCTACAGGTTTTCTCATGCACTGGTCCATTTCGCTAGTTCCCATGTGCAGTGATGATATCTGGGTTTAGACATGGTTCTGGGTCTGTCTGTAGCCCCCCAGTCCCCTCCCACCAAACCAGACAAAGAGACTGTAGCTCTGGCGGAACGAACTGCGTTTGGCCCACTCATTGCGTTTGTTAGCCCCTCTGAGACCCTGAATATAGAACAGCTATTCTATCTAATGAGGCAGAACTTCATGGCTGCCTCTATAAAACTTTGTCAGCCTTCTGTTCTCTGGCAACAAAAGCCTTATTTTTTAAAGAGTTTCACCCATTTTATTTTTCTCTGTGACACAAAAACTGTTAGGATGAATCAAGCGCGGGCTTTTTCCTCGTGGTGACGTGAGGCAAATGTTGCAAACAAAGACGATGTGGAGAAATAGGCCGCTTATAATCGAGAGGAGCGATCAGGGAGTACGCCTCCGCTGGGACACCTTTGATGACATGGGGTATAGTTTCATAAAATAGCCTACATTTGGCTTTGTGTCGAGGCTCACTGAGGAACTGTCACAGTCAATGTTTTCTCCTCTCATTTTCTAATATAAGATACTCGCAAGGCCAACCTTTAATTTTCCTATTTCTCATTTATTGTGAACATAGATAATTGGATGTAGCCTGCTGAGTGTGTTTGGGAGCCTTCGAGGAACGGCATGTTTACATAGTTAGTTTTCTGCTTTGATGACAATAGGAGCCCCAAAATGTGGCACACTCATAACACCTTTTATCTTTAGCCCTACAACCATTACGCCTTCATATGTTTCCAGGTGCTAGCACAAGTGTGCATTCAAAGTGCAATACAAGTGGAAAAGGCAGGACATTTTTCATCTGGAGCAAAACCATATTTTTCAAGAGAAAAACAGTCAGGGATTAACATTTGAAAAATACTTAGCCATATCTTGAGATGCATTAAAAGACCAATGGTTTTCTACTGGGCTTCTAAGGAAAACCAGCATGTTTATGTTAATATCCTTTTGAGCACAATATGTTAAGATGTCACCATTTGTGTCATTTCAACTACTCAACTAGGTCCGCTACTTGGAAGAAATTATAATTGTAATTGTAATTATTATTGTAATTGTAATTGTAACTGATCAGCTCTTTTTGCAGCAATTTATTCTTAAATTGTAGGATATAATCAATATTCACTTTTTGCATATCTTCACAGCAACATTCACGATATTATCAATATTTTTGATAATCTGCCAACCTCTATCTGTGAGACAGGTTTTCATTTTGAATAACCAATTAGATTCGCACTTAATCAAAACACCATTATTCCATTATTCAGTTTTCCGTTAAGCAATGCTCATTTGCATATGGGCTGAGAACAAACAGCATATGGACTTTGACATCACAGATCAAAGCCGACTCCAGTGCAGTGCCTGTAAAACAGCATCTCACTATTGGCCTGTATATCTATCTCTCCCACCTGACCACAGTGACTGATGCAGACGATGTGAGAAATGGTTTTGTCCTTTAGCAGATTGCCCATTTTAGTGAGCACATTGTCTTTGGAGTCTCGGCTCATTAGCCTTCTCACGGCCTGCATGAACAATCAAGGTTGGGCTGCTGAAAAATTGATTAGCCTTATAGTGCCAGATAGATATATGTGCACTTTTCTTTTTTACTTTGGTGCGTTTGGGTTTTGGGGTAAGCATATACTGAGGGGCCTATACGCCTAGTTTATACCCAAAGGGAAACAGTGCGGTCCCTTCAAAGGCTCATTCGGAGAGGCTGGCTGTGTGTGGGGCGTCCATATTTTGCATTGTTTTATACAGGGCATATGCTGTTCAAAGAGAATTGTATAGCATTGTTTATTGAGGGTGACTCCATAAACAGGGGAGCTTTAATGTTGTGTGAGAGGAGAGCCGCGACGCAGAGTTTTACCGCCAGCTGGACTCGGGCTACCTGTGTACAATCCTCTTTAGTCATATTAATATAACTCCTGCTCCAAATAGCACTGCAGGGACTCGAAACAAGAGAGGAGAGGCAAGAAAAGGGAGAGAGGAAAGGTAAAACGGAGGAAGGGGATAAGCCGGAGGAATTACAAAGTCAGAAAGAGTAGGAGTTGAAGGCACAATCCCACCTTCAGTGACTCAGAGGCGACGTAAAGTAGGTTACTGGGTTGGTTAAAGTGAAAGAGCTAATAAGACTCAAAATGTTTTACACACGGCGGAATTCGCAGCATAGCACAAGCCCTAAAAGTTTGTCTGTGATATTGAAATGCTTTATGAAAATGCAAACCAAAAGTGTAGCTTATTCGTTTGACAGCTCCTCTCTTGAGCATTTTGTTCGACTGATTGTTGAGGAAAAGTCAAGCAGCTCTTTTTAAACTATTCTGAATGTAATGCCAGAATAGAAAGTAACAGTTTATGAAGTGTTCTTGGCAGCTTGGTTAATCCATCCCGGGAAGCTCATTTTTCAGATTTGTCTTATGCAGAGGGTCACAAGAATCTGATATTGAGTTTTCCTTTAGTACATGGTAGGGCAGTTAGTGCTAGATTGTGCTCTGGCTCTCATGGTGTTTGTGGTAGAGGTTGAGCTAAGGCTAACATGTTACCGCTAACCCGCTAACATATCAAATAACCCAAACTTTTTCTCTCACTCTGCAGTGCTGCGGCCCCTTTATCGATGCAAATTTTTATATTTATTTTTTTAGATTTGATGATTGATTAAAATGCAAATATTACCCATTTACAGTAGTACATTTAAACAAACATATGATTTTAAACTAGTTTCAAGATCCATTTTATTTTGTTTTTGTTGCATGGACAACCTTTGGGGGGCCCCCTCATAGTGCCTATGAGCTGAAGCAAATGTCAATATGAGATTTAGGAAAACGATCCATTTAGAATGCACATAATTAGCCTAATGCAATCTTTTTGTGTCGGTTTAGAATACAAATTGATCCTTTAGTTTTCAGAATTATTAATTTTACTGAAAATGTTTGAAGTGTAACTTTCCCTTTAGGTTTTACATGCTTAAGACCTTTTTATCAGATGGCAAAAGGTTATCAATTTTAAAAATGGAAATGTGCCGCCGATGAGACATTGGAATTTTCAGGGGTTTTAACCATAATCCTGTTCCTGACATTAACCATAACCCATTTCCTAACCTTGACCAAAGCACACAGACCCTCTGGAGCACTATCTTGCACAAACCTTGTTGGGACTCCTGTTAATTAAGCGTTTAGTCTCTACATGTGGTGTAAGAGGTCAAAGGTCAACAAAAAGCTAAAAGCTGCAGCCACAAGGGATTGTTCTATTACTGGTGATGAACCAACATTGTCAGGAATTGCTGCCGTGGTAAATCATTCCTCAAATTTCATTCAAGGGCAACAATTAAAAGGCCAATGTTAGTACTATTGCAACAATTATTATTCCAAAAAAGAAAACAGAACCTCCAAATATTGAATCTTCCAAATATAGAATGAGAAAAATAAGTAAAGATAATAAAACAATCCACCAAAATAAATAATAAATAATACAAGTAGGACTGGGCAATTAATCAAATTTTCATTGAAGTCAAGATTCAGCTAACTAATCGTCAATAATATGCTATGGGGTTTTTTAATCGAGAGGTTCACAACCAATCCTCCAAGAGATTTGTGTAGAAATGTCTATTTTGTGTTAAATGTCAATTATTAAAAGTCAATACTGTTTATGTTCATGAAATCATTAGTGAAATACATTTTATTGGGATTTGGAAAAGGAAAAAATGTAATTAAATGTAATTAAAAATGGAGATTGATAAATAACATTGAAATTAGTATTGATATTCCAATCCAACACAAAAAGACCAAATGTCTTAAATCCCTTTACTTGTTATCAATATCATGAACAGTTTTTGCATATGAATCTAAGCAGTCCCAGGGGTGGAGTATTTATGACCCTAAAGTCATTTAAGTGTGGAGGTGAAGACTGCAAGTATATGCTTCTGCACAATCTATATTATTGAAGAGCAGACAAACTGTACAATGTACGCATGAATGGAAATTAAAAACAAACACAACAATTGTGCAAAGGCATTAAAAGATATAACAAGAGGCAGACAAATTAAACAATATGGTTAAGTAAAGTGATTTAGCCGCACAGACGATTGTGGTGAGACATAACTTCATATGAGTGATATGCAGACGCCAGGCACTCCCCTCCTCCACGCTTCTCTTAACTCATCCAGTCCATCTGTTCATCCCAAGCACGGCACAATCTGGCACATGGAGCCATCAGGTGTGCACAGCGAGCCCTGTAGTCTTTCACTGGATCACACTCCTGCCACTGTCACCTCCTGTCATAGTAAGGACTAGAAGACAGAGTCAACAATAGTAACACAGGATCAAAATAACGTAGATGCGCACACAGCACATCAAAACTGGGATTAAACCTATTGGACCACTAAACCAACTGGACCAAAATGCCAGTAACAGGACTAAACCATGGTTCCGACCGGACCAAAACCGAGCAAGTGTGAGCGGATTACACCAGGTCCATGGTACACACCCACTTCTTTCTTTGAACTTTTCCTTTCTTCCTTTCCTTTCTTGACTTTTAGCTGGAAAGTATAACAGAATTTTAAACTATCTAATTTTAAACTAAGACTCTAAGACACATAAGATTGACATGAAAGTTGTTTGTGATACAATCATTTCCATTTATCTGTAAATACACTTCTCTTCTTTTCAGGACTCAAATGATCAAATTATAGAAATAAGATGTAGTATCGAGACATATATTATTGTCTTGTTTTTAAGGCTAAACTGAGACTGTGTAGGCGAACTGTAAGGCATATACAGGGGATAGACGGGACTTGCACAATAGCCTTGTCCTTCTGTGGCAGGATCTATTCTATAGCTGAAATAAGCCTAGTAAAAGGCATAATTCATACATTTTGATAACTGATGGCGAAAGGTAAACGTCAATGGCATTCAAATAGAAAAGTATAAACAATGTGCTCTGGGGGTAGACTTTAAAATGTCCTTAAATATTCAGAGATTTGCATTGCTCCAGACACAGAGCCTCAATTCTTCCACTCGCACTGGTTCCTCCATAAATCTTCCTTTTCTTCGTGTGATGTGTATCTGTATCCCAGTGACCTCTCCTGAATCACGCCCAAATGCCAGCGATGGAAACAGCTCAACAAAGCCAATGAATGGAAGAATAACTTTGGGGTGGGTGGAGTTTGGAATCGCCTCTATGCAGCTTTAAATCATCATTGGATACTCATTAGAAAGCTGGCTGGGCCGGGCGGAGACGGCCGCACAGATTGCGCGCTCCTCACTACAATACTGGTAATGAAGTGGAAGCGAAGAGGGAGTGTCACAGGACAGATTTCTTTGCACTAGTTACTCACTGGCCCTAAACTTTCCCCCCAATCTGTGCTAGGGTGTAAAAAGCTGTATTCATGAGATGTTAACCGTTTTGTTTGTCGGGAGGAATTTATTCAAAGTGTTGCAGCTATCAGCGACAGATGGGCTGAGAGGTGATGGATGTGCGCAGAAGTTAACTAAGAGAATGGCGTTGCAGAATAGAGAAGAATAAATGTTTAATGTAACTGGACGTTATCAATCTGGAGTCACTCTGGTGCCAGTCTCTGCCGCCTGCTCCCTTCACATTAGCTGCAGATATAGGTCCTTTCAACCTCTCCAAGTGCTATTGCCACTTTCATATTGTTAATTACCCTGTGACATCTACAGTGGAGCGAAGTACTTGCAAATGCATATTCACTTTTGCAATGCACATTTGTACTGACATTTGGGTCCCACATTATTAAAACCGCGCAACTTTCTCCGCCTCTCACGTGTTGTACATGCATAATCTCCTTGTTTAATCCCTGTTGTGTCGGCAGACTGGTCTTTGTGACACGTGATGACCGAATATCTCGGCCAATAAGCTTTATTTTTCCCTTTCCACTTCACGCAGTATAGGTTAATTAACCCGCGCACCACTTTGCCACGAATTCAATTTAACAAGTGTTTGAACCACAATGCAGAAGTGTCCTCGGTTAAAGACAGAGGCGAAGTCTCCAAGTGTTGCCCTCTGCTCTCTGATGGACGCATTCAGTCCTAATCATTGTCATCAATAGGAGAGGACGAGGCCATTACTCCGAGGAGCCTGGAGTGCAGATCTCCAATGGGAGGCAATAATTGGATAATTAGTGATGGGAACCAATTAGGACAGTGGTCCTCGGGATGGCACGCGAGTCAACCAAAGGCTGTCCAAACGGGTGGGCGCGCGGCTGAAGGGGGTCCAAAGTATGATCGATTATCCAAGAGGACCCCCTCAACACAAGCAACGTGTTCTTATCCTGCTGCCCCTGAGTCCGCCGTCTCCCCAAACTGCTTATCTGTGGAACAAAAGATACCAAATCACCCATTTCCATCTGAATGAGATAAGCCCCAACAAGAGGCGCGAATCGGGCGCGCGGCTCAGACCCCGAATACCCAGCGATCACTCGAGCAAATGGGTGCACAATGGTGAAGTAAGCCCAATGCACGGGAGGGAGAGCTCTAAGGAGATATTTATGTATGTTAAAGAAAATGCTAATATGCCCCGTGAAGAAAAGGGGGATTTCTGGACTCTCTAATTCTACTATTGTTGAACTCGCGTGCAGACGGGTGAGATTGACACGGTGGTCACGTGAGGGAGACGTCTTTAAGGTGTAGTGCGCGTTGCTTTTAAATGCTTGCGATACATAAGCCTGTCCAACACAATAACCACAACTGTCCCTTTCTTATTCTAAGGGGCCCCCGTGTGCACGCACAAGCTCTAATCCGGGAACCTCTGTGCGTAAAGAGGTTTGAATGTGCGCGCGGCGTGAGTGAGAGAATGTGGAGCACTTTAAATACCTTTAGACTTTAAATGTAAAGGACAGAAGTAAACTTAACGATTCTCACGCAGAGGAATGAAAACATTGTTGGGTGTGAAAGACCTTTATGTACCACCACAATACCAGATATTCATCATAAACAATATGACCACAGTGGAGTTTCTGTAAGTGCTGCTTTAAGAGTAAAGTTACTTCAAAACTATACTAATCCAGTAAAGTAGAGCAGTGCTGGTGCAGGAAATGACTCATGTAAGAGTAAAACGATATTTGGGCATTTTATCCTGATTGAAGTTGAAAGAAAGAAAGAAAGAAAGAAAGAAAGAACAAAACCATAAGGAAATTAAGAAAATATCTGTTTATCTACGGCCGTGTTAGTCAATCATATCTGAAGCGGTGCAAGAAACACAGACGTTGAACTAATTTAATATTGTCCACAAAACTTATTCACAGCAAAGAGTAAATCTGTTATTTCATAGGGTATATGCCTACACTGTGAAATACGTATTACTCTGTAATAAAAGTATGTCACAAAGCTACTCAAAGAAGTATAGGCTACAAATGTATGAAAAACAAAGTTAGGCTATTAGTCAACTGTAAATATGACGTCAAATCAAATCAATATATTTTTGTAAGGCCCAAAATCACAACAACAGTTGCACATGACGTTGTGCTTTGAGAGGAAGATACAAAGTAAATGTATGTTGAAGGGAAAAGTAAGATCAACATTCCCATATTGAGCTACATTAACTTCGGCCACAGATGTTAAACTATAGCAGCCTATAGGCTGTGGTCAGCTCATAGGCTGTGGTCAGCTCCTAGGCTGTGGTCAGCTCCTAGGCTGTGGTCAGCTCCTAGGCTGTGGTCAGCTCATAGGCTGTGGTCAGCTCATATGATGGATCTGACGTCCAGCCTGCGCTCAGGCCATGTTCAGGTGTCTTTGACTTTCTGTAGCAGATGGTTTCTTTATGAAACATGCCAACTTATATTAGCTTCTGCAACGCAAGTGTTGCCCCTGAAAAGTCCGTTGTGGCTGAAGGAGAGGGGGGAGATTAGGCGGGATAGCGGAGAGAGAGAAAAAATCTAAGAGCATTTCTTAAGGAGCCGTGACGGGGCCCCGCTCGTTTTCTAAATGTATTTTAATAGGAGAGACCCCTATTTTCAGACCAATTCATCTCCCATCTTCCCACAATGAATGGAGTCATGCTGAACCGTGCAGATCTGGGGGGCGATGAGGGGCCTTGGCTCATTATGCTGCAGTTAGACACAGAAGTGCGTGTAGACGGCGGGGGTTAGGGTCCCCATCGACCCGCACAAGGACCACAATACCGGGGTGGACGGCTGCAAAGAAAGACTCCGCCGTGCCATTATCCCGCTGCTGCTAACGAGGGCTTCATATGCCTTTGATATAATCTCACTATTGAGATCCCCTTAAATCCCTCCTGCGTTTTCAGCCAAATCCCATTTGTAACGGGCTCCAGAAAGACCGTGTTGGATCGTTTGTGTCTTCACCTGCAACGCGCTGTTCTGGCAGGCGAGGCCGAGAAGAGGCTTTAATTAAAAATACCCTTATCTGCCCTCACGTGAGCAGTCAAATTATTGTAGTCTACAACCGGGCTGGATATAGCATTTTGATATGATCTCACATTGGGCTAATAATCACTGGATTACAGAACACCAGGGATACAATTTGCTCTGACTCATAGTCAGAGCAAATTGTAGGGATTTATTAATTAGACTAAAATGAGCAAAAAACCTCTATTAGTGCATTGTCTGCATGCTTTCTTGTACTGCATTAGCTCAAATCCGGCTTTTTACATAGGTTTAAAGTTTGAAATTGTGAATGTGCGTAAAGTGATCTTGGAGCCGGGACGCAGAGATGAGGTCACGGGGACAGCCTTTGCAGCGGTGTGACGCCCGTGCACCTAAAGACACTCTAAGACACTCTAAGACACGCGTGGATCCAAAGCAGGCAGTTTTCAGCACGAATCTCTTTACATTCAACGTGCGCCTTTGACATCCCGAGCAGACTCTCCATTGAGATGCTTTGTCCTCTAAGCTCAGGGACACTGCGCATCTCTGTTCTCCCCTCTGTCAGCGCGAATTCAAAAGACCTAGGAATATAAACAAGAACATAAACTAAAGATGTATTAAATCAAGTCCCGTGTTTAGCCCACATAGCTATTGGATGCCAAGTTCCCCAGCACAGTCTAGGAATCTCAAAACAGGGGCTTAGAGGTCTTTCAGAAGTCCCCCTTTCCCCCGTCAACGCGCGGATTGGTCACAGCGCGGCTCATTTGCATGCCTCGCCGTATAAACCCTCCCGCAGACACTGCAGCTCTCTTGCGTTGTGAGCAAGAGGACTGAAGAGAGAGAGAGGCGCGTCAGTGCGCAGAGACATATGGAGGATCTATCACAGCTTTTTGACTAGGCTAAAGCAAGACAAGAAAGAAACGGGAACTTGGAAGGGAGTTTGTTCTGTGTTTTTCTTTGCATTTTTAAATTACCATCAAAGTGGAGTTAGTTTGTTCAAATCTCTTTATTGAAATAAGTCTGCCAATATGGGAGAAACAGGGTGGAAAAGACTGGTGGTGCTTCTGTGCGCGTGTTTGACCGTTGTCACGCGCGCCAAGACAATAAAGTATCAGACATTTGAGGAAGACGCGCCGGGGACAGTGATTGGAAACTTGGCCAAGGACATGTCCGCCTCTGGCTTCAGAAGCAGCTTTAGGATGATGAAACAGTTCAACTCTTCCCTCATCCGACTCCGGGAGAGCGACGGGCAGCTCAGCATCGCGGAGCGGATCGACCGCGAGCGCCTCTGCAAACACAGCCAGCTCTGCCTCATCTCTTTTGACGTGGTGAGTTTCTCCAAAGAGCAGTTCAAACTCATTCACGTTGAGGTGGAGGTCAAGGACATCAATGACAACTCCCCCGAGTTTCCACGGAAGGAGTCCAGTCTGGACATCTCAGAGAACACCGTGGTTGGCACGCGCATCCCGCTGGACTTTGCCGTGGACCCAGATGTAGGCTCTAATTACATCCAGAGCTACCAAATCTCCGTGAACAGTCACTTTTCTATTGACGTCCTGAGCAGAGCCGACGGGGTTAAATATGCAGAACTTGTGCTTATGAAGGAGTTGGACCGCGAGACGCACGCGACTTACGCGCTAGAACTTGTGGCGATGGACGGTGGCACCCCGTTCCGCTCCGGAACCACGCGCATCAACATCAAGGTTAAAGACTACAACGACAACAGCCCTGTTTTTGACCAGAGCAGCTTCTCTGTGGACCTGGCGGAGGACGCACCCGCGGGCACGCTGCTGCTGGACCTGAACGCGGAGGACCCGGACGAGGGGCTAAATGGAGAGGTGGTCTATGGCTTTGGGAACCAGGTGCCACAGGAGATCCGCCAGCTCTTCCGCGTGGACAGAAAGACCGGGCGACTGACCCTTGAGAGCCCAGTGGACTTTGAGACCAAAAACACCTACGAGTTTGATGTTCAGGCCACTGACCTGGGCCCGAACCCAAGCCCTGTCATCTGCAAAATTGTGGTCCAAGTGCAGGACGTGAATGACAATGCACCAGAAATTTCAATTAGCCCCATGACGTCCATTACTGCCGGCATTGCTTACGTCACAGAAGCCGCTGCGCGGGAGAGCTTTGTGGCGCTAGTGAGCACCTCAGACCGTGACTCTGGCGCCAATGGACAGGTGCACTGTACACTCTATGGGCACGAGCACTTCCGGTTGCAGCAGGCCTATGAGGACAGCTTTATGATTGTAAGTACAAGTGCTCTTGACCGGGAGAAGATCCCTGAATACAACCTGACTATTGTGGCTGAAGACCTGGGCTCGCCTCCCTTCAGGACCATTACTCACTACACCATACGCCTGACCGATGAAAACGATAATGCACCTGTGTTCACCAAAGCTTTGTATGATGTGGCAGTGACTGAAAACAATGCACCTGGTGCCTACATCGCCACTGTAGTGGCGCATGACCAGGACTTGGGGTCAAACGGGAAAGTTAGCTATAAACTTGCAGACACCTACTTCATGGGTTCTCCCATCTCTACCTTTGTTAGCCTAGACCCCGCAAGTGGCTCGCTGTATGCCCTCCGAAGTTTTAATTTTGAGCTTGTGAAGCAGCTGGAGTTACGTGTTATTGCCAGTGATGGTGGGTCCCCACCTCTGGCCGGCAGTGCCTCCGTTTACATCCGAATTGTCGATCAGAACGATAACGCGCCCGTGATCACACAGCCTGCACTGCACAATGGCTCTACAGAGATATCACTGCCGCGAGAGGCCCCAAGTGGCTACATCGTCACCAGAGTGGAGGCGCGAGATGCAGACGAGGGGGTGAACGCAGAGCTGTCCTTTGCCCTGGCCTCCAGTGACTCCACTGCTTTCGCTGTGAACAAAGGCACAGGAGACGTTTACCTGAACCACGCCCTCTCCCATGACGTCGACGAGATGCTGCGTGTGACCATCTCTGTCAGTGACAATGGGAGGCCAGCCCTCAGTTCTACTGCAACTCTGCACTTTTTGATTGTAGCGGGCGCACCCCCTAATGACCGCTCGATGTACGAGTCTGAGAGCGGGGCGCCCTTAAACGTGCAGTGGGACCTGTCTGTGGTGATCATTGTGGTCCTTGCTGGCAGCTGCACTCTGCTGCTGCTGGCCATCATCCTCATCGCCACCACGTGCAATCGGCGCAAGCACGACAAGAGCGAAGAGGACACCGAGTCTTACCACGAGAAGGGTACATTAGAGCGGGGCAGAGGTCATGTACCGGACAACCCGCTGCTCCCGTTGCACTCGACCACAGGAGGCTCTGTGACCTTTGATGGACACTCCTACAGCAGCCAGCCTGGATTCAGCTCCGCTCACCCTGGGAGCACTGACATGTGCTCGGCCTCTGAGGATGGGAGCGAGGCGCCCTGTGTGTACGACTCGGACAGCAACAACAAGCGCACTGGGAACAAGCATGAGGTGAGTTAAGCTGCACAGTACTTATATGGGGAGGGAGGGCATACGTTCTACACAAAAACACAGCAGCATCCCTTGGGATTCTCTCTAACCTCTGCGTCTCTCTCACAGGGATACTCCACGCTCCCAGGATACGGCAATGGTAAAGAGGCGGTCCGCCCCATCACCATCTGGAAGGGCAACTCTTACACCACCATCTCTGCCCGGGATCCAGTCTTTAGCGGCAAAGACAGTGGAAAAGGAGACAGTGACTTCAACGACAGTGACAGTGATGTGAGCGCAGATACTCTGAAGAAAGAAGGAATTGTAGTCCCACCAATGGGCACACAAAATGGTATGTAAAAGTCGTATGACAATACACATGCTTATTATGATTGCATCAGCATCTGCAAAGGCTGCATTTTACTCTAAAGGACAAGTGCAATGCAGCTATTGTTTCAAATGAAGCAGATGCTGCTGCCATACTAATGTGAACTTGGCATTAGTTAGAGATAGACACAACTATGTTAGTTCAATTATGTATAAAAGCCACTGTATTACAGTAAACTATAACTGCATGTCTTCTCCTCTGCAGCTCTATGGGCGTGCACCAGTGAATGTAAGGTCTTGGGCCACTCAGACCGCTGCTGGAGTCCTACTGCAGTCCGAGCCCACGCGGGACCCTCGCCCTCACCCTCTCCAGCTCCAACCCTGACCTCCTTCAGCAGTTTACCTAAGACAGCGTCACTGCCCCGGGACCCCAACCGCAGGGACAACTATTACCAAGCTCACATTCCCAAAACAGTGGGTCTGCAGAGTGTCTATGAAAAGGTCCTGCACAGAGAGTATGACTACATGCTTGTGACGCCTCCCAGACCAGTGCGGGTGCAGGAGATCAGTGAAGTCAGCATCCCGGTGTACACCCCAACCCCAACACACTGCCCCAACAACAATGATGTCTAAAGACTCTGCACATTACTCTTGAGGAAATATATCACGGACTAATTAAGTTATAAAGACGACAATGAGAATAATGTATTTGATAATATTATGGAAACTGTGAATATGTGTTATTGTATGTTTTATTCTGTTTGTAAATTCCACATAAAGTCCATTCAATCACTTGTTGGACATGAAGTGTATAATATGCAAGATTTGTACATAAGAGTTTATTTTTATAAAGTTATAATTAAGTGAAGATGTGTACATATCAATTGTAAATATTAACTTTTAAGCATGCTTACTATTTAAAATGGCCTCAAAAATGTGCACTTTGAGGCAATGGACCCTGAGTGTCAGGTGAAAAGACTTGAATGAATGTGATTCTTTTATTGTCACAAACTCTGATAAAATAAACTTTAAAATGCTATGATGGAACTGAAATGCTTTTTTAAACCCCACTCATGGGCTGGTTCAAGCTTTTTTTGTCTGTTTAGTTTGTAGCTGCATGGTCTATGTTTGGCTTAGTTATTTAGTCCAGATGTAAGCAGTTTTATTAAAGGTGTCTGGTACAGTCATGTTAAAGTCTGTTTGGACTGATTCACAGAGGTCGGTTTTAATTAAGCTAAATGAGAAATCTCTATTATCAAATAGTCAGTTTGGTTTAGTCCCATTCGGTGTGAGCAGAGCAGGTGTGTAGCACTCGTCTGTCAACAGGCGTCGCTGTTTGTACAGTGTGGCGAGCCTTTGTCCTTGCAGCTCACTGGAAGGTCACTCAAGCTTTTTCAGTGAAAACCACTTTGCTGGGAGTGTGCCAGAGCAGGGAGTCACCTCAAGAATACAAAGAGAGCCACAGCACCATCATGTCTTTCTTTTATAGGCTGAACACATGGGCCTACTTTTTCCCGTGTATTTGTGGGTGTTGAGTGATGCTTTGATGGCAATTTTGTAAATTAATTAATTTCACTGACCACTGGACAAAGCCTGAAAAAATTGAGAACTAGAACGAAATGGAAGTTGAAACCCTATACATCAGACACTCAAATACAAAGCATTTTGGCTGAATAACACAAAGTCCTTGTGGAAATCTTTCTAGAACACAGTCCACTTTCAATTATTTGTCCCGGTGCCAAATGTGCGCTGTGCGCCTTTACGTAATCCTCATTATCATCCAAGCATTCAGGGCAGTTTTATTAAGTGCACCGCGATCCGTGACACAAATGTCTAAGATACAGATAAGAGCGAGACGTCTGAGGGGCTTTGGGTGTGTATACACATGGTTTGGAGACAATACGTGACATTCCGTGGGGACCCTTGTGACCCGGGATGTCCTGGGAATGGTCGTGTTGAAGGAAATTGAAGTGCGCCGGGTAAAAAAAAAGGATTAAAAAAAAGACCACCTCGCCTTTATCCTTAATTGCTGAGTCAAGCTTGTTGCTTTCAGAAGGCTTAATTATGTGGAACTTTGAGGATCTTAGCAGGAATCAAAGTTACTGGAGTTACATGTAGGCTACTGCCTATTCGATCTTCAAAGGGAAAATATGATGAATGGCTCCGTGAAAGAAGGCGCGTCTCTGCTTATATTAGACACCCACCTCCGCCGCGGCCGCGTCTTAATACCCACTGAAAATGACTGCCAATGCCCAAGGACGAGGAAGTACACCGTTACTTCTGGAGCTCATTATGAAAGTGAGGACGAAGGCACCGTCATTTTGCATCACACATCCTCTCTTTCTTCCTCTCTTTTACCCCAAAGAAAATATGGACTATGTGGACACTAATGCAGTAGCCTATGCAGTCACATACATAAAATGGCCTATTGACAAATAATGCAGACACAAGGTATGAGTTGGACAGGGCTTCTGAGCATAGCTATAATATACTTTTATTATGTGTGTATTTGGTCTTTGCTTTCTCTACCAGTCCTGTCCTTTTAAAGAGCTCTTGACGCCGTATGTCAAAGCTCAATCAGCCAATACTCTTCCCTCATTGGTTAAATTATAATTGAGTTGCGCTTGTGATACATTTGTTTTTTCCTTGTTGCTACTAATTCGGCGCACAGTCCCAGCAAAGGGGGCTGGGCGAAGGGGGCAGGGGTGCGGGCTCTGCGCCTGGATGAACCGCGTCTCTGCTCAGGTGTTGCTATTCGGCTGGAGTCATGGCCGGGAGCTCAGAGAAAATACCGATCGCCTCAGCGGGACCCGAGGACTTGCAACAGTTTCTACCCCCGGTGAGTCACAGCCTCCGGACAACTTTTGAAACCAGCATGAGACGCAAAGAAAATGTAGAACCCACTTTAGTTTGGTTTAGGTTAGGTTTTTTTATGTTGAATTTGTGCGTAAAGGAGATTAAGTTATGGGGCCCTGAAACACTTTTGACGTGTTGATTATGTTTGATTAGCCTACGTTTCTCAACACATTTGAATTCAGATAGTTTTTGTTTTCTTTTAATTATGTGCACATATGTAAGTTTAAAGGTTTTGACCACAATTATTCTACTGGTGGATTTATGCACAGCTATAAAGTGCACAGAGAACCCCAACTTGTTGCTTTGAACATGCATCTACTTGTGCTAATGCCAGCTCTAACGACTCGTGTGTGATATTACAGGCCTACTCCGCGGTGGCCGTGAAACCCACCACCACGGGGCGCCTCATTAAGGCTGGGATAGCGGTGCTCATTGCCGGGGCTCTTCTGTTGCTGCTGGGGGCGGTGGGAGCCTTCTACTTCTGGAACAACAACGAGAAACACGTAAGAGTGGTGTTTATGGCCTAGTGTCCATTTGAGAGGCTGTTGTTTTCATTTATTTTTCTATTCATAACTAATATCAATTTTGGAATGAAATCTAAAAGTTCCAGTTCAGTGCTCATGGAAATGATAGTGAAGAAACGACACTTCTGCTATACATATCTGGGACCAAGGGAAGCTCAGTGACTGTGCACAGCTGTGGACATAGGGCCATTGTCGCACGAGTGACAGTTGCCCTTGTCCCTGAAAAGTAGTTAAATAAGTCTCTATTTATTGCTTGTCTTAGCAATTCTTGCCAAAGCTGGAGAGTTGATTTTTGTGGATTCTCTTCAGGGACGATGCAATTGATTCTCCGATACCTTTTGTAAAGTGGGAAATTCTACCACAGGCTTTTATCTGAAGCTTCTTTGTGACCAATAGTGCATTTTTCTTTTCACTTTATTTTGAGATAACTTGACTCCGGTGTTGAGGACATGTACACAGAAGTTCAGCAGAATACACGTTTCACACATAGGGATTGAGGGTGAAGCTAAATAGACTTCATCTTTTCAGCATTAGTTGAAATGGAAACTCACTCAGTCAGTCCCTTAAAGTCAAGAGTTTTTCTGCAGCGTAGGCAAACACTGAAATGCAAATTAAACACTGCAGCTCGGTTAGTTCAGACCGAGGCAAAGAAGATGGTTGGTGAATGGAGGCGTTGTGTGTATGTGCGGTGGCTCTAGGATCCTGGAGAGGTGAGATGGGGGATGAGGGAGAGGTGGGGGTTAGTGAGGGAGGCTCTTTGGTCCGGCTGATGCTAAAGGTGCAGAAGGTGTAAGAGATGAAAAGCAAAATGAGGTGCTTTGAGAGGTTTTTTTTCTCCATTATGTGAAAAAGCTATTAAGGCGGAAAATACATGGTGTTCTACTGTGGGGTCATCACCACCGAGGGCTGTAAAGAAGAAAATTATTTTTCTATACCGACTATGAATGAAAGTGTGAAAGCAAAATGCAGAGGAGAGAGGTCATATGTGATGGAGGAAGATTGGAAAAGCAGGACAGTGTTGAAATAGTGAAGACTGGAGGAGAGATTACAGAGAGAGAGAGGAAGAGAGTGAAGGGGGGGTTGGCGTCATAGCTGGCATGCCAAACCTGTCTCTCTGTGCAGGTCTACAATGTCCACTACACCATGAGCATCAATGGCAAAGTCGAGGAGGGCTCAATGGAGATCGACTCGGCCAGCAACAGGGAGAGCTTCAGCACCGGCAGTGGAGCAGACGAGGCCATTGAGGTCCACGACTTTGAGATTGTGAGTTTGCCAGTCCGGCTTGGGTTCATGTAAAATAAAATAGTCCGAACGAACATAAGAAAAAGGAAAAACTGGCCACGGAAAAGTGCCGCTCAAAGTTTAAAGATTCAAGCAACGAGAGGGGCGGGAACTAAAATGAATAAATTTGCCCCAGAGGCCTGTTGCCCCTCCAATTTTCATTAAATTTGGACTTCTGGTTTCGACCTTTACTTTAAGCACCCCAATCAACCCAATCAGCCCAATCAGTGAGTTGACCTTTAATCATAAAGTCCTGCCAAGGCTTCATTTTTGAATCCAGGGCAAATTACTAAAATTTAATTACAAAATTTGAAAGGTTTTGGGATGTGGAACAGGTGATGAGGTGCAGGCAAACTGATATTTCTACAGATTTGTCTGTAGTATTAACATGTTGACCCCAGATTGTCTAAGGCACTTAAGGATTTGTCTGCAGGGAATCACTGGGATCAAGTTTGCGGGAGGAGAGAAATGCTACATCAAGACACAGGTGAAGGCGCGGCTGCCCGACGTGGACGTGCTCAACAAAGACTCCCTGACCTTTGACCTGGTGGGTTTGCTCTGCATACAGTTCAAACTATTTGGCTTTGTTGGGAATTTCAACACTTTGTCGCTGAATGTTTATGTTTCAAAGAATTTAGTCTGTAAGGATAGATACTGAACCATTGGGACTAAGTTTGAATATTTTTGGGGGTTCTTTTTAATCTCTATTAAGCAGTGATATGCATTTGATCATAGTCTATACGTCAGATGTCCTTTCCGAGGTTTACCACTCCATTTGTCCAAGTTTGTTGGCTGGAATAAACACTAAACATTTGAAGGAGTGAGACAGTGTTCAAAGAGTCACATGTTATGTGCATGTTCTTCAATGTCTCTCCCTTTATATTCATATTTGGGAATAACAAGGTGTTTTCTGGAATAAAACATGACCTCTACTTTTAGGAACTGGACTGTGCTTGCTTGCCTTGGACTTGCGTGTTGAAATGCCCACATACATAAATTTATACCCACATTCTCAAATTTAACGGAAAATGTTATCATCCCAGCTCAAAAACTTACAATTTGCCTTTTAAACAGGTATTTTTCACAGAACTCCTTAGAGCAGGCATGTCCAAACTAGGGCCCAGGGGCCAAATGCGGCCCAATTTCTGTTGGCCCTCCAGCTTCCTGGAGGGCAACAAAAAGCAACATATTGATGTTTCACCAACCTAATATTAATGTTCTAGGTATAATTAAAGGTGTGGAGGCTCATCGCAATTACGTCAAATGCAAAATTTCGAATGATTGACTTTGTCATTCAATAAATTCCACATTGTCAAGTTGTTTGTGGCCCTCTGCCCCGTTTAAGTTTCAAAATGCGGCCCTTGGTGAAAAAAGTTTGGACACCCCTGCCTTAGAGCCATCATGTTGTCAACAGACAAAACAGAGCCTATCTCACCAACGGGATTAAAAATCTTTATAATCACACACAAAGCAACTAACACTGCTCTTTGTCAAACCAGTGCTAGAAATCCCTCTTGGCATTGGTAATAATAGATAAAATGTAACTTATTTTGGTCTTGAATGGGGCCAGATGTGACCTCATTTTGCCCCTCACAGCATTTGCAGTGGTTTAAAGTAAATCATACAGGCAGGGGACAGTGTTTTTAAGTGTCTGCTGCAGCCCCAGTGCACTAAAAGCTGAGCGGACCCCATGGAAAGAAAAACAACATAACCTGGAGCAGTGCACAGTTTCTGTTTGGCAATTATTATCACCATCACCCCATCAAAAACCCCACTGTTAGTTGGGGCTATTTGATAATCAAAATAATTTAGCTGTGCGTAAGCCTCATATAAATCCACATAGCCAGAATTACCAAAATTACTGTCAACACACAAATGCAAGCACACTATTCATTTTCACGCAGCACTGCTCTTATTGCCTCTCCCTGCTTCATAAAGGATCATTTATTTCTCCTCTCGCCTGTTGTCTGTCTTTTACCCATAAATGATATTTTGTTTGTGCCGCGTTGGTGAAGATGGGAGCTGTTGTCATAATGGTTGCTGCAGGCTGGTCATTTGCTATAATTTAGAGTGATGGCAAATGCACACACACACACACACACACACACACACGCACACACACACGCACACACACACACACACACACACACACACACACACGCGCACACACACACACACGCGCACACACACACACACGCGCACACACACACAAACACACACACACACACACACACACACACACACACGCGCACACACACACATACGCGCACACACACACACACACACACGCACACACACACACACACACACACACACACACGCGCACACACACACACACGCGCACACACACACACACGCGCACACACACACAAACACACACACACACGCGCACACACACACACACACACACACACACACACTCCTATCGCCAGAGAGTGGGTCAGATAAACTGTTATCAGTGGAGCAGTGGAGAAGAACCCCCTCCAGCACATCGTGTGAGCAGGAGCACCTCTGAAAGGTCGTGGGATAACATTACCTTAACATGAGCTGAGCGAGTGCAGTGCAGCCCGTAGGAACAAGCGCCTCTGGTCAGAAACATCCCCCAGACCCCCCTTTGTGCCTGTGGGCTGTGGAAAGCACTGTATGCTAACCTATTCTCATGTTTTATATGCTGCTGTTTGCTTAAACCTGGGAAATCAGGCCAAGCCCCATCTTTTATTCAGATGTTGATGAATCTTGACGTTGCGTACCCAGTTAAACGTTAGCTAAATGTTGCCTCAAGGACATGGCTTTTTACTACCTGATTTCATATTGTTAAAAGCACCTTGTTCATGCAGATTAGTTTGACTGAAGGGAGAATTACAGCGTTTTTAAAAGGGGGGCGGCGCACACACATGCAAATGTTGTTTTGGCTGGTTAGAGATTTATACTGTACGATGTATTTTACCGGAACTCACTACGGAATTAGGTTATTGTGGAAATAACTTATTTTAGCAGTTCGAAAAGGTATTACGTTTTATTGAGGCAACTGGACTGAATGTAAATAATATATGAGTTTAATTTAAAATAGAACTGCAGAAATAAAATGACTTTTGCACAGTACTGAGAGATGGAAAAAGCTTTTCTCATCATTTCTTTAGACTTTAGTTTCAATACTTTAAACCTGTATGAGTTACTGTATGAGGTCAGAAGAGCTCTTAATCACTATATAATTAAATCACATCACAAGCAAAAAAACAACAACAACTGCATTTCTATGACGACTAGAAGAGAAAGAGGACAGGAAAAGAATCAAAGTACATACATATAAATGAATATAAATGTCAGCACCTCCTGCTTGTCTCCATGGAGATGTTATTGCTCTACCTGGAATGTTTCAGAGTATGAGGTTTAAACTTGTACGTCTCTCCACGGATCTGACCTGCAACTTGGCTGGTGCCATCATTTGCATGTCTCTATAGAAATAGATGAGTTTAATGTCATAGTGTAGAACATTCCAAACAAAGCAGTAACATCTCCATGGAAACAACCAAATGGCAGTCCCTCCCCTGAAAAAGTTACATTGTGCACTTTTTAATCATATATTACTAATGCTGTTTTTAGTATTGATTCTACATTAGTGTCTCTAATTCATCCATGAGGGGTAAATCTCACGTGAACTTCAGTGAACATCTCAAGTCTGGATAAACGATGACGGTTGTGTCAGAAAGGGCATCTGTAGAATAGTATAAATTGGTTCAATGACATTTCTGGGCTGATACAGTAAACTGATTGTAGTGACTGCTTGTGTCATTAAGTACCGGCCTTTCCCGCAGGAGGATGAAGTGATGCCTGCCAAGTTTGACGACATGATCTGGGTGGCAGCTGGCGCTCCACTGACGGACTCTGCTTTCCTCAGCACCAGGATCAAGGACCTGTGTGGAGACCTGCCAATCTTCTGGCTCCGTCCCACCTACGCCACCAGTAAGTACCACAAAACACCACAGCTCAGATTCATTTATTATTTATGATGGAACATGTACTGCCAGAAGTTTACCTGTAAAACAGAGTTAGTCATGTTTATTGCATCACTTTATAATAACTTTCATTTTCATTTTAATATCTCAGTTGTTAAAGCAGTTGAAAAAGGGAGTTTTTAAGAAGAAAATCACAGCTCCGTTTGCAGTTTATGAGCGCAGCAGTCTACAATTTTAGCACGCTGGGAGGTCAGAAGTTCTCCAAACATTTTCATTGTGACTTCAGACACTGCTCGGAGGAAACCGGAGAATCTAAAGCCACGTTATTGCCAAGCGGCTAAATATGGCGTGCTGTCATTTCTGTGAGCGTGCGTGCTGTGTGCAGGTGAGCAGAGGAAGAAGAGGACAGTCCCGCGGCAGAAGCGCCAAGTTGGTGCTGAAGAGGACGTGGAGGCAGAGTTAAACCCTGAAAACCCCTACCAGGTGATTCACGCCAACCAAGAACACATACATAACTCCCACTTGTATCTAAGAAAACAGCGTTTCAACAAGGGTCAAATATCCTTGTTGCCACACAACTAAATGCTACAACAACTACTCACAGCTTGTTAAAGGAAAAACAATTATTATGTTAATTGTTCACATGAAATAACAGTCAATTAAAATGATGAATGAACTTCATAAATTACTTGTAGGAGCAATTTTGTTAAATACAGTATCAACCAAATAAAGGTTGAAATATGTTGACTGAAGGCTTCTAGATAGAGAATATTTCTGAATGAAATGTATTATGGAGGATTTTTTTTTGTTTTAATGATGCCACTGTCTTTGTTTTAAAAGGTCTATTCCTATGTTTCAGAGGTTGTTTAATACAACTATTATGATTGTTGCAGCCTTGATGCTTATAATGTATTAGTTATGTCTTGGGATACATGTTAGAAAGCCACTATTTGACGTGTAACGTTACTTCAGGTTTTATTGGCAGAACGCAGTTATATCATTTAAAACATGACACTGTCGATTGCTTTTTTTAATTACACCTTGACATCTTTGTCATTTATTGGGGCAAAAAAGTTAACATTTTGTATATTTCACAGTATAAGCAACAAAACATAATACATAAATAAAAGTCAAATGAAAATGTATATGCCCATAAAACAACAAAAAACAAGACTTTCTGTCTATTTAGAAAAGTAAACCGCTTTTATTCCTTGGCCATCAAAATATCTCTGTTTCATCCAACATGGTGGGTGACATCAGGTTTACATCTACATATTTTGTAAACAACAACAACATATATTTGAATCAGGCCTACTTCCGTAGCGCACCTTGTCGTGGACCATACTGCGTTGCCTCTACACGGCTTTGGTAGTGGTGGAGTAACAGGAAAGTGCAAACCTCTCCAGTCAGTCACACTACACTACATCTATTCCTCTATCTCTACTGTCCACTTACATCTGAGGGTTACCTGAGTGTGTTTCGTTGGAGGAGCGTTTGTGACAGATGTGCTAGCTGCAGCAGATGCTGGGGTCACATTGCAGGGCCCGGATTGTCACAGTGAATCTGAGCAAATGCGTGGGTGTGTTTTCTGAGCATACATCTCCACACAGTTTTCTCAAGCCCTTTAGCAGCATGTCCAAAGCTTTTCTTTCACCACCGGAGCTGTATGAATAATTCCACAGCTGACCCCACCTCTGCAGCAGGCCTTTGCCCCCCTGAGCACACACAGCCCCAGACACACACGTCCCAGCAGGCTCGTCGCACAGGGGCCCGCTCTCCCCCTAATCCCCTCGCCTTCACTCCCCTCACAGCAAAACAACCCCCCAAACCGACCGCCAACACTCTCCTGACAACCACAAAGAGGGGGTAAACAGCATCAGTACGAACTGTTGAAAAGGAAAATATTTGACAACAAAAACCCACAGCTGACAACATCCCCTCCTCCCCATCCTGCATGTCGGAAATCCATTTTTAATTGGTTTGGAACAAGCTTCCTCTGCCGCTAAAGATGCACAGTATCACAAGTACCACGTATACTGCTGTGCGCATGAATTTACATATGTCATGTATGTTCACTTATTAGCAGAGATGTACAAGAGATGTCCAAAATATATGCAGATTTGACAAAACAATTTTACTAAAACATGATCCTACGCTACGCTGTTATTTTCAAAATAATCAAGCGGTTCAAGGCGTTTTACTACTGAACAATGGGAAAAAGTCACATCTCAATTTGATGACTTGATCCACGGTGCCATTTGCACTCTATGTGGTTCTTTGTGTGCAGTGATTGGCGTAAGACCACAGAAGAAAAATGAAAAATAGGAACATGAAAACAAAGTGGCGACAGAGTGAGGAACTGTGAGATGGAAGTTTGCTCATTATTGTTTGAGTTTTTTGTGTGTTTTTTTAGATAAGTGGTAAGAAATGATAATAATAATATGTCAAAACTGTGAAACTGCATATGTAATGTTTCTGGTGAAACGTATACCACCTTTACTTGCCTTTACTTAAAAACATGCCTTTTACTGTCCACAGATATGACCCGAAAACCTCCAAAGAGATAATAACTTGAATGCCATACTGTGGAACATTCAAAGCAGTGAAATCTCCATAGAGACAAGCAGATGCACATGGTATTGAGTCATTTATTGCTGACTCCACGACACATAATCTGCTACCGTCACAGAGAATTCAATTTGCTCTTTCAATTGTACTTGTATATGCTGTTTATCTATGTCATTTATATGCAAAGTTATGCTTTAGCTGTTGGTGCAACTTTGTGATTTGTTGGCAAGTCTGTGACAAACAATGTGAGAAAAGTACAGTAAAGGATCAGTGTGAAATGATTCTGTAACACTGCAAGATGAGGAAAAAAATTTAATAAAAATATCCATCTCCATAGACACCAGATCAAGCCAAGTTACAGGTCAAATCTGTGGCGAGGCGTTCTCGCTCACAGTATGACAAGACTTTTTGCACAATTGGGCAATATTTGTGTAATTAAAGCCCCAAAACATAGATTAAAATAAACTAGTAAAGTTACAGAGTACACCTTTAACCTGTGATATTGTTTTAATGAATACAAACTAAATGTTGTACATGTTTTCCCACAGCGAGGACTTGAGGGCGAGACGGGCGACATGAACATTGACCCCATGCTGGACCACAACGGCATCTGCTGTAACGAGTGCCGCCGCAGCTACACTCACTGTATGAGGGTGTGCGAGCCGCTGGGGGGCTACCACCCCTGGCCGTACCATTACAGAGGGTGCAGACCCGTGTGCAGGGTCATCATGCCCTGCAACTGGTGGGTCGCTCGCATCATGGGCTTAGTTTAACCTGAGAGGGAAGGGTATAGCCAGATATAAATGGCTTCGAAAATTAATATTGTAAGATTATTTGAAATATCTCGGTGGAAAACCAAACCAAAACAATCTAAAACATTACTGAATAGCATTAGAATGACTTTGATCTATACATCAGAGCTATTATTAGATTACATGATATTAAAGAAAGTATTATTCTTGCATGCACAGATTTGGGTTTAGCAAAAGGGAGATCTACAGAAGACTAGTTGAAAGCTGGATGTTCATGCAGCAGAAAATGCACGACAGCAGATCTAGGACACTCATGATTAGAGATGTTCAGGTGTTCACAGTGCAGCGTCTTATTATAAAAACAGCAGCCCTGGATTGAGACCACTGTGAACTGAACTGTGATAACACAATATATATATAAGATCCCATTAATGTTACACCTGCTTTAAAATCAGAAAAACGCCTTATATTTGAAGTGCTGATTATCTATGTTTATTTCTTTGCTTTTTCTTGTAAATACATTCCGTGTAAAACATTTCTGCTGGCACAAACAGCATCTGTTGTTGTGAGGTCATTACTCTCATGAAAAATGTTTGACTCGTGTTTTGAACGCTTTCTCTTTGCTATTTTCTATCGGAGTAGGTCTCATTAAAATGATTTACTGTGTGCTTTCACTGAAGAACTTTATAAATCAGATGGCATTGAATCTCAAAGTGCAATATGACTAAATACAACTTTTTTTTTTAAGTAAACGGTCTCTTCTCATTTCCATCGACTATTGCTCTCTGTATTGTCTAATCAGTGTGTTTTACATATTTATAAATTGACATACTCGGGGCCCCATTCTTTCAAACTGTTTTGAGAAGTGTCACATCAAGTAGCATCTCCAAAGGGACGTGCAGAACCAAGTTTCCAACGATGTTTAATGTTGCATCTCTTTAATGAGACTAAAGACTGCTGTCGCGCTCACAGATCTTATCCACCAAGTGCTTAAGCCCTTTTGATGTGTCTGAGGTGCCTGGAGCTGGAGCCGGGGGCGAATGTTTGTGCGTGATGGGGATTCTGGACATTTGTGTCAAGAGTCCCATCCACGGCAACGAATGGGCGTCTGCTCGGCACTAGAGATGAAACGATGTGCGACGAGAGTGAGAAACTTGATGGCGTGGTTAGGAGGCTGATCCATATTAATGCTTCTGTGGGCGCGGCGGGACGGCCCCCCTCACACGGTGCTGCTGTGGCCCACTAATCTTCCACTGTTACTCTGCAGTCCTTGCACCAAAGCGAGCACCACTGAGAGATAGAGATCGAACAATGATTCGTAAACTCTATCCCAAAGCTGCCACCTCTATCTCCACTGTTGCACTCGGACCAGTAATGCGAGATTTCATCCCTCAGAACAACATAATCACGCTCTAACTGTAATGTAGCAGTGTTTTGATCAGATGAATCCATTTTCACACTTCCTGAATCCTGGCAACTCCACGGCAAACAAACCACAAAAGACAAAACAGAACAAACGATAGACTTTTGAGCCAGACACTGAATGTTTTATTTACACCAGGGGGTAACAGGTGCTGAACCACAAGACGAGCCAAGAAACCATCATTTAAAGATATCTAATCTCAATATTACATTTTTACAAGACTTGATATTGTGTGTGAGAAAAGGCTCAGAGTAAGAAAGGCATCGGGTGTTTCTGTTGGAGAATATTTTCCATTTAAGTCTGTTCTTGTCAGTATGAAACCCATCACAAAGTAAATCATACAAACTGATCTCCTGAAGTGATTATTCAAATGATGTGATCCCTGCTGGCCAGGAGCAGGCCACGGGTGCCATGGTTCAGAGCGAAACGAATCGGCCGTGGAGGCTGCTAATTTCAGGTGCGCCGAGCGTAAAATGAGAGAAAACAAAGGAACGCAGACGAAGGGATCAGTACTTTTTAAACTCTACGTCGTCTGGAGGATTCATCTCAACAGTTCTCTTTCCGACATCCGTCCAGTTGGTGCTGAGGACTGTCCCTCCCGACTCCATCTGCAGAGACAGGACACAATGGAGCAAAAAGCTTTTTTATTGAGTAAGATGCCTAGTGAACTCAAGTATTTTCTATAAAGAATAAAGAAAAAACTAGACCTAGAATTACATATCAATTGTTAACATATCTTTCCCTCAATGAAAAAGCAGAGCACCAGAAGAACTTAAATATTCAAAAGACCACTTAAATACCACTTAAAAGTTTGATAAATGTGGTTTGAAATGTTGAGCGTTTTGTAGCTCTGGACTGAAGATGTCTTTGAATACACCTCCGATGAGGCATTAGCTCTCAAGGACATATATGTTCTTGTAACTAAAGCTAGCAGTGTGCATGAAGGGAAGATGCCACTATGGACACTGATCTTGGCGTATGACACTTACAAAAGACTTGTTCATGGCGCGTTTGACCTCGTCTGTGCCGTCTGAATAGATCTGTTGGAACAGCTTGTTTAGTGCTGCGTCTCCTTCTGCATTCTCGTTCTTCTCCTCTTCGCTCAGGTCTACCACCATTTTGTCCCATTTCTGAGCATAATGGGACGACGACGGATATTGATCTGAGGAAAGGATACAGTGTTAAAATCAGCAGTTTGATATGGGCAAAAATGACGTTGTTCTGCCAAGACGAGTTGCAAATACACACTACAAGTGGAATCATCTGCTCCAGACAGAGATTTACATAAATAAAGCTGTCGACAGTTTGAGGCCAAGCGTGGACATACTGCTCTCCTTTTGCATGAAATCAGACATCAGACAATCCTAAACACCATGTTACAAGTCGCCGTCTCCAAACAAGACTACAATGGCTAGTACATCTGCCCACGTAACATTAACACACATATTTATATTAGTAATTAATCTAGTCAGTGATGTGAACGTGTGGGCAAAAATACTGAGTCATAACTTGCTGTCGTACCTATCCCCTGCCTACATTTACTGTCAGCCTAATGAAAGAGGCAAGCGGAGCTCTACTGCCCACTCTCATTTTGGTAGCATGGCACAGACAAATGCCAGAACTTATATTGATCTTTACGGAGCGAGAGAGAGAATCGGACTGAGATGCGAGCGCAAAGAGACAGAGTGAAAATGCTGAAGCTGTGGACTGACGAGGATTGAAGTGTTTGATGTTGGAGTCCTGTCCTTCTCCCTCCAGCTTCTCCCATCTGATGGCCTCGGTCTTTTTCATCTTGATCTCCACCTGACACAAGAAAAAAAAGAAAAAAAGAGGGTGAATAACAATTTTCAACAAAATGGTGGTCTTCTTCTGCTCAGAACAAAAACAACGCTTCCATTACAGTGACATCTTAAAGTGTGCGACATCAGATCATTAGAGAGGCCTGAGAGAAAGCTTGTGTTTTCAGCGCCGGCATCAAATATGGCCGTTTGTGGGGCAAAAAAAAAAAAAAAGAGACAGATCAGGGATACGCGGGGGCACAACTCAATCTGGAAGCTCACTGACAGACACGCCGCACTAACGAGACGCCTGTCAGCCGAGGGCCAGCGCGAGACGGGGCGAGCGGGAGGGGCTGAGGGAGGAGTGTGGCGCCTAATTCCACACAGCACCATCTGATCTAAATCATTACATCGGGACGACAAGGCAGAGGCAACAATGAGCGCAGGAAGGCTGTGGAGGAGAGGGAGAGGCCCGGGCTTTTTACTGAGCTATAGTGACAGGGCACATGCCAGCCACACACGCGCCACGCTCGCCATTACAGCCCTGTGACTTTAACATGTCCGACCTGTGCGTGAGCGAGACGTGTTGGTGCAATTAGGGCACATTTCTGCTCCGCTGGCCGCCGCGTGATGATTCATTTATAAAGGGAAGAGGGGAAGAAAAGCAGAGGTAGAGGTGGAGGAGGAGGAGGAAGAGCGGCTAACTGACAGCCCGGAGACGCGGCCGGACTGAAGGAAATGAGACAGTGTGATTGCCTCAACCTTCTCCAACCTTCTGCCGCTGATAGATCACTTTGGTCGGGCGTCTGTGTCAGCGGTTTTGGCCCCAGCAGCGCCGGGCACCGCGTGCACAGCGAGGCATCTGTGCGGTGTCTGAAATTAACTTTTGGCTCACCTGCTAAGGGCCGACAGACTAAAAAAAGATCCAACCCTGCTGAGAATACAGGTTACAGCCCGAATAATTCATGGCCATTTTTCAAGCCATGAGATGGTCTTTGTGTGGACCACAGTGCCCTTAATCAAACACAATTATTCTAGACATAAACTTGACTTGAATGAGTTTTATTTGCCTTATTTCACTGTGTACACGTGGAAAGTAGTTGGTTAACTCTGCTTTTGCCCAAACATCTTTGTAAACTATTCTACAGAGTGGTGTTAAAAGCGTGTTTTTCCGGACAGATGAATCTTGTTCCTGTAAGCAGATGTTCTCTCTAGCTCAGCGTTTCTTTCAAAGTGTTTTAACGTGTTTGATCAGAGTTACAAAGATAGCAGATCGCCTCAGATGTTCGCACCACTAGGGATACAGAAAGATGTGTTTGAAATCTCTTAGTGTGTCCTAATGATAACAGGTCCTTTTTCATCATTGTTTTAAATAATTGCCCTCTGACATTTCTAAGCGTTTTATGGTTAAATCTTTAAAATTTAGATCAGCTAAATAAATAAAATATCTCCACTTCAAAACACATACACACTATTAAAACATGCATACATGTGGAAAAATAATGAGACTATTTGAGATTACGTCATTCATAATATGGATGAACATTTTGCAGGTTCAGTTCACAAATTTGGCATAACAATGTTTTATTTGTTTTATGTAATATTTTTGCCTTCATTGTAGCTCTGCTTTTTTGAACAACTTCAAGAGGTGCGACTCAACAAAACCCTTTTAAGTCCAAGCCAAAGTCGTCATACTCTCAGGACAGGTGAGTCCTCTGCACAGCTGAAGACGCTGGTGACAGAGTGAGCACGCTCGGCCCATACAACATTAATCTGCTGCCACATCTGTGTTTCCTGAGACATGATAAGGGGACGTGGCAGGCCTGCGGTGTGTGTGTGACAGTGCGCTCTATGGCCCATAAAGAGATGTGACAGCACAGCCACATACAGGGGCCACCACCCCAGGACTCCAGGGGCTGGACACTGCTGTCCTATAGACTTTATAGTATGTACACAGCGACTGGGCTCCCCTGTCGCTTGTCACATGTTTAGAGACTTCACCACATTTCCTCCCAGCCACGACCTTACACTGCCTCTCTTCTTCTCAATCTGCTCTCTGAATATTTCAAAAACAAACTCGGCTCAAAGACAGATAAATGCTATAAATATAAACATTTGCCGACACTGACAGGCATGGAAATTAAAGAGCGCTGATGCCACTTTAGCTTTTTCTCCAAAAGAGATGAGTTTGGGAGTGACTGAAACAGCCCGTGTGAATCAAGAGCTGTTTGTGTGTGTGTATGTGTGTGTGTGTGTGTGTATGTATGTATGTGTGTGTGTATATGTGTGTGTGTGTGTGTATATGTGTGTGTGTGTGTGTGTGTGTGTGTGTGTGTGTGTGTGTGTATGTATGTATGTGTGTGTGTGTGTGTGTGTGTCAGCCGTCTCCTCTGATCAAATACACTGGTGTGTAATTGGCTCCCCGTTGCCGCGGTGACCCCTGCGGTTGGTTCGGAGGACAGGAGGAGGTCGCCCTGATGATAACGCGCCACAGACACAAACTGAAAATGCGTTATGTTAATGGCAAAAGAGTGTTGAAAGATTAGGGCGCGTCACATGCCCGGCTTAGCTTTCCTCTGCTAAGTTGTCTTTAAAGACGGCAAGGAGATGAAGCGTAAACAGTTTGGAGCAGAGAGCAGGGCAGCCCGTTACAGACCCTGTTCCAAAGGCAATGTATTTTTGTAAACACTCATTAGGGATGCATGCCAGTCTGAAAAAAGTTGATTTGCTGATGTTGTTCATTTGAAAGTTTTTCCCCCCAGTGACAGCTTGGCTTCAAAAGAATTAAATGGATCCAAAATATTTAATTGAGTAAGGTCCCAATAGAGCTTGCTAGTTTGATGGCATTTCCCACATTGTCATTTGTCTGACGATTTCACCTGTAGCTACATCGCTCATTGAGGCATAACATTTGTGGTAAATTATAATCTTATGTTATTTTGACCATCTGTCTTGGAACAGCCCACTGTGCACTCAAAGTCTAATAAGCAAAGCTCTGAACCTCAATGAGCTGAAGAAGTTTGTGGTTTGGACCACTGAGTTTACCAATGTTTCGAAATTTGAATCCAAATTTGAATCCTACTTAGGAAAATGGGAACAACCTTAAAAGGTGCAGCAACCGTTACAGTGTTAGACAGTATATGCTATGACTGATAAACTATTATGTACAACATAGCCTGGGCAAAAGCCAAGTAAGTTCTGTCAACTGGACAAAACTTAAGACTGAAGATGTTTTGCTGCTTATTTGAGAAGCTCCTTCAGTTCCTCTGTCAGAACTAGAGTCACAGCATTATCTCTCTCTGAAAGGACACACTAACTTCACTGAAACTAACAAGTGGACAACTGAGGGTCTACAGAGACACCACAGCCTTCAGTATAACTTAGAATAATTTATGTGTTGAGACCATTCTGCCCAAGTCGATCATGACATGCCTTTATCTTCTGACCAGTGAAATCAAAAGCAGTCTTCTATAGCTACACGTCCCACACTGATTAAAGGGGGAAATTTGAGTGCCAACAAGATCCATTGAAGATCTTTGGACTACCGGTACAAAAAAAAAAAGGTTCATGGAATGACTAGGATGATAGAGGGAAGAAGACAGTTTGAACTCTGGAAAAGGGAACTAAACTTCTGGTACATGTTTAATTCTGTTGATTCAAAAAAGTGGTCTCTGAAGGAGTGAACCCCATGAGTGAGACACAGTAAAAACTCCCCCGTCTCTGTTGGGATGCTTCCTGATTTTTATAGGCTCTCGGATCCGTCTTTTTTACTTGTGTTCTTCTGTTCCTACTGTTTTGTGCTGTCCAAGTCCATGCTGTGGTTTTCTCTTTTGCAGTGGTCAGACATTTCACACTTGTGTTGCCTTTTCTCTCTCTGATCTTGTCAGTTGAACTTTTCGCATTCCTTTTGGTGTTCCTTTTTTCTTGTGTAGAATGTTCTCCAGATCTCTCCGATATGTTTTGTTGCTTGTTTTGCATTGGATCTCGTAGATGACGTTGCACTTCTGTCCTTGCTGTGTAATAGTAGCGGTCTTAGTTTAGTTGTGAGGTTTTATTATTGCTTTCATACTGTGTTTTCCTAGTGCTCTTTGTACTGTATCGGTTTTGTGACCCTCGTATGTCCCTGTGCTTGGCTGTTTTTTGCATTTGTCGTATTAGAAGAAAACACCATTCAATATTAAAAAGACTGAATGAATTTTCCATATATTAAAATCAGGTACACTTTAAATTCTGCTTGGTTTCAGTTTAGGTCGGCCTGTTGCCGGGGCCATGTGCGCCCTCAGAGCCTGCAGGACCAGAGAACAGTGAGCTCTTTGTGGGACTTTTAACTGTCTGTGGACGTCCTGGAGGAAGGTGAGTGTGTTTTCAATGAATGAAAGGCAGAAAGACCCGGGGCAGGTAGGTGTTTTTGGGGAAGCACAAAGCACAGCAGCCCGGGAGGATGAAACGGGAAGTTGGATTAAGAAAAACAAACTGCACAAAGATGAGTGGGACCAACACGGGCATTGGCCTCTCTAAGACTGAGCTCTTGTTTAAGCTGCAGCCCACGTGCACCTCTGGTATGCAGTGTCTGCTGTTGCCATGGAAAAGTAGGAAAGTGAGCGAGTGTTTTCTTTGTGAGGCGGGGAAACCAGTCGAAAAAAGCACCCTGACCCGATGCAGCCATCTAACCGCTAAGATCAATAGTCACAACAAAATATGCCGACATCTCTGCTTTGCCTCTCACTTTCTTACAACTTCTCCACTGCTGTAAAATGTTCCAAATGTTCCTAGCTAACTATTTTCATTCACTGGTTAGGATTTTCGGCATTTCAGCCATCTATAAATGTTTCTCTTGTTAAGGAAGACCTTCAGAGAAAACTTAATTTTTTTATTGTATTTTTCAGACACAAGAGACAAAACACAGACATTAAAAACTAGGTCTTAACTAATAGTTTACGCAAATCCAATGTAATTTAAAAGTTCTCAGTAATCATTATAGCCCAGGTCGTTAGCTATTTGTCCAAAGTTGATTTGTCCACCTGATACTTTGCGGTGACATGGGGGGCTCACTCAGCTCACTCCTAACACTCTCCTCCTTTGAGTATTGTACTTGTATGTTCACTGGAAGGTACGCAAGAATCCCACTGCATATTTTACTGTGTGCATGTGTAAATGATCAATTTTCAGGAGCATATGACAAGGTCGTTCATGGTCCTGTTTAGGCGTTTGAATTTGAACAAACAGGTGAGTGTGACTAACGGAAAAACAGTTGGCTAAAGTTATTTAAAAGAGACTTGTTAAACAGCACAAATCAGCTCACCTGTTGTAGTCAGATCTTTTTGGTCAGATTGTGTTAAAAAAAAAGTTCTGATTAAAGTCTAACAGAGCTTCAGACAGAGCAGAGCCTCCAGTAGGGGTGGGTGATATGGCAACAAATATATACATCACAATTCATTTGGAATAAAATCAGAATTGATTCAGATTCATGTACATTTTGTAATTTTCTTATTGTCTTTAAGAGTCATAGTTTGTTTTCTAAAAGATCACATTCACCATTATTGGCTCAATCCAGCTGTCAATCACTCAGAGCCTTTCAGAGGATGACCAAATGGAGAAGTGGGATGGGAAAAGTGTCTGTTTTTGAGCTTGAACAGAGAAATGGTGAATATTTTTCAAGCCCATATAGTAATACAATTTGATACAACACAATAATAAAATAACATAATCCAGCTCTCACAGCCAGTACAATCATTAAATTACTATCTTCCTTAGTGCCGCTTCACCCAGAGTTACACAAAAAAATGGTCTACTTACTTGTATATCAAAACCTAATAGACTGAATTGAGTTGCTTACAATGTAGTAAATGTAACGATTTCTGAAGATGCCCTGTGCCAATACGAGTGAAAGGTCGTCCATCTCCATCCCAGCAAGTTGCCAGATGCTCCGCGAGACTACAGTTTTATGGTACAGTATCGACAAGGCTGATCAATGTTCTGAAAAATTAATTCTCTCCCTGAAAATACATCTGAGAAAACATTGCCTTGATGTGCAGCCTGAACCCGGACAGTGGTTGAAACCCTGAATCAGCACGCATTCACTAGTGCTCATTAGCCCACTTCATTTATAATACGCACTAATTGGGGTATAGTTAAAAGTGCCCTGCCCACTCGTTAGGCCTATAATCACCTTAAACAGCGCCTAGGAAACTCGGGGAGCTAATAAATGTGTGCGAGTGCGGAGGCGGCGGATTTCAGCATATGCGTGAAGCTCCCGTTCGCTCCTCTGGTGAACTTCTCCGCTCTAAACAGGAGTGGAGAAAAGCAGTTCTTCATTTCTTGGTGCGGCTGCAGTTGGTTTAGCAGCCTTAACGCATTACAGGTAGTGACGGCCTACTTTACAGTGCTTTGAATTATTGAAGGATTAAGACACTAATCTCAAAGTGCTAACTAAGTGATGATCCGTAGCAGCTTTGCACACCGGGCTTTTAAACTTACCTCATGACTGATGCATTTTTAACTGTATCGCCTATATGTTTGAGATTAGTTAATACAACAACTGTCTGCTAATAGTTTGACTGACACCTAAGAAGCATATGGGGGAATTATGTGTATTTTTGTAATCCCATCAGGAGGGTCCCCCCGTCTTTCCCCACTCACACACACGTTACAATGTCATATATTCTTTTATAGCAGCATAAAAGATGTTCCCTGACACATTTAATAGTCTGCTCTTTACTGTTGACAATAAAGGCTATGATGGCAAGGCTACATTCATTGTTAAAGCGCTGTCCGAGGGAAATTCAAGGTCTTTTTATTGACTTTTAAAAACTTTGCACAAGTGTTTCCTTGAAAAAATAAAGAAATAAAACGTTACGTCTTATTCTAAGCTTGTTTGCTTTGCTAATTTGATGTAAAAAGGATGTTTTTAGCAGCAGTTGCCATTATAGGAAACGTAGGAAAGGGATGTTATTTTAAATTTAAACATCTACTTTCAGAAAGTATAAAGGTGATTTTTATAGTACCGGTACATACAAATACACAGCATTTAGCCAACAAGATCATATTGAAATGGCGGAAAGAAGCAGTAAAAACAAAGAAAATGTGTATAAAATTTTAGTTTTGTGATCCGATTCTTGTGATGGTATGCTATTTTGGTGATTCTGTTATGCCCAAACAACACTTTTTCCACACCCACTCTTCCAGTTGGTCAGCTTTCCTTCCATGGTCAGCCTTTATCATGCTCAGAGAGAGAAACGGGTGAATTTAGCCAGTCACCGAAGAGTGAACTTATCAAAATTAAAATCAATTATTCCTCTAGAAAATCATAGTAGAAATTTCCATCTTTATTTAATATTTGTGAGTTTGGCCTTGAGATGGACAGTTTGACGGTTCTAAATCAGTCATAAATTGGTGCAGCTTTTACTGCACAATGGTCCATTTAACACAAGAGGCCCGTCTTTAAAAGCACATCAGTTTCTGCTTCATAAACAAGTCTCCAGATCTTGCACCTCAAATGCCAAAGATATCACCAAGTGCAAAATGTCACAAACTTGTCATTTTTTTTGCTTTAGGGCAAGGGTTTGCAACCTTTAATAGCAAATGGTGGTCAGAAAGAGCTGCAATTATTACTTCAATGCCAACGAGACAAAATAACAAATTGAAAAAAACATAAAGTACGCCTAGTGTTTGCAGTTATCATTAAATTAGCAATTATCATTAAATTAGCAATTTTTAATGATCAACTATGTCGATTTATAGCATGTTTGGGGGGTCTTGCCCTGGAAGATTTCCTGCATTCTGGTGTATTATATATGTAATATTTCCTGTATATAAAATGGTTTTACTTAACAATGTTTGAACTAATCTTTATTTGTATGAATCTGCCTTTGAAACATGGGTTTGTACAGACTGGAACCCTAATGATGGAGATGGGGCCCCCCTAACCTCTGCTCCGCCCCTGTTAGGGGGGCCCATGCAGTCTTTATTCTCATCACTGCTGCTCTGTGGACAGAGGCTCCACAAAGTTTTTTTGTTTCATCTCTTTCAATTATAACACACTGCTGCTTTGAAACTTTGAAATAGGCTACTTCATGCATAGAAGCGCTTCAGCTGTTGTGCCTCAATTCATGCAGCGTTTTTTGTAAATTCTGGGTGACCTTGTGTGCTGTGCAAAGAGCCGCACCAGAGGCTTTAAAGAACTGCATACGGGCCTTGAGATTGTGGTTGCCGGCCCCTGCTTTGGGGCATTAAATCAACTAGATGGATAATATGGATAACAGAACATATCATTTTTTGGGCAGTGCAATACACTGAAGAATTTATGATACCTTGGTGGAAAGGATCTTGAAGTTGCTCTGTTGAGGGACAATCGGATGAAGGAGGTGAAGGTTGAGGCTGTAGTTGTGCTCTGAAGTCAATCGTATTGTGGCCGAGAGCTGAGGAGACAGAGACATGTTACAGCTTCCAGCAAAGACCTTTCATTATGAGTTATAAGCAGCAATCAATAACCCTTGTTGTAGTGTGAGCAGGGCCGGCCCAGCCTATAAGCGAACTAAGCAGCCGCGTAGGGCCCCGAGGCGTTAATAGGGCCCCCAATCTGGCAACCCGTCTTATGCGAAGTGCAAGCGCAGCGTGCGCAACTAGTGTAGTAGCGCTGCTGGCGCGGCAGCGCACACAGCGGTAACATATAACGCACAAACCGCATTTATTTGTAATGACAATCTGGCAACCAAGACACCAAACCTGTGCTGATTGGGCAACTTCATTGTGCGCGATCAGAACGAGAGCAAAACATAAACACAACACAACGTGGTCCCTGCGTGGTCCTCATGTCCAGAGGAATATATCCCCCCGATGCCGAAAAACGAAAGAAGAAACTTCTTGACGATGTAAAGAAACTGCAAACTCAACAACACTCTCCAGGTATTGAACTTCTCTTACAAAGAGACGGTTAATGCTGCTGTTTGAAACAACACGATTCTGTCACGTTAGTTCGATCAGGCTGGAGGCGACGAGAGCTCTGCCCCGCACACAATGTGTGTGAATGAAAGATAATAAGCTTAACATTTACACCAGCCCGGTAGTGTTAGCTGCAGGTGAGGCCGGTGAGGGGCGTCTATGTCCCGGGTCACTAAGAGGCGGAGATCCGGTCCGGACGAGCGCCGTCTCGTCCAGAACCTCTGATGTGAAACTTTGGAGTGAACAGTGTGCGGCCCCTGTCCCGGGCCCCTGTGCAGCCTCAGTCAGAGATGAGCGGTTTGAGTTTGCGTCCCTCTCTCTCACATCACCATGTGTGAGATCAATCGTGACTCGTGATGTCTGTTTTACTTTGACTTCTTAAAGTGGAATGAGAGAAACGTAAAGGTTTATGCACGTAAGGTCCATCAACCAATCACATCGCAGCATTGTTTCATGCAGGAGTCCAGTGTGTGATGTTCTGATCAGAACAAACATTTATATTGTAATTCACTTTTAATAGAGCAACAAAACAATTAAAATGTATTTAAAAAGCATCATTAGACTATTTATTATTTTATTATTACTAATTTATAACAAATTGATAGTGAAAAATAACCAGACATATTATGATTACGTCTGTTATAGAATAATACTATATATTTTTATACAAAAGTGGCAAAGTTGCAGAAACGCAGTCTCTTCACTATAGCTAGGTTTGGACCTTCACTTCTAGTTCTGTTCATTCTCTGGGAATAACATTTTTGCACTGTGTAGTTTTATCAGTGTTAATTTTTAATCAAGCAATGCTTATGCCATTTGTTTAATTTAATATAACTTGTTTTGTCACTTTGGCAAGAAGGAACAGTTGGGGGCTGTAAAAGATAAATTAGTAAGGATAACTATTACTTTTACATTTTCAGTTAAAATGAATCAATTTGACCATAATTATTTTTCATAGCCAATATTGGATTTAGTAATTAAGTACACTAATGTATTAATAACTGGCTTTAGTCATTTTCTCCTGGCACAGTTTCATCACATCATAATTTTATAGCATTACAACCTCGACATTTTACTCTTACTTTAGCCGGCTGGACCACATTAAAATGCAGCAGAAGACCCAAAAAAGGTCTGAAAATTTCTGGGGGAGAGCCCCCAGACCCCCCTGTCCTGCTAATGTGGCTGTAGACCCTTAATGCCCACAAATACGCCAAAAAACATATCTGGGAGGTGTGTTATTTGTACAGGGAGTAGAGGTGATGTCAGCGGAATACCAAGTTGCATTGTGGGATTTAAGTTATCAATATTTGAGCTTGTGAGGTTTTGAGAATAAACTAACTGTCAAACAGATGCCCTGGAGTTTTGGTGCGCTTTGTTTGCGTTGAAGAAAGTTCCCATATGTGAATTGTTTACTGACAATGGCAATAAAACTGATTCTGATGACGTGGTGAGGGGCCCCCAAAAATGTTTTCGCTTAGGGCCCCCTGAAGGCTTGGGCCGGCCCTGAGTGTGAGTGAAGTAAAGAACACAGTGAGCAATGAAAAGTCTATAACACGAGGATATAAAGGTAAATATGTAGCCAGTAAGCAGCAACGCTTCGGCTCTTCATTGCTTTTTATTATATTTTCAGATAGCACAATTACTGCAACGGCCGCCCCGGAGCTTGGGGCCTGTAACACATGCACTTTGTATTTCAAAATGAATTGCAAGTCAGAGTGTATGCAGAATATACAGATGCTACTGTTACCTCCCGTTAGACCCACTTTCAACCACTGTTGCTTAGGGACTTGATTCTAGGTACTTTTGTGTGAAAAGGCCTAATGTATAAGGAGAAAATGATGGATAATGCTCAGAGTGAGAGGATGTTGAGAGGGGTAAATATAGGCAACTAAGTAGTGTAGCTGTTTCATTGTCTAAATGTGTCAATTTTTCTGGATTATAGAAAACATTTCAAAAAGGTAGTCATCTGGATAATGTTTTGAAAAATTTTCTCCGATGCATCACTCCTGGACGAATGAGTGATTACACAGACTTTTTTTCTGTATTGATTCCATTGTTGTTTCACTTTGCAGTTTTTGTTAGTTTTTGCTTTGCTCAATACGTTTAAAATGTAATAAACATTTAAATTCAATAAAACAAGAACGTGGTAGACCATCTTAAGAAAGACAAAACGGACAAGGAGGTGTCAGCATGTCTATGAGAATAATCATCTGATCAGGGCGCAGTGACAGCCAAGAGTAAGCTGGAGCTGTCCCCTTGAGCCACAAAGGGAATGATGGGGCGGGTCAGACAGCTCCTAACAGCCTGTCAGTCAGCAGCACACTGGACGCCTCGCTGCTTCTACAGAGAGGAATGGGTTCAGCTACGCCCCACAAACTCAGAACTGAGGCGAGGAATACTAAAGTCTTGTCCCGGACCTCAGACTTAAACATTTGGTCTCTTCACATTTCATCACAGCAATGTTTGTTTCTGAAGATAAACACCTCACAAAGTGCATTCTGATTAAACATTTCATTAGCGGAGTGGAAATAAATAGAATAAGTTGATTAGGGATAAAAGCTTAGAAAGTTAAGTTGCTTTCTGGCAATTCCACAAAACTATCAAAGACTTAAAAATTAATTTGCCAAAAAGTGCTGCTGTATCTGAATATACGTACAGCTGCTGTAGATGGAGTCACAAGGGAAAATGACTGAGACCAGCGCCTTTCATCTTGAATTTCTTTTGTATATTCTGACCTAGTAAAAAATACATGAACTCATCTGTGCCTCACACCACAGAGAGAGAGAGTCTAACAAATGACTATGATTCATAGACAGACTGTGAGCGATTTCATTTAAACGGGGTAAACTCAACTTTGTTATTCTATTAGTAAAGACAGAGCAGGTCCCACGGGTGCCCTGCAGTTACCCCTCGGAGATCAGTGAAGAGAAGTGGAGAAAAGAAAGTAAAAAATGAAAAAGAAAGAGAATAGTGTTGTCCCGGGGGGCTCAGAGTTGAGCTTAGATCAGTGATGGCTTCTATCTACAGACAATTAGGAGGTTGGAGAATCTGGGGAGGGTAAATTGTTCTTAGATCTGTACTTTGGGGGCAATGTTAACAAGGCACCACTGGAGGCATAGTTGGTCTACAGGGAGGCCGTGTGAGTGTGTGTGCGAGACCCGCCTAATGGGCCCCCCTGAGGAAACACTGAGAGCCAACCCCTCTCTGTTTCAGAGTGAAAAAACAGCTCAGAGCATTTCACAGTCTCTCAAAGTCGCACTACTCCGCTTAAGAGTTTGTACCTCTCTTTCCATGAACTTGACACAGACACCATCCTTGGGAACGTTTTTCACCATCACTGTGACAATAACTTGGGATTCAGTTTGGTACCAGTCGTGTCTGCAAAAACACACAAGGATATTCTTTAACGGGCCTGGAATTGTATATCCATGCAATAAAGCTCCTAACCAGAGCCCATGATGACAAAGGTGGAAACATTCTCAAGAACGTGAGCCGCACGGTTTTATGCCACTGCACTTACTTTACTACAGGTGCCGCTGGCTCTTGCTGGGACCGTGAGTTGATATTTTGAGATGTGTTGATGGGGGAAATGCAGAAAGGAAAACAACAGAGAAAAGGAGACTTGGTGAGGCTTGACTATATGTGGCAGGTGCTACTTTACAAGCTGCTGATGCTGAGAACAACAGCTTCCCCTAGTGGTCACAGACGGAAACTCACCTTAGGTACATCGTCGTTCTGTTTTTCGTCTGAGAACAAAGAGAGAGAGAGAGGGAGGAGCAGAGTTATGCACTGTATGAAGCAGGTGCAGGGCTGAAACATCTTGTAACTTAAAATCAGGGTAAAAAGGATGCCGTCCTGAAATGCACACACAAGTGAACTGTGACACACGCCTAGTTGCTGGTTTGTTTACAGGCCCATCCACGCCCATTAACACAAAGTCTGATCACCATTTAACAGCATGCTTTCATACATTATTCAGACTTCATTACAGAAAGAGCGAGCAGCGAGACAGAAGACAGAGATGAGATGATTGGAGGCGTGTTAATGTTGTCTTAATGAGGCCACGTTTGAAATGTGTGTGTATGTGCACGTGCGGTTGCTCTCGGGGGATAAGGAGCTGTGTGTGTGTCAGAAATCATGACTTTACCAGATGCTTTGTGCTGACTTCAAATTAACGCCACGGGATTCGGAGACACAACAGTTTGTCCTGGTGTGAGCGCGAGGCAAAGTAGGATATTTCTAATTTTGGTGCAGTTTTGTGTATCCACAGCCTTTGCGTGCCAGTGAGGCGGTTTATAGAGGGGGGCAGGCTGGTCGGGGGCTTTCAAACATCAGTAACGTTAACTCTGATGAATCATATGGCCCGTGGGAGTCGGTGTGCGAGCGGGTGTGAAGCCTGTTTGTCAAATCTCTTGCTTTTGTTTATTTGATGATCCAGTGGGTCCCAGCGGGAGCATCAGTAAATGCGCCACGCAGGCAGCCAAAAAGTGTTTATTGGATGGAGTAGCTCAGTCTGACTATGCCTCAACTGTGAGCTCACATTTCCATCTGTTCATCCAGAAAAACAATGTGATGTTCATGTCAGTGTTTTACAATACAATCATTTATGACTCGGAGAAGCTTTAAAAAGGATTGCAACTCAAAATAAAAATCAGTGCTTGGACATTTGTTTCAAAAAGTCAGTTAAGTTCACAACTAGGGATGTCAAGATTATTGGGTTGAATTGATGATTGTGATTATTCAGGCCACACTATATTCGTAACAACCAAAAAATAATGATTGGGCCAATTTTAGAAGCAAATTTAAGCTGGCTGTTTTTGTCACATTTAACTTAATTTTGTTTTTTAGAGAGTATGTGATACACCATTAGAATGAAGGAAATTTTAAGATTTTACTATTGCTTAGTCACAGTCTCAATAATCATGAATAATCTTTAAATCGTGATTTTTTTCTCACAATAACAATAATCGTAACATTAACATTTGATATTGTGACATCCCTAGTCACAACTGCCTCAATACATGTAGGATTAGTAAGTGGACATTTGTTCATAAACCTCATTTAACGAGTGTTAAATTAAAGAGAGCGAAATTGAGTTGACAATGTGTACTACTTACCACCCATTTTCTCTTCACAACGCTTGATCCAGACCTCAAAGGATTTGTCTGAAACTGTGATAAAGTCATGAATGAGTTAATTAAAAGAGTTATTGCAGATGGGAAACAGAAATACACAAAGGCGGAGAAGCACTCTGTATGTTCACGCACGCACACAGTGCCTGCCAATCATGATAACCTGGCAGAAGTCAGATGGATATGTGTAGCACCCTTGATTTGAGTTGTAGCCATTATCATGGAATGGCTCGCGCTGAAAGCGTTCAGTAAAAGGCGGAACGTTATGACAAATACTTCAAGCTGACTGGGCTGAACAAGCAGAGAAACTGAACTTGTATAAAATCCAGTAAAGAAAAGCAACAAGATGTTTCCCATCCACAAATGCAAAAAGTACTTTCCTCTGCATTTCAAAAAATAAAATAGTCCTGATTTGTTCCAAAATAGGCCAAAGTATGTATGTTGGTGTTGTCATGATTGTTTTGGTTTGTTTAGCTTCCTTCTTATTCCAACTAGTGCCTCATTCACAGTCTGACTCTGCCCTCCCTCCCCTTGCTAATAATATGCTTTTCTTTCAGCATTCAGTCTGCTACGACAGGGGAATCGCTTGGGCAGATCAGAGACAGAGCCCCCACCCTGAGCCTCTCCACCCAGCCATCACAGCACTCTTCAAGCTTGCCAGCATCCATTGTACACCAAGAAATAATTGTTACTTGCATAACTAATTGTGGCGTGGTACTTGCAAATTAAGTGAGATTTGAGACAAATTAGCGAGACTTCATCTAGCTGTGCATGTTAATGCAAATAATTGCTTTAAAAATGTTTTGTTGTTGCTGAAAGATTGCTAACATGAACAGCAAATGTCCTTTATGTTTCGCTTTTCAAGATCTTTTTGCAGCTTTTGGAGAAGCTATTCTATTTGAGTAAAAAATAAATCAATAAATAAAAGACTATATTGACTATATCAATAAACAAACAACTATATTGATGTCGGTGTAATCCCTCATTCGTCCAGGCGTGTTCCATAGTAGAAAAAGCTTCAGTTGTAGTCATCTGGACTCAGTTTGAGACGTTTCGACTCTCATCCAAGAGTCATTGTCAATAAAAGAATTTAGATCGAGAACTCCGATATTAATACTGTTCTGTGGTAAGACCCGCCCATTGGGAGGAGCCTTCCTGAAGTAGAAAGAGTTGTTTGTTTCAACAGAAACTCCCACCCTGAAAAAGCAGGACAAAAGGGAAACTGAACAGAGAAAGAAGGGTGTTTCTATCCCTTATGTGTCTGGCCTGTCGGAAAAACTGCAGAGAATTTTTAGACAACACGAAGTCCCTGTTTATTTTAAACCAGGAAACACTTTAAGACAAAAACTGGTTCACCCTAAGGACAAGTTGCCGACTCAAAAACAGAGCAATGTAGTTTATTCGATCCAATGCAGTGAAGAAAGCTGTAAAGAACGGTACATAGGTGAGACTAAACAGCCTCTACACAAGAGGCTTTATCAGCAGAGAAGAAATACTAGTTCAGGACCACAGAGCGCCGTGCATCTCCATCTTGAAGCCTCTAATCACTCATTTGAAGACGGTGAGGTGAAGGTTTTAAGCAGGGAGAAAAGATGGTTTGAAAGAGGAGTCAAGGAAGCTATTTTTGTTAAAAAAGAAAGACCTTCTTTAAACAGAAATGGAGGGCTCAGATTCAATCTTCCTGGTATCTATAATGGAATACTGAACCCCTGGAAAGGTAGAGGACCAGGACAAGGACATTTAGATGCTAATCAGGTACTCAGGGTGGTTGAGCCAGGGTCTCACAAAGACAAAGAGGATTCTAATAGCCCATTAAAATTCTGAATAGGCTAGCTCGGTAGATAAAAGGGGGGAGTTTCTGTTGAAACAAACAACTCTTTCTACTTCAGGAAGGCTCCTCCCAATGGGCGGGTCTTACCACAGAACAGTATTAATATCGGAGTTCTCAATCTAAATTCTTTTATTGACAATGACTCTTGGATAAGAGTCGAAACGTCTATTTTTTCAAACTGAGTCCAGATGACTACAACTGAAGCTTTTTCTACTACAACTATATTGATACAATCTTGAAGACTATATATTGCTCACCACTAGATGCTACATAATTTATAGTGGTCCACAGCACTTTTATCCCCTTAAGTCTGTATTGAAGTTGTGAGTTAAGGAGACACGCTGGTGCTGACAGAGCTGGAGGAGGTGAGTAGGAGGTTGTGAAGTTTATACTTGGGGCAAAGGCCTGAACTCACCGTCGAGCTGCTGTCCCTGCGTGAAGGCTGCACGTGCCAGCTCCAGATGGTTCAAGTGGTACTCTGCTATTCTGCAGGCAACATGGGAATAAACTGCATTTACATCATCATAGACCACCCAAAACAAATGCACGATCTTTGGTAAGCTTTTACCATTCTAACTGTACAATTGACTAGATCAAACACACGTACCCTGTGCGCATTAAAGCCTGTGGAATATTAGGTTTTAATAGTTGTGCTTTCCTGGCATCATCAGCTGCACCTGAAAAATACATAATATTAATGTTATGTCACATTTAACATACAAAACTGTCTGCATGTCCTGGAAGTTTCTGCTATCAAAATGTATTTCTATATTAGTTCATATCACATTGTGTATTGCATAAATTTACATTTCTGAGTTAATATTTTAGCATATGTTTACGCCACACATTGTCACTGTGTGGCGTAAACATCTTTTTCAGGCTTTTTTGTTACAAGAAAGTATTTAGTTTTTGTTTATTCTATTTTCTAATTTTAACTACTTTATTTTCTCATATCCATTGTTGAAAAGGGCAAGTTACTAAATAGGGGTGCTTTATCTGTTCGCAGAAAAGCCAAACCTGTCGTTTGTGTTAACCAAGAGTGCACATGGAAATGAGAATTGGGAGATCTTGGAGAAAGATTGGGGTGTCCGTAGGAGCGATCCAGAGGAATTGTGATAACAAGACGCAGACACAGCGTTATGACGGGCTCTGTGAAAATGTACTTGTTATAACATGAAAAAGTCATTGAAAAGTTAACTTGTAGTAACATAAACATGTAAAAATTAACTTGCAATAACAAGTAAATGTCTTGTTTTAACGTGTCGGTGTAATTCCTCATTCGTCCAGGCGTGTTCCATAGTAGAAAAAGCTTCAGTTGTAGTCATCTGGACTCAGTTTGAAAAAATAGACGTTTCGACTCTCATCCAAGAGTCATTGTCAATAAAAGAATTTAGATCGAGAACTCCGATATTAATACTGTTCTGTGGTAAGACCCACCCATTGGGAGGAGCCTTCCTGAAGTAGAAAGAGTTGTTTGTTTCAACAGAAACTCCCCCCTTGTATCTACCGAGCTAGCCTATTCAGAATCTTAATGGGCTATTAGAATCCTCTTTGTCTTTGTGAGACCCTGGCTCAGCCACCCTGAGTACCTGATTAGCATCTTGTTTTAACAAAAAGGCTCAAATCAATGTTTATGCCACGCTGACAGTTCTATGTTTCTGTACTAAATAAATAAAACATGTGTACTAAAAAATGTTTATTTATATTCATACTGGATATTTATTATCTTTATTGCACTGGAGGCAGATGAAGTGTCACAAACTTCATCCCTAATATTTTTTCTCTTATTGATACATTGTCACAGTTACCATCAGGGTTGTGTTAAAAAAATAGATACGGCGACAGATCGTCACAAACTCAGTATTGATACAGTCACAGTATTGTTTTTATTTATTTATTATTATTTATTTATTTCTAATATTTTGTGGCCATAGGCTTTACTAGACAGGAGAGGCCAGGGTGAAGTGGGGATGAGAGAGCAGGGAAGACACGCAGCAAACAGCCGAGACAGAGTCGAGACCTGTACCCACGACCGGAACACAAGCTAATGTCTGACGTGCAAACGAGGTGGGATAGTTCTTTTGATGCGCTGTTTGTGCTGCGCACTCGGCCGAGCTGAGAAGGAGCTGTGGACCCAAGGAATATTGGTGCCATCATGTGTAAAAGGTATCAATATCCTATTCTCTCCCCATGTAAGATCCATGGACCTTCAAACTGAATCACTTGATACTGATTTAATACCACAACAATATTGAAACAGTCTTTTCACTAATAGTAGTTGTTTAATATTACCATGAATTCTTACATCTAAATCAAAGTTTATCCCGTTTATCTTATTTTATAGTATCAATACTTGTTCAAATGAATGAGTCCTTTTGATATTGTTCTGGATATCGATACTTTTGACAACCATTACTGTTATGTATCATTAATGCAATTTTCATTAGTTGATAAATTACATAACCAGCTCCTATAAATGTGTTTTAGACTTACAGCTGTAGTTTTTCAGAAGTATGTGGGCATAGGCGCGCTGACAGAACCACTCGGCATTGTCCTTCTCTTCTTGCAAAGCTTTGTTCAGAGCCTAGAACATATCAAAGTGCAAAGTTGGAACGTGATGATGAGACGAGACTGAAAGCGAAACTACTTAATGCAGTACATCTACTACGGTGTAATAAGGAAGTAATAGCCATGCTTTTCAGAGGGATGAAGAATTTGGACCATTGCCATAGCGATTAACGATTAAAATACAAATATTAAAGACAATGTTTTAATTTGGGAAACGTTGTGAAATGTTGCAAATAACAGGAAGCAGAGATCCATGAATTAGGTAAAGAATTAAGATCATAATCATGAAAATCACTATGATGAAGAACGATGTAAAAACACAACAACAAAAGAAGCGCAGTGACTAAGTAAATTAAATGGTGAAAATAAAGGAAAATGTAGCTGATGAGGCAGTTTGTTTACCTCTAGAGCTTTCTGTGGGTCCTCGTCAATCAGGCTATCAGGGAAACAGCTACAATGAAGGACAGCACAAACATTAACAACGACATTGTGAGTTGATCCGGAATAACACGTAACGTCACGAGATGAAGGTAGAAACTTACCGTTCTGCGTCCATCGCTTGGCCGAGGACTGCACGGTGCTACAGGAAAGTTCCAGACGAGCGGCGGTGCACGGAAACACAACATCCGTTTGAAAGCACGTAGACGGAGACAGCGCCCTCTGCGGTCTGGATGAACAACGACACCCAATAACGCCATACTAAAGAAAAGACCGTCATCGAATTGCCAGAGTAGATTTTTCAAAATACAATTTCTCAAGTACAAAGAGTGGTCGAGGAAATTATTCAAATAAAAGTTTTTTTTAAAAAGAGTGGGGGAATTAATATTTCTTACTTGGGATAAGAGTAACTGTCTGGACGCAACATCTGATTTATATGTAAGTGTAAGTGTAAATATAAACAAAATATGGTTTCCGATGGTAGACTACAAAAAGGAGAAAAACCAGATCATAGCAAGAAACATTTAAATGTTCAAAATCATTTGAAGTCAACATAAAGCTTAGACAACGAAGACTTTTACTCAAGTAAGAATATTGTTAAACTGTAAAATATATTACAACAGAAATGCAACTGTTGAGTACTACACCTCTGTGAACCAGTATCTACAAAATCAATTATTTGCAAGTTACTATAAGATAAAAAAAAAAGCTAAGCTGACTCATTAGACTGATAAAATCATATGTGGGTAATGCGTCAACTATATAAACAAAAACATATCTAGAGAAGTGCTGCGGAGCAAGCCTCGGTTGCATGTTGTCCCCATTTCCCCATTGGCATTGAAAAATGGGTCAAATGTAGAGGATAGGGTTAACATGTAACTTAACCTTAACACATAGCAAAACATACAAAAGTTAAAATAGAGTTTGAGCTGTGAAATCAAAGTTAAATAGACACAATTATATGTAAATGCAAAGCCAATATGTACAAAGATAAGCATTTTATTTCTTGCATAGGCTAATTGGGTGCAAAAGGCATATATAGTCTATAAAGCAAATAAAAGTTTTATAAACCTGAGGGAAAATGGCAAAGAACACAATTATACAGTATATTGTGTAATAACCAACACATTAAGGCTTTAGAGGTCCATACAAGTTAATAATATTTGTATAAGAAAAACACAATAAACACTAAATAATTATAGTATACATAAGGCACAAAAGCAAAAAGAGCAACAGGGTCATGTCACTTGATTGTCACAGAAGAGCAGCAGTGTCAGACTGCAGTTTCAGAAATTACAATAATCCCTTGTTTTCAATCATTTACAAAAAAAAAACAGTAAAATTAATGGAATGTTTCCCTTAACATCCTCATGGTCCTCAAAAACCAAGGACGCTGCGTCTTCAGGCACTTAAACAGCAGGAGTAACTTTTAGTGCAAAACCATTTCAATGGCAGACCTTAATTAGCGTGCAACAGTTACGACACGTACAAGGGTAAGACGGAGAGCAGGCACCAGACAGTGTGATCATCAGAAAGTCACTCCAAAATCAGGAGCAGGAGTGCAAGCATGTGTCTGCAGACGATGCAGCAATAGAGCTTCCAGTGCATTAACTTTGGTGAAAGATAAAGGCAATAAAAACGTTAAATAATGCTGAGATAGATAAAGCTCATAAGATGTTTATCTTGTCCCATTACATCTGGAGAAATCATTTGAGACTGAATCTCACCTGCTTACATTTTTCACTAAATGACTTATGCCTCCTTTTCCCCTCATTTGCAGTCGAGGAAGCCAAAATATATTTACATAAACGTCAATGTAGGATGCCCAAATAAAATCAACGTCGTCAGTTTTTGACATTTTGTACTGTTCATTTGCTGACTATATTAAAATTACCAAAAGTATTTCAGAATACTGCAGATGACTATTGGTTAAGGAAAGGAGACTTTTCTGTCATATTGTGAGATTTAATCACAAAACCACTCAGGGATGCAACAGAGGCACGGAGTGGAGTACCTGAACTAACTGCAAACATATTGTATGCTGTAGTGAGGTTTGGTCAGGCTTTGGATCAACAGCATAAGGTGAAATTGTATAAATAGTTGGGGGTCTTCAGGGATTTAGGAATAAAGGAATATCTTATCTTATTTGTGTTAGGCTACTTAATACACAAGCTACACCAATTCCACTGTAGTTTTTCCACAGAGAGATTTTTTTTCTCCGTTGTTGAGAGCAGGTTTCATGTCCACTTCCAGTTCGGCTGCTGCCTGCCGCTCACACAGGCTCCCCAGCAGCTGAGCGGTTTTGAAGACAGAGCCATGACCCGACGGCTGCAGAGACTGGACCTTCTGGAGGTTCTGCAGGGTCCGCAGCATCTCAGCGGAGACAATGGGCAGATGCTGCTCCTGAATGAGGCTGTTCTTGGCCGACCTCAAGACTGTCTCACGCTGCGCCTCAGCTTTGGGAGTCGTCCTGGTCTTTATTGCACCAGGAGGTCGTAAAGATGTTTTCTTCTGTGGAGGTGAGGAAAGCGTCTCCTGTTCAAATGATTGGTCACACGAGGATATTGTGCTATCGTCAGAATCATCTTCATCGGAACTGTTTTCATCCTCCTCTTCTTCTTTGGAACCTTCTCCGTCAGTGATATAAATCATTTCTTTAGGTAGTGACGTGAACTGGTAGACTAAACGTTGGCCCTCCACCTTGTTCAGAATGCCTCTCTGGTAGTAGTACCTGGTCAAACAAAATTAATAATTAAAAGTGAGTTATAATGTTCAGGGATGGCAAATACATTGTATGATCTCGGGGTAAGAGTGATGATACCCTAACCCGAAAGCTGGAGGATAGGCTCAGAATCAGGATTACTTTATTTATTTCCAAGCAGAAATTATTTTAATAATTATTTTTGTTATCAAAACTTGTCTTTTTTCTTCTTTTTAAAAAAAATCTTCCCTTGAAAATAAAATAAGCATGTATTGTAAAAGTGAATATTATAACATCTTTAAATATGTATATGTTCTTGCTCAGACCAGGTTCTGTGTTGACACACTGCCTAGAATGTATCTGGTGTATGCGTGAATTGGTGGTGGTGGTGGTCGGATGAATCGAAAGTGAAGATTGGCAGCCTCACTTTCAGTAGGTCCCAGGGCAGCTGTGGCTACAAAAGTAGTTTACCATCACTGAGTGAGGAGAAAATGAATATTGACTATAGTGTAGTGCTTGGAGAGGCTTCGTTAAGCCTTTAAAGCACATTATTAGTGCAAGGCATTTTTGTTGGAATAAACATACAATGAACCTGTTTATAGCTGAGACTATTTGGAAGAGGGTTTGATATCACATTCAGCCACAAGAGGTCACAAACCCCCAAACAACTTGCAGTGGTTCCAAGCTCAGGTAAATGGGAGATGTTTGCAATTCAGATATTCCAACTGTCCATGATATAATCCTTTTGATATAACAATATGATATCAAGATAACATGATTACTGTTACATCCCAAGTATTAAAAGCTAAATAAATGATGGCACAGTTTTGCATATACAGTATTAAATATAAATTGAGGCTACAGTAGTTCAGAGGTAAATGCTGTGTTGTACCTTAAAGCTCGACCCATTGTCTCATAATTCATGTCAGGCTTGTTCTTGTGTTTGCCCCAGAGTCTGGCAACAGCTTTTGAATTAACCAATTTGAAGATCCCTTGGCGATGATCAGTCCATTTGATGTAGCGAGGGCAGACTTGTCTGTCTTGCAGCAACTCCATCAGGAACTGCCACAGATACAATGTGGTTCCTCCTATAGAGAAAGGGAATATCTTTTGAGCAATGTTTATAATTTTGTCTAAGTCTAATTCATATAATATTTTTTCCGACTACTGACTCATATTAGATACCTTTATTATATCTGTCTTTTTTTATAGTAATGTCTGGTGTTGGAGACTCAGCTCTACGGCTTCTGTGTTTCTTTCCTGAAATTAAGAATGAGAATCAATTCTATAATGACTTACAATTACAACACCAATCAACATTATTCTTTGTACATGAAATGACAATGACTAACCTCTCTTTTTGGACTGGGTTGTAGCAGACTGCTCGTGGTGCACAGTGTGCCACAGAGGCTGGTCGAAAGCTCCCACAATGCCCTCTGCTGACACCGTCACCTGGGTAACCGGAGCAGCGATGACATCACCCAGTGACGGTAAAAAGACATGGGCTGCAGGACACGGATGGGTTTAACCACAGCAAGAATAACTGTCTGAAATACCCTTTAGAATGCTTTGTCACCCCCATATTATAAACTCCAGAAAGGAGGCCACTGAAGGCAAAGTAAAGTTGACCATAAAACATTTTCAACATTTAACCAATATTGGATGTAAATGCTAATGATTTTGAGTCTTTCAGACAAAAGTAGCAACAGTTTTGAATTTCCAGGATAGAAATGTTTGTAAGTTTGATTTTCTATTAAATTGATTTTCTTTAGCTTCAAAATTGTATTTTATTGTCACACAAAGTAAATCGCTGTAAACTATGTAATATATCTGTAGATGAAAAACTATTGTGTGGTAAACATTTCTGCACACATTTGTCCAGTAAAACCTAAAACTCATCATTTTGTTTTCATCAAGTATGCTCAGTGTCTATAATTATCTCCTATTAAATACACACATAGCGTAAAATATAATTTACAATGTGAATGTCTTTAAACAGGGCTCTGATACAACACACATGTATTTGAGTGGTTACCGTTTGCCAAACTCCCCTTTATTGTTCATACTTAATTGAAATCATACCCCATTGAAATCCCCATTATGTTCAGTTTTGCCTCAATTTCAATATTTAGTATTTGTTGAAAAACTTAAAATAGGAGCAGCTTACAGTAATGCTCCTCCAGGGACAGTGTGTCTGCACAGTCCATGTTGAGAAGAGAGTCAGCAGCAACAAGTGTCTCCATGGTTTCCTCTTCTCCACTTTCACCTGGCTCCACTACAACAAGAAAACGCAGGGTTTATCAAGTCACCAGTAATTCAAACAACTCAACTAACACGAAATATTAGTTTACTTTATAAATAGACAAAGACTGTGAATTGTTTTCGGACACTTGTCTTGGACTACTAGCTAGATGCTTGCCATAGCCAACATCTGCTAACAGCTGCTCGGTCATCAACTTTTGTGTCGCTCGAGGCTGTGACCGAGAGTCTACGAAGAGTCATCATCTTAGCAGAAAGATTAAAAGGCACTGTAAATCGTCCAAAGCATTAACATGTCTTTCTGTTTTCATCAAAGGCATGGGTATCATTAGCAAATTAGCATAGCATTTTAGGCATGCCTCTAACTTTCGCAGCTTTCCAAACAAATAAGTAACACAATGCCGCCACAGTATGCACTTACTCTTAAACATTTAATTAGAAATAAGTTATGGCATTAGTGCTTCATCCCGAACTATCGACGTCATCCTACCACTGCCTGTCTTTCCAGGAATGTTTTGTTTTACTTCCTGATATTTTTTGTGTGTTGATAGGTTAAGACTGCGCATGCGCGGTCAGAAGTTATCTTCACATTTTCTGCCACAATACATTTAAAAAGAGGTTCTAATCAAATCGTATGTAATGTACTATGATGACCCGCGGGTAGGTGGTTCAAGTTAGCATGATGTCCTCATAAACATACCTTTGACTAGTGACTGTTGATGTTCGTCTTTGTTGAACTGTTCACAGGTCAAACCCGAGAACAGCAGGTGCGCATGGGGAACTTGCTCTACTACCACCGCAGGGTAATCAGAGCAAGCCATCAGCTGCAAAACACAATAAAACTCAGATTAAAATGTACGTGTGCATGTTAAACAGTTAATTGATGTAGAGTAGTCACCTGTGACATGTCTACATGATCACTAGCAAAATCAAAGATGAGCTCTGACTGTTGTAGCATGGTTGCATCCAAAATATCCAGTTTTTAATTTAATAAAAACATCGTTTTTGAAGAATATTTTGTGTTGTTTGTCTTTCAATGCAGGTTGATGAAGTTGTTGCCAGTGTGAATCCTCCTGCTAATCAGAGGTATTGTTTCCCTGGAGATGGACAGGCCAGTCTCTTCTTCCAATGCAGTGTGACTCTGAAGTAATGAAGAACATTGATGCTACTTTACTGATGACCACAGACACAGAGGCGTCACAGGAAGCTCGTGCTCTGTTTCGATGCTTGATGAGGAAGTCGGGGGCTGCAAAACGGTCTTGTGGTCGAAATGAAAACCTGCATAAGAAGAACAGAAACGGTTTGTATTTTGGTGGGGTAGATGGTGTTGGATGCTAAAACAACAGTCAACACACCACACCTTTAAAACAGAATCACAAATGACCTCACAAGATGCTGTTTAAGAGGTCTGCATCACTTGCCTTCTTGTGGTGTTTATCATGCCACTTTTCTCTCTTATCATAAGAGGCACAGGAAGGAAGCATTTGTACTGTGCAATATTTTCTACAGAGGGAGCCGTGTGCAGAGGGAGGAGGCAGTCACTGAAGTGGAGCATAAAACGTTACAATGTCGTTGTCCAGTGTTACAAGGTTACAGGGTGGTTTAGAAATTCTTTGCGTGTCTTTAAATGGCACTTACTAAAGTGACTCCTCCTCTCTTTGTTTTATTATCACGCTCACTGCTTGCTTGTCACAGTCTTTTCTTTCCCTCCAAAAAGTGTTTCAGTCCCTGTCACAACTAATGCTGACTGGTTTGTTGTGCCATTTGCAGTGGTTCACAAGGCCTCCGCCCCTCATAATGGCTTTTGTAAACACAGAACCTGCAAATACCTCCAAACAAATAGTATGTCAGTGTAATAACTGTTCTCATTAACTTTCAATCAAAGTAGTATTCCTTTGGACGATAAATGTTTTGTTCCTTTTAAATACTTCTCTATAGTTGCAGCATTAGGGTTAGGGTTAGAGAGTTAAATCATTTGAAATAAATAATTTTAGTTGTGTCGATGCACAGCGTGTTTTTGGTCAGTTATCATTCAGGAAGCACAGCACAGTTAGGAGGCACCACTTCCTGAGTTTTGCACCAAAACGACTGCCAACATCTCTGCCAGCGGTGTCCTCTCATTTACAACTTCCTCTGTTGTTTGCGTTTGAAACAAAATACCATCTGGCATACTCATCAGAGTGAAGTAAAACATTAGTTCAAGCAAAAAACAAGCGCTGCACAACATTAGAACAAATATGCTGTGTTTATTACAAACAATCAACATAATTAACAATAATTTTAGTTCATTTGAAGGAGAGTATAAAATCAGCATATTCCTCTGTGGATCAATACAGTTTGCCTACGTGTATCCTTAACTGGTGGTTTCTTAAACTTAATACAGGATTAGTTACAAACTAAATAATATTGGCCTTATTTGATTGAAGGAGCTCTAGAGTTTTAAATATATTGTATTTAAAACACTTTGTAAACACTTTCCCAATTATGTGACATGTGTATTTGCATTCCCCAACTGGAAAGATTAGATATTGGCAAGATGCCATTATATTTTAGCAACACAAAAATTGTCGGTGCAGCAACAAACTTGTGTTTTGGGTTGTTTGGCTTTTGTAGATTATGGTGGCCCTTTGTATTTGACACATTTTGTGGCGTTTGAGTGGAGGCTGCTCTAGACTGACAAGCTGTAGGTGTTAGCTTCCCCTGCAGCTGCCTGTGGCTCTTATACATATCTAACACTATAGGGCTTTGTTCATCTGTCACATAGGTTAGTCTGTGTGAAGTGTGTGCCAGGCCCCTGAGGACACTGATAAGCCCCATAACATTCATTCCCCAGTTTGTGTATCAAACAGTGATATAGAAACAGAGAGGCAAAGGCGGTGTATTTTTGTGTGAACTAGGCCAACAATATCAAGTGAAGCAGCTGCTGATAAGCCCCTCTTGTTGCTTGGGGTAACTCTGGGCTTGTAAAAATGAACGGACAAAATAATGTAAAAGAACAGAGAAGGTAGCTGCAACAAAATTGCTTTTCTGTCATTTAAAATGGTTTGCAGTTATTTGATAAAAACAACGTGGAAGCAGGTTATAAACAGAATAACTTCAGAGCAATACTTTCACTTTCTCTTAAAACTCTTGACTATCGAATTTAAATACCTTTTCTTCTTGAAATGTATGATTAAATAAGTGAAAACAAATTGCACAAGAATGATTCAGTTGTGATTTCTACAGTTAATCAAAAGCTTTGTCCTTACCTTATGTTTGTACATTGACTTTGTTGCAGAGCAGCAGCTGACAGCTACAGCAGAGGTTGGCCTTAATCCACACAAGAGACATCACACCTTCTCTGACCTGGGATCAGTTTCTTTTGGTAAGCTTTAAATCAGAGTGGACCATGTTTTGTCTTCTCCAGCGTCATTGTCAGATATTACTTCCTCCTTTTTCTTGTAAACTCTCCTCCCTTCATGCTCTGATTGGTTACCTGTGTTTTTAGTCAAGGTAACCCGTAGTGACCATTGTCAGTGTGGAGCAAATGTAAACATGGGTGTATTTGCAATGTAAAGTGACTGACGGGCGAGGGGCCGATCTGCAAACAAGCATGAGGTTTGATGAGGGTGAAGATAATATCATTATATAATGATATTATCAAGGATAAAATTGTGTTTTTGGTAAAACAAAAACACTTTGTTGTTCTACTTCTCTGTTGTTCAACTTGTAAAGTTTTGCCCAAACTGAAATATTTTAGTATAAATGTAAACATTCCATACAAATAAATGACCCAAGGTGCAAACAGGGATAACACACAGAAGTACTAGTTTTTATTAAGTCCCTTATGCACCCTAGTGGCGAAATGCTGCATTGACAAATACAAAGTCAGCTATTTTGACCTAAGAAATGTATGCAGACATTTTTCAAGTCGTTTAAATTCAATAACTGCAGTCGCCTAGCAGGGATTCACAAAATTGTTGATTTATCCAACAGAAGGTTAGAAAATGAATGTGTCATCGTTCAATAATAGAGAAGCAGATTAACCAACATTCACAGACAATAGGAAAATGGATAACTGTCCCAGAGATCCCCAACAACAATCTTTAATCTGCACCTAAAATGTTTTATTCATCCATACATTTATAAGTGACATTGTAAATTCAAAGTTCATTTTCTCCATGGTTTTCTCCCATAGGGACTTGAAGAGCAGCCCTTAAAGTACCACCTAAATACACAAAACTTTACAATCTTGTATGTAAATTTTCAGTCAGATCTAGTTTACTGAATACTAAACTAGATTAAAGATTATAGAACTAAACCAAAATTAAAATGGCCAAAAATTTACATATTTGGGATTTGAAAATCTGAAAAATGCCAGGTTTAGGACTAGAATAGATTAATATTAGTGAAGTACAGGTCTTTTTGTGAGGGCTTAAATGTGAGAGCTGAGAATGGTGTATACAGGCATACACAACTGGAATGAGATGTTGTATTAGAAACATTAAAAAGAGATCTATGTTTTTGCAAGTTTCTCATGGAAATAAAAATGACTCCAAACCTAGAAGCGTACATGAAATATATACACTTTAATGTTTTGAAATAACTGAGGATTTTCTTGCTTGACTCTTTCCATTCAAAAAGTTTGATTAAATAAATGTCATATTGTCATTTTCATTTCAGGCGATTGTGCTGCATTCTTTAATTCAGTATATCTAGGATCTTAACACAAGCAGATAATAATAATAATAATAATAATAATAATAATAAAGAATAATAATGTAATAACAGTGGGTAACAATGAGTTGATTTATGACTTTACATAACCTGATTGTATTTTTGGGGCACCATTGTACTACCTTCTTTTTTCAGTTTTATCTTTGCGTTGTTTCTTCATATCATTTGTCTTTTGCTTGAAAATTGGGCCGCTTCAGGAATGCTCCACGTGCTTAGCTTGGCCCCAAACATGGTTAACTCCCTAAAAGTGGTAGACAGGATTTGAATATTTCAATATGTGCATGTACAAGGCCAGAGACTTCAGCAAAAATGAGAAAATGTAAAATTACCTGCAAGATATCCAATCCCGGTGCAACCCATCAGTCTTAGTCCACGCAAAAACAAATAAACACATTTGCATACGGCTTGACTGATGTGCTGTCAGTGCACAGGACTTGCTTGGAGGCAAATCCTTCTGTCATGCCAGCTTCACACTCCATATGCGGATCTTTATGGCTCATATAAATGGCTGGTTGTATTACTATGATTTGTTGTCTCACTGTCCAAGGAGTCCTATAAAGGGGATACATCAAGAGTATAAGGCTTTATAAGGGACGAACTGCTGAACATTTGAAGCGGAGGAAAGTGGAAACAATATGAAAGATTTGCCCCCGAATGTTTGTGATGAATTCCTTCTGCTCACCTCATGGTCTACATGTGCAACGGGTGAAACTGAGGGGGTGTTTTTGTAGTTTGGCAAATGGGTTGATTTCCAGCAGTGATTGAACTACTAATTACATTAATGCTTGTAATCATTCAAGAAATCAAGGAATAACTTTCACTTGCTGGTTTTGAACCTAGTTCAAAACACTCACTCCTTGAAGCATTGCCATGGAAGGACTTCACTCAAAACAGATATTTTCTTTGTCCTTTCCAAATCTTGCGAGATCATTTGTCAAATAGTAAGGAAAATCTCCATACTGTGATTTAAATCCTAAATGAAAATATGCAAAAGAGTAAAAGCATAAGCATTTGACTGAGTAGAGTGGAGTCAGGGGCAGCAAGCACTAAAGTAGTTCATCTGCTATGTAATGTCTAGTGCAGTGGACTTCTGAAGAGGTCGCAAATTATTTTAACATACTCCTGTGTGTTTACATGCAGTGAATGAATTATATTTCCTTGAAATGTTGAAACGTATATCTTGTCTGAAATAACAGGTTCTCTTCGGAGATAGTTACTGGAAATATTAATCTTGTGAGAATTGTGAGCCGTATTTGTTTTGTCTCCTACATTAATATTGATTATCTTTGATCCAGGGTCATCCAGGGTTTCACTCATTTCATTCAATCATAATACTTTATCTGTGGAACTAGAAAACATTTTTTAAACATAATTTCCTAAAAGATGCATTATGTACTGTAACTTTACCGGTGGCGCTCATGCAACCTGCTTGTCCCTATGGAGATGTTATAGCGTCGCCTGGAACGTAGTAAATCTTTTTTTTTTTTTTTTTGATTAATTTCAAAGTACAATAGAACATATTCTTACTGTGAGCGTGGTCGCCTCTCCAGATATCTGACCTGTAACTTGGCCTGGTCATTTGCTTGTCTTCATTGAAAACTAGATACCGGTAACTTAACAGTCAAGTATACAATGAAGACGTGTAGATGGCATGCTATCCACCAGAAAAGTTATATTGTGCACTTTTATAGTCAAACACTGAGCTGGTAATGTTTCTGCCCTTGTTCGTCACAGTCGGCTCTGTATAAATATGCAAACAGCCCATGGTAATGATTGTAGGAATGTGTGGTGAAAGGGGGCCAGGCCAGGTCTGTCTACACACCCACGAGATGCAGAGCCCATAACTTTTAAGAATTCTTGCACAATCCACCTTTAAACAGATGTTGGAGGGACAGACAGTCCGAGGATGTGTGTGTGTATATGCAGAGATGATCTTTATAAAGTGTAAAGCCCTTCACTGCTCAAGCTAACAGTACCAGTCTATTAAAAGTTCACAGACGCTTTTATTCTCAATGAGCCTGTGTTTTCTCATTACCCTTTTGACATCCATCTGCTACCTTTTTCCGCTTCTGTTTCCCCGGCTCTTAACAGCAATAAAATTGGCTTTAAATTCCAGCTAACTTTCACTTTTAATATCATTATTATCTTTGGCTGAACAAAATGCAATCCGTATGTTGACACACTCAGATGCCCTCCATTAATTGAAACTGCATTGTGAAGAAAAAAACAATTAAGATCAATCAGGTGAGTAGAATCTATAGCAGCAAAGAAGAGAATGGATTTGAAAACTCTTGCAAAGTTGACAGCTCAATGTCCATAAGTTAGCATTGGCATCATGGGATAATAATTCTAAACAGGTTTTGCTAAACATCATAGGGATATAAAGTGCATTAAGCAACTGATTCAAACAAACTAGAATAATTTAGTTGCCGACTCCTTCTAGCAATCTGTCCTGGTTATGTAGTTTCATATTGTTTAAACTATAGGTTTGACACAGTAGTAGTCTTATGGCTTATATTGGCAAAAGTCTAGAAACATAATTTAGCTAGGAATGATCTGAATGCTATTTTGTTTTAGTTATGGGCTCCGAGTTCTTGTCAAACCACATTGAATTGTTTGAAGACAATCTGGAATAACAGAAGCTAGAGGGGTAACAGGGAGAGGAATGCACACCCGGGAACAGCCAAAATAAGGACAACTTCGTGTCGAGGAAAGGGGGGAATGAAAAGTAGTTAGGGATTTTTACAGGACAGAGAGCATCTTTGACAACTAATGTGTCATGTGTTGCACCGCTTTAGCACAAATGTTTGTTTTAAATGAGTTCTCTGTGTTTGCCCCTAGCATCACATGATACTGGTCCTGTCACGGCTAATTCAAAGCCTCACATGAAACACTGACACCAGGCTTTCCTAGCGCTGTAGAGATAGCATTTTCTAAAAACATTTATTGAAAAAAAAAGTGACAGTTGGGCCCATAAACAGATACATTCATAATAATAGATGTTCAATAAAATGCTATAATACAAAACAAATAACTTCACATGTTTATGTAACATCAGTAGTTCAGTTATAACTTGTGGCAAATACATACAACATTTCTGGACAAGTGAAAGGGTGTACATCAGGAGAGTATGCAAAGTGCTGTGGAGTCACATTGTCAAATACTGAGTTGAATTCAGGTTTTGCTTGCTGACTTAGTATCAGCATAACTCTTTCATCTGCCTTTGTAAAGTCCATTTAAACTAATTTGTGTACTCGGTATAGTTTTATTTCCTGAAAAGTGGATTTGTCTTGTGGTAAAAGTGCAAAATGTCAATATTACTATAGATTTAATGATGTAATGTAGGTTTAGTGAACAACTCGTGTCATCTCTGTATTGGAGGAACCGTTAGGCAGCAAGTGATCATGTTCTACTTCAATCAAACACATTGCTTGCTGTACTGAACATAGTTTTGAGAGAATTACATATCAGATAAGGGGCCAATTGCTATCGCTGGTAGGTGTTAAGCTTAACTGAGGAGTAGAAAAGTTTGTCCTTCACACATTTTACCATTTAGTTTGGTCATTTTGGCTCCCAGTCACTTACTTCTCCACTGTTCATAAATCACAAATTACATCCATAATTAACATTCACCATTCAGGATTCCTATATTATCCACTTCTATCCGAAAAGCAGAATGCAGCATATTGTTGAGTTTCATTTTTCTCTGTCTTTTCCAAACTCTTGTTGAGGGAATCGCACGAAAAGTAGCACCTCATTCATCTTCCTTGCGTTATCAGCTTCTGTCCAGAGCCCTGCCCCCTCAGGCCGAAGTGGTGGACTTGTTGGTTAGTCTGGAGTTGCTTTGGTCCGAGGCGCGATCGGACACTTTCATCTTCATACACGACTGCTTTTCATCCATCAGCAACTCAGCCGGGATGCACCAGCAGCACAGACAAGACTAAAGCCCAGGAAGTGAAACGTTAAAAAACAAGATTATGATTGATTTTATGCTATTGATTAGTGTGGGGACTCACCCTGAAGCAGTTCTTGAAACGCTTGCTGACCATGTACAGGGCAATTGGGTTGATGCAGGAGTTTACAGACGCCATGTTGATGCCGATGTAGTCCAAAACAAGGAAGAAACTAAAGGAGAGGTAGATATTTTTACACTCATTACATATTTTCATATAATTGCGTCTGTTTTCTTTTTTTTTTACTTTCTTTTTTTTATTTCAACAACATATATACAATGAAAGAAAAAAAAAGACCAGAGAGAAATAGAATAAAAAAAACAGTAGACATCCAGAAAATAATAAAGCAAAAAAAAGAAAATCAAGGCTCCAAAGTCTGTCAAATGTGTCCATTTTCAAATTAAGTCTGAATGTAATTTTGTCCATACTACGAATGTCCAGTATAATGTTAGTCCTTGATTGTCAGGGCATTTTGTGCCATCAATTCATCGATTCTCCAGAGATAGCTGCTGGTTGTGTCCATGGCAGGAGTTCTGAGACCCTAATAAAAAGAGCAATATAATTTTTCTCTAGAATTGTTGATGGGGATCTATGTAAATCTAAGCGATTCCGTTTGCCATTTAACTGGGTAGGTCTTTCTAAAGGTCAGAGGGGGATGCCAGAATTAATTGATTGAATTTTCTTTTTTTGTTCATGAATTTGTATCCAGACATTGGACACCTTTTTTTTGAGTAAATTTAACTAATTTGACCAAAATAATCTCTGGTTTGGTCAAATATAATAAATAGATCATCTGCATAGCTGGAAATCTTATGTTCCATCTTATCAATTGTATCACCATGAATTGTTTTTGTTTAATAAATTGAGCCAATGTTTCCAAACACAAAGCAAACAGGAGGGGAGACCAGGCACAGCCCTGCCTGACACCCCTTTCCAGAGTCAGTGGAACTGTCAAATGACTATTGATTTTAATTCTTGATATTGGACCATCGTAAAGAGCAATGATTTTTATAATTCAATTGTCGATTCTCATCGTTGAAACTAATTATTACAGCTTTGTTTTGCTGTTTTTGTATATGATTCATTATGTGTAAGGATCGTATTATGTTGTCTTGTGTTTGTCGGACTAGAAATGGGTCTATATGAGGCACAATCAAATCAGTCCTTCCCTTCTATTGGTATCAGGGATATGATTACTTCTTTCCAACTATTGAGTTTTCATAAGTGCGCAGTTAAAAGTTGCCAAAAAGAAAGGAGTAAGTGTGTCTTTTAAAGCTTCATACCACTCTGAAGTGAACCCATCGCTCCCCGGAGATTTATTGTTCTTTCATCTTTTGATTGCACCTTATATTTCTAAAACTGTTATTTCATCTCCTATTTTTTTATTTTGTTCTTCTGACATAACTGTCAAATTGAGGGTGCCCAGAAAGGAATTTATACCATCTTCTTTATTGTCTGGATTTTTTTTAATTTTTGAAAGTTTTTCATAAAAGGATTCAAATGCTGATTGAATTTGGTCTTATTTTGTTAAGATTACATAATTTCAATCTTAATTTCAGAGTCGTTTACAATCTGGTCCATGACATCAGCATAGAAAGCAATATGTGTATACTCCCTGGTGGAGATCGTAATGAAGGCCTCCCCCCCCAAAAAAAAACTTCTCAGGCTCTCCTGACAACAATCCTCAGAAGGGACTGGATATTTCACCTCCTTAACTCACCACACCCTCGCTGCACTCTCATGTATTTTCCAATTTTCCACAAATCCAATCTACACAGAGTTTATTTATCAAAACAGACAGCCAACATGCGGCACAAAGTCTGATGTTTAAAAAAATAAAATCATGTCACAATCATCAGTCTCTTCAAATTAACAGACATGTATTGTCATGTGACCACAACCCAAACTCACTTACCCCTTGTTGGTGACTCCATCTCTTGTGTTGTTTAGTTCTCTGTGTTTTGCATCTTCCTTAAGAGTACCTCTGCTTCTGCTGGTGTTCTAAGCACGTGTTTTTACCTCCAAAAGTCACCAGGAAAGAGAACCCATGTCTCAGTTTTCTTCTCCTGAGCTACTCACAGATGTGGTGGAACCTGACGAACCTTGTATGGAATATCTGGAGCTAAGAAGACGCGCTTGCCTTTCTACTGGAGGTCTCCTTTAACTCTTGCAGCCTTCAAGACACGTTCCTTCACACGATCGTTAAGAAACCTTATTATCAGGCCTTGTGGTTTATCAGCTGCTGCTCTTAGTTTGCCCAGGCGATGTGCTCTTTCGATTGTGATAGGAGGGACTTCAACTCCAGAGCCATCAAGGAGCTCAGGAATAATCTTCTCCAAAAAACGTTCGGTATCCTCTCGATCTTCTCCCTCCAAGACCCCCACAAGCCTATGGTTAGGTCGACAAGACCTGAACTCTAAATCTAGGATCTTTTTTATATATTAATGTTCTCCGACTCAAGCGTTGTCAACCTGGCCCGCAGCGCCTCCATCTCGGCCCTTACTCTGTGCAGATCATCCGTATTAGCTGAAACACGCAGCTCAACTTCATCCATGCTTGCTCCGGTTTCTCCCGCTGCTTTTAGCTGTTTTTTTGCCGGGCCCATGGCAGCTAACAACTCGGCTCTAAGAGACTCCATGCCACACTCCATTTCAGACATCTTGAGCCATATCTGATGATAAGTTATATTCTCTCCTTCCAAAGCAAAGAAGTCGTGAGAATTTCCATCTGGGCCGGCGAGACCCCCCGTCTTTGGAAGGGAGGGACTGCGATTCTCTGCTTCGGGTTTGCTAGCCATGTTAGCCATGTTAGCCTGGTTAGCTTTGTTAGCGTAAGATGCAGGCTGTTTTCCAATGGGACAGTGGGCCATCAGCTTTGGCCATCAGTTTGTTTTGGTCCCGTAGTGTTACCAGACTTGTGCCTTCCTTGTTTACTCATCTTTTGTTCATCCTCTTTGGGATTAGGTCGGTCAAACAATGATTTTAAAGCCAGGAGAGGTGAGAGGTGCGTCTGCTCAAAGCGCCACCATAACCGGAAATCCTATACAGTATGGTGGGGTTTTCATGTTACCTTAGAAGTTCACAGCGATTAGGGTCTTTCTCGTCGTAGATGGTGAGTTTGAGGATGCGGCTCAGATGGAGTGGCAGCCAGCAGAGAGCAAAGACAAGGACCAGGCAGAACACAGTTTTTGCCACCTCTCTCCGCTGAAAAAATACAACAGTTGACATTTAGAAAGACAAGCAAAACATAAAAAATATGGCGGTACATTCATTTTGACTTGCAACACTTAGTATATCACAATTGTGTCATAATTGCAAGATCATTCATCATTAATTTGATTATTTTTCTCTATTGTTAGTAATGTCTTTTTACCACAGAATAGCCATTCTTGATGGGTTCATATCAAAGAAGACATCAAAGAATTTGAACCTGTTTCAGATGATCACTCAGTGCAATCTGGACTCCGTTCTTCTTTCTGAGCATCTCACAGGTCATCAGGGTGTAGAAAACAGCAGTGCAGGCCAAAGGTAGACAGAAATATGCTCCAAACAACCACCAATCTTTTGCAGACTTATAAAACTGTACAGAAAAATTAAAAACATGTGTTTGAGCTTACACAAACATCCTCTCTTAGGTATGGGTCAAGCGGTGTCGGAAGCAAATTTCGGAAATGTAAGATGACCCTTGGTGAATGGGAAAGGGGCCCTTGGGTGGGACTCTGACATGTTGAGGTGTGTTTGAAGACCAATTTATTAGAGGACCTCAGAGGCATTAAAAGGCCTTGTGTTTCGTATTTTAGGTTGATGGAAGACATAAGAATCGCAGGTTTCCTGGCACACTAACTATAAGAGTATTTTCCACCAATCATGAGTGCTAAAACTCCCCAGATATTTCTCTATAATAGTTTTGTGTCATTGCTTTATGACTTTAAACTCCATCCAACCCTATTAGAGCATTCCGGATATTTTATTTTTGAGGAACTTTTGACAGATATTCACCTGTGTCAATAATACAGAAAAGTACAAAAAGTCAAATCAGACTTTATAATTTCTGAAAACCTAAATTAAATTAAAACATAAATTAACTAATTAGTTTTATATCTGAAATTGAATAGATCTTTAACCATTTACAATTGATTTTGAAATTCCTTGTGAACCACATTTTCTTGTGTTGAAAATGTTTTTACATTTTGCTTACCCTCATGAGGTCTGTATTCTGCATGGGGTGTAGAAGGCAGATCCGGAGGTGCTCGCCCTTGTAGTCCATGGTGATCATATCGAAGCCTATCGCCTCCGGGACGGCCAGTATGATGGAGATTATCCAGATGAGCGCAATCTCGATGGCCATCCACTTTGGCACTCCGATACCTTTGATACGACTCCATGAGGCCACAGCCCGGTATCTGGACACAATCATATGTGAGGTAAAAGACAAAACAATAAAGCAAAGAAACACCATTTTAATTTTGATATAACTGAGCATATAATACACACTGGCAACACTTCAAGGGAACGTAAGTAAGTTGTGGCAGTTTAGATCTATTCAGCATCTGCCTCCAAAATATGCACTTAAGCATCTTGTGTCTAGACTAGAATAGTTTGTGATAAGGGAAGATCAATCTATCCAAACACTTTATTTTATTTTTGCTCATGCTCCAACTATGCCTATTAGTATCTTTGAATTGTGCGTGGGAAGACTGCTTAAAAGTGTACTATGTAACTTTTCTAATGGCTTGTGGAGGATACAATATTTGTTCTCCAGGGTATTTTAGGTAATAAACATGTATTCAAGATAGTTTAATACCCTTTACCTATAAAAGTGAACTATGGACATTTTGGTGGAGGGTTCGTCGCCTGTCTGTCTCATGAAAATGTTGTACCTTTGCCTGGAATGTTCCACAGTAAGTTAACTGATAATATCTTGCCCATATTCAATTCCAGGCGGTTTTAATGCCAAAATAACTTTGTTTGATGTCTCTGTTTTTTCTATTATGTGTAAAATTTCAGGCAAAACATGTAGAAGAGAAGTAACCCAATAACTTACATAGCGCTCCTTTAATATCATGCTGTGGAACGATCATTCCAGGCAAAGCAAGAACATCTGCATGAAAACAAGCAGAAACGTAGTGTATCTTTGTTGTTGGCGAGTGTCACCATTCACCACTCACCTGTCAATGCTCAGAGCACACAGACTTAGGACTGTGATTCCCACAGAAGCCTTCTGCACAAATGGCACCAGTTTACACAGAGTTACACCAAACGGCCAGTCCTCTGCCAACAGCTGTGGACATAGAGCCAAGTTATAAACTCAATAAAAAATATGAAACTTCCATCTTCAAAAATAATGTCATTCTACAAAAACATTCATACTAATCACTTTATCACTGAGGTAAAAGACAAAAAAAACAAATTACACTCATATTAAAGTTAATTTTCCTTCTAGATAAAATATGTAAAACTACTACTAAAGACGTTTAATGCACATATAATAGAGAACTCCTTATCTGCACACAATTTTTACATTCACCAGACTTTCCTTTGAAGAGACAATTCACTCCTGTTTTCCAGATGTGTTATTATTCTCATATGTCGGGTCTTTATCTCTTTGTACCACTGCCTCGCTCCTGTCTTTGCTCTGGTATGCACACCATGACCTGTTGTTTTCCCTTGCTTGCCCCTTGGTTAAAAAGACAAACACTTCGGGCAGCTCTTTCCTGCACACATCGAACGACCCCCTTTCAGATAATAACATACCAAAGATCTATGAGAATATAGATGGACCGAAAGTGTGTGTGCTTGGAGATTTAATTTGTAGCATTCAACTTTAGTCTATCATGTGACTTTTCCTTAAGAGTTTTAATACCACCATATTAAAGTGATGAAGCAAAGAAATGTGGGGAATGTATTTCAACTGAACAAAAACTGCTTTCCTCCATGCACTGTGGGTTAAAACAATACAAGTCCGAATCCTTTTTGCTCACCTTGTAAACATTGATAGGAATGCCAATAATTATATGCAGCAAGTCTCCCAGTGCCAAGCTTGCTATTAGTATGTTAGGCCCATTCCGCATGCATTTGTTCTTATAGATAATCCTGAGAAGAGTGGAGTTGCCAATGATCCCGACCACAAACACCAAACAGGAAACCACTGTATTGATGTACTTGAACGTGTCTCTGATTTCAGTTGGTCCTGTGCACATTGGTGGCGGGCGTCGTCTTGGCATGGTCATGTTGGGCCTAACCCCCTGCACCTCTCTCTCCACCAGCCCGGCCCTCTGCGTGACAGAACGGGGCTGCTGCTGCTGCTGCTGCTGCTGCTGTGCGTTGATCAATAGTAGTAGGCTGGACAAGACAAGCAACTCCATGTAGATAAAATGTAGATACTTCATGGTTGCTGTTTGAGTAAGATCCAAATTGTCTTCTTTGAAATGACCTGAAAGAGCCAAAAATAAATAAACATTTGTTTGGAAGTTTTAGCTTTCCTTTTTTCTCAATCTCAATCTCAAGTTAGCATTACAAAACATTAAAATATGTTATTTAAATTGTAAACTTGATTAAATAGGGACTGGAGGAGAAAGCAAGCCGGAAAAAATGCCTCTGCCACTAAAATAAATCTTCTAAGTTGTCCTATTTGTTTTTCTCAAGTCAATTTAAGAAAACATAAAATAACAGTCACTTCACATGATCTTTCTGGGTGGAGTCTCCCCATGTCACCGTGGGTTCTCTCCGGCTTCCCCCCACCGTCCAAAGACTTGCATGTGTTAGGCAAAATTTAAGTGAATGAATATGAGAGTCTCTGTGACGAGCTGGTGCCTGTCCAGGGTGTACCCCGCCTAAAGCCCTAAGTCCCAAACAGGTAACAAGCGGTATAAAATAACAGTTATTACATAAATAATTTATCTTTTTTTAATGTTTCATTCTCTTGGGTTGAAGCAAATCATATTTCTTTATAGAGGCCTTCATTTGCCTATTGAGTTTGGGTTTAACGCTCTTGACAAATAAATATGCCCATAAAGTTCACCAATTTATAGCCAACATGCTCGGATACAAGATGAAAACATATTTTTACTATCCACATTCGTATACTTACCTAATCATAAACCAATAGAAATCTTATTGCTCCTTCTTAAGAAGCACATCCAGAGCATAGAAACGGTCCCAGTAAAGTGGAGTGATGTTGTGAGAGAGTCGTCATGTCCCAAAGTGCGTTACATGTGTCCCAGATCTAAAGGTGGTCGTCCCGGGGCCCACACTGACTTCTGCAGTTCACTCGGCCTCAAGACTCTCTCTCACCCCTCCTCTTTTTATGTAGACGAGCAGAGGAGGACGGACACAGGCAGGAACAAATTCATACGTTGAACTGTTTTCTTGATACAACTGATCGGGATGTAACATTATTCAAATTTCAGTACAGTTTTACAGTCGTTTTTTGGGGTTTGTTTTTATCATTTTGGATAGTCCAAAGCAAACTTATAAACCAGAAAGTTTGCACAATAAACCCAGACACAGTGGCACTGATAATATGTGCATCCCATTAAAAATATTGGGATTTGATCATATTCAGTGTCTCAGAAACTTTTTAAACAATACAAGTGTACATTACTTATGTACATTACGCTGAGAAGGTTGAAAACACTGCTTTAAAACATTCTTATCCAAGTCTTTAGTACAGTCCTTTTTTTCAATTAACAATCAAGTCTAATTATATATTTAATATGAATTATTCCTTCATGTTGACTTCATTTAAAACAGACCAAAGTCTATATATACAGACTATATAGTTGCCTCAAACTAAGCCGCCATTGTTATTCTTCTGGTATTTTACAAATCACTGTTTTATTGTAAACCTGTGAGACCGCCTGTTGATGCAGTTGTGACTATAGGGCTGCTTGTCATGTGGTGGACCAGAGTTTGAGTCCCTGAGGCATGTGTCACATTATCACCTTTCTGCCTGCACCAAGTCCGAATCAAGAAAAGAGTTTAACCGGGAAGAGCAGTCATACAATAAAGAGCTTTGAAGCTTCTTGGCATAGGTAACTAAAATCAGCTGTTAAAACATAAGAAATGAGAATATTGTCGGAATATTCTTTTAGTCCACAGACTGTAGACATTAGATGTGAGACCAATGAAAACAAATCTGGAAATCCAGTTGGTCTAAAAGTAATTTAAAGTGACCAGAAATACTTATTTTTTTCAAGAAATAAAAAAAATACTTCTTTATCCCAATAACATGTGCAAATGTTCAACGTGGGCCTAGTTTTCGCAGCTGCTTGTGTTTTAGTCCAGATGGAGCACTGAGCACGGCTTTACGTTTTAGAAGCATGTTATTGGAAATATGTGATGAGGCTGTGCTCTTACATTGTCTTCAGACGGCTGGGAATTTTGTGGAGGATCTTAGAATCACACTGTTTCCATTTCCTTCTTTAACTGGTTCAAAGCTCTTACAAAACACTGGACTAAGACGCTTGTTCTAATAACCAGATGCACTTGACTCAGATCCCATAGTCTTAAATGTCATGAGAAAAATGTCTAACAAAGAAAATTCACTGTGTGTCAACTACATGTTGAATGGATTTTTCACACTTGTGTCTGGTAACTGAATAGATCAACTGTTGTTACTAGTAAGTTGTCAACAATGTATGAGAAGGATTTTTCCCAGAGTAAAGCCTAAAGCAAATACAGTATGTCCATTTCATTATTTGTGAATCATGAACCAATCCAAAGGGATATCAGCTGTTTGTCTCCATGAACATGTTATTGTTCTCCTTCTGTCGTTGGACTCATGAACACTTCTTAAACACATATTTAATCAATCGCTCACTGGACTGTTCACTTTCTGCACTACACCTGTAAATTCAATTGTACATAGTAAACCTTTTTTTTTTATCCTACAGCAGATTTAAATTGTTTTTTTGCCCTTTTTATTTTATAGATGTTGTTTTATCATTGTTCATTGTTTTATGTTGCACTGAATCACTAAAGCAAGTTCCTATGTTTGTGAATTCTGTTCATTGACAATGGCAATAAACCTTTTCTGATTCTGATTCTGCTTTGCATCAAATGATCCATTCTGACATTAAACATATCTATCTTTCATTTATTGAATTACAGGTGTTTTTAGTGATTAAAAACTGTTTTTCTTTCTTTCTTTCTTTTTCTATTCACAGCTTTGATCTTTAACTTGGCTTGGTGGCATCATCTGCTTAATGGATATAAATCAGTTTATTGCCCCTTTAAACTGATATGTGATGTGTGCCTTAAAACGTGCAAATCTAATGATTTTTTTTTAACAAATGCTTTTTTGATACATCTGAGTGAAAACATCTGTATCACGTCGTCTTTTCCTGAAGAAGCATTTCTCTTTGCGTTTTATTAATCATATGAGCTAAGACCTTCAGTTTAATATGATGTGCCACTTATCTTGATCTATTTGACATGTATTTATAAGCACTGAGTTGATGGCAGCGGATAGTGGTTTGTTTCCCTTTTTCTAATACACATCAGAAAATATCAGATGGCCATGGCCTTTTCAACTCTTGTTCGCTCCTTTGTCTTGCTGTGTTGCGCACTCTCACGGTCATGTCTGATCTTGTGAAGATGACAAAGGTGTCTCTTTCTTACAACAACATAACATTTAATAACTACAGCCTTTTCAAGTACAAAACCCAAAATTATTATGTGCGGTGAGAGAGGAATGTTTCCCTTTGAGGTTAACAAATGTATATTGCAAATATTCAAGATAATATTTAAAGGTTGTAGATCAGAAAAGGAAAGAATGTATTCAAGACTTTGGAAATATAAATGGAACTCACAGACACATATTTTTTAGGCCAAAACCTTGAGAAAGACAGAAGTTTGTTTCACATGAACACTATATAAACACAAATAAAGTTAAGTGCAATATACATGCGAGACTAAATTGCTTTTACAATGGAACAAGCCTTAAGATGAAATCAGGCTGTTTGTCAGTTCTAAACTTTTCAGCTTAGTCATGACATTTGCCAAAAAGAATAATCTCTTTAGCATCATTAACGATCTCTCTGACCCACTGCCATTTTAGCGCCTTGTGATTAGTACTAATCATAAATTATTACACAATAAAGTAAAGGTCAGATTAGCATAATACTTTTGATAAAATACAGATTTTTGTTCATGTTAAATGTGTAATATGTTTTCTGCCTGACTTCATGGTGAGGGGACGTTGGGCTTGTCTTGATTTAAATATTTCTGTTAAAGGCCAATTTGTAAAACAGGCAGAGCAGCAAGTGGACCCCACCAGAAGAGTTACTAAGTGCTCCTTTAATTTCAGAAATAAGGTCAATGTGTTCGATACATTTGCTTACACCCTGAGATTGATTAATTCTTTTTTTATGGTGTTTTTATGGCTTTATGGAAAATATTTGGCGGTTGTTGATATTATTTGAACAGGAGCAGCTAAAGCACGTCTAATCTTGCTCCATCTTGCAACAGTGACACCTTTTTATCACCTTTTGCCAACCATTTTTAGTTGGAAGCAATTGCTCCAATTTCCCTAAAAGCAGAAAATTAATATAGGTGAACATTGAAGTGTGGAGGACAAAGAACCAACTTGTGTTTGAACAAATGGGGGTTCATTGGTTTAGGGTCAAAAACAGGGCAGCTCACTTACTGCAACAATATATCCACTGAGCACGCTCAGTTCAGCTACATCCTGACTTTACAGCCCAATTGTGTCCACCACTGTTTATTGCTCCTGCTGTGTGTGGATCGGAGTCCAAGGAGTTTATGGCATCTGCCCTGTGGCCTTATGGGTAAAGTTAGGGTCAACCAGAGGCTCTTGAGCAGATCAATAAAAGTGTAAGGGTGATGTAATAATCTCTTCTCTTCTTTGTTCATTCAGTGCAAAAGTGTAAAGGTTAAGTTATAAATTCAAATTCATCTCAAAAAGAAGTCTAAAATAAGGATGAGCCATTATTGTTCTAAATACATTAACTAGATGTATAACAGATACTCAGATTGCATAAAACTAATATCGAAATTATAGATAATAATTTAAACTAGTATCAAAACTGTCAAAAATGTTTTTTAAATTGGAAATGGTCCTGATCAAGCCAAGCTCTAGAGATGGGTCCCCGAGGAGCTCACTGATCTTGACAGGTTGCTCTACTGGCACTGGATCAAATGCAGGAAATGAATTTCACTTACGAGGGATTACTCAAGTACACATTATGTAAGAACTACTATAAGACAATAACATTTTTATTCTCATTTTTTATTCTCGTTTTGAACTTATTGTCTAAGGTCAATTCAGTTTAACTAAAGCTCATGTTTCCACCAGTGGCCCATATTCTCAGCCTGAATAGTGTCTGAAAAGTTGTCCTGAATGGCGTCATATAGTTAACTTAAATGACTAAACTCTCACCCCAGGCCAGAGCAGGATGTGCCTCTGATACGACTCTGGTGCTGGTGGTCCTCCTGTGACATTGCTCTGTTTGCCCCAAGACTCCTCCTCACAAAGACTCAAGTGTGTCTATGATGTATACAGAGCCCTCTTTGAACAGATGAAGATCTTTGTCCAATTTTCCAAGAATTTCAAAGGAATAGGGTAGCAACCAACTAGAATGTGGCAAAATTATTTGTTGGATTTAAAATATAATTAGTAATGATTCTGTTAGCCCGCCTTATTTATTCAAAGCGCTAAACACATTTAAAATAGACAAATTCATTGTGAAAAATATTTGGGCTCCTTATGATGGTCCAACATCAAGAATTAAAATCAATGGCCACCTGACAGATCCGCAGACTCTGGAAAGAGAGGTGAGACAGGGCTGTACCTGGTCCCCCCTCCGGTTTCCTTTGTATCTAGAACAGGCATCTAGAATATATTAGACAATCAAAAACAATTCATGTTACAATCAATGTGATGGAACATAAAATTGCTGCACAGACGATGTTCTATTATATTTGACCAAACCAGAAATTTCTATGCCTTAAGTGATGGGTCCGATAACTGGCTACGAACTAAATATACAAAACACTGAAATTCTGTCTTAATAGGGGGTCTCCATTCGCCCTTTAGAAAGACCTACCCATTTAAGTGGCGAACAGATTCACTGAGATATTTGGGTGTGGTCCTACAGAAAGATATATCAACAATTTTGGAGAAAAATTACATCTCTCTTCTTACTGATATAAAAAAGACCTGGAAAAATGTACTCCTATCCCAGACTTGACTCTAAATTAAAGGATTGAAACCATAAAAATGTATGTTTTGCCCAGATTTCTTTACGTATTCCAGACTATCCCAGTCTCCATACCCAACTGGCTGTTGGAATAAAACAATTTCAAGATTTGTACGGCAAGAAAGCCACCTATCTGGCTCAAAACTCAAAGGAAATGGAGGCTGGGGTTTATCTTTCAGCTCAAATCAGAGCTTTACTGTACTGATGTAACCCAGAATATGAAGCGCAATGGAAAAATATTGTCTTTTTTACCTAATAGAATTGACCTGAGATTCAAGGTCTGGATTACCAAAGGAATAAAAGTTTTTCACCAGATTGTAACAGCTAATCACATGAAATGTTTTATGTGTTGAAAGAATCCTTTGACTTGGAGTCAATAGTTATTATAACCATGAAAATATACAAAGCAACGCCCACCGTAACCCTCTGATTAAATTATTTGTTAAAACATATAAATCAGAACTCTCAACGGGAATAATATCAAAATTATATAAATGTATTTATGATTCAGGCAGCCACTCTACTAATGATATAAAAAATAGATGGGAAAGAGGGGGTGATTTTAATTTGACTGACGAAGAATGGGAAAATATATGTACTTCCTAGTGGAGGACCACAAAATCACATGTTTGGAGGGAATTTGGTTGGAAAAATGTATCACGCTTTTTCATAACACCATGTCAAAGTGCCCATTATTCACGGGGACAGGCAGACTGTTGGAGAAAAACAAACCACTATCACTGTCCAGTCATTCAGAAATATTGGACATAAGTTAATAATCCACTGCAGACATGTTTTTGACATTGCTATCCCTCTCAACTTTTGAACGATGTATCTGGGCCTCAAAACTCCTGCCATGGACATAATCAACGGATACATCTGATACAGAAATAGCACTTATTCAACAGATTGCGCTGCAAGACTAAGTTGTATCACTCTGAATTGAGTTCTACACAATATCAATCTGGACAGGCTCTCACCGAAAGCCATCGGGAAAGGCTGGAACGTCATGATGAATATTGTAATCTGTCTTTGTATCATTATTTTAAATATTATTGTTTTATTTTTCTTCAGTATCACAAAAACAATGTGAAATTATAGTTTCATTATAGTTTCAGGTTACATGTGAAACTGAAAAAAATTAAAATAAAGTTATACTGGCCAATTTGATTAAAGTACCATTGATAGCTCTATGCTTTTGTATGAATGTACTCAAATAGGCCAAAGCTCGACTGTTGGCGTTACATGTTTCTTTGGGTTCATCCTTTCGACTTCCGCCCAAACTACAATGTGATTGGTCAGACCCACAGCGGCCGGGCTCAAATCAAACAGCCAGTAAGCCAAGTTACTGCAAGACTGTTATATTTCTATTTTCAATCTTGTCTTTTTGTATTTTTACAATTGTTTGAGGTAGGTTATATACCGGTACTCAATGTTTTAATTATTTTGCTTATATTAAATCAACAATTGCAATATCATAGATTTTTGCTCAGAGAAAAAGAGTTTTGAAACTTCCTCAAAAATAACTTTCATATTTGAGACACATACATAAGACTTTGTTTACACAATGTTTATAATTCCCATAGGAACAGGGATGTTCGGTTATTTGCTGTAAGATTGTGTTGCAATAACTCCAGAGATTGCACTTTATAGTTTGCATACTGAATAGGTGACTAATGTTGTATTGAAGCGGAGGTTAAACAATTCTATACGGTATTTGTTTTTTATCTACGTATGTGAGATTATACGTACGAAATTATAAATTTGCATTTTTAAGAATTCTTTATACCCATCCAATGATATACAAGTGCTGTGGTTCCATCATAGTTGTCCAAATCCGTTTAAACGGTGCATTCTGTTGTGTGTGACCTTGCACATGTTTGTTAGTCAACAAAGAGCAGAGAAAGAAGAGCATTGAATGTTAATGCTTATTGATATGTTATAGCTGTTTTTGCTTCTCTTCACTTTTTTTCCACTTTGATATCATGATTAAATGTATATGAAACAAATTGTGCTTTTGGAAATAATCCCCTTCAAAAGTCCAGCTGATGCTGGTGTCGTGGTCTGCTTTATTCTGTGGAGCTGATATAATTCTAGTGTTAGTTGAATTTGTGAATAAAAATTATAGAGAGAATTTGACAAAGCCCACAGATGGTAGTCTTGTGGGATGAAAGCAACACAAACCAAATGTTTGGGCACTTTGTGCATTTCTCCTGGGCTCTGTTTAATATGCTGAATGCATAATATATGAGAAACATCTTCCACATATTGATTTGCGCTGCTGCAACTCGTCTTTTGACATTGATTTAGATATAAAGCGCAACACCAAAAGGATGCAGTGTTTATTATTTTAGATCTAATCAGATTAATGTTTGACCCTAATGATGTGTAGGACTCGACAATGGAGCATTTGTAATGTATGATTATTGCATTGTCCCTGGTGGATGCGCTGCGGAGGCTGCACAGACCAAACTAACAGGAAAATAAAATGTTTCAGATCAGAATTTCTGCCTTGATCTGAGGCTGGTTCAACTCAGTACAAAACAAGCACATGTCCTGTCTTTAAATGTGATTAGGTCAGCTGTCAGTTATACTAAAATAATAATACAATAATTCATTTTAATTTGTTTTACTATCTGCTGTACTTAAGACAAAGTAGTAGAAAACATTTTTACTTACTGTTAATTAATTACTTACTGTTATTAATTTGGCTTTGGAAAATATGGTCTTTGAAACAGGATTAAGAGATAGACTGACTTATCATTTGGCCAATATAGTGGGCTGATATTTGCACTGTTTAGCATATCGGCTGTCAGCCTTTAATCCCCAGCAGCTTTATGTATAAAGATTTATTTGACAATTTTAGTGCGAAGAAGGCTCAGCACAATATGTGACTATACATACACACAGCTCCCTTATTCAGTTTGTAGTATAAATGGGTTGTCGTTGAGTTTGAAGTAAATTCAAATTAGATCATTTGCGTAAAAAGGCTCAACATCTGCCCTATGGAGAGGTGAAGAGTCCATATTATCAAAAGGTTAACATGCTACACTATCACAAGGTCAATTAACAAAGAAATTGACTTTAAATAATCTTATTGAATTCATTGACTCATTAGATAATTTCTATTTTTGTTGAAATTGATTTAACACATTAGTCTGTTTAAGGGAGGGTATTCCCACCACTACCTTGTCTGTGGCTTTTAAGGGTTCATTGTAAAAAAAACAAAAAAACTGACATAGATATCTATATATATTGGACTGAGATTAATAAAGTCCTGCACACTGTTTTCAGTATTGGTATTCCATTGAATTTGGGCCACAAAACTCCTGCCATGGACGGTGTGGATGGATGGGAAAATGGATAACACAAACTGAACCGATGAAGGAATGTACTGACATAGTAATTGACATTAGAAAAAAAAAAGATGTGTTTTGTGCTGCCATTGACTATTCTGTTGTCTCTCTGTGTCATGTTCTGTGTTTTTATTTTTCGGTTTTGTTTTAAATTCTCAAAGAAAAAAATAATATATAAACAGAAAAGAACAGTAAATCATAGTAATGTAAGCAGTCATGAAAGCAATGTCTTTGTTTGCTTTCTGGTCTTGAAGTTGGCCTATTACAACTATTATTAATACAAACCTTTACTAAAAATATCCCACAAAAATCCCCCCAAAATGTCTAATATAAAATCTTCACTAAAATGACTCCCCACAGGCTAAAACCTTGTCTGTAGTTATAGTACTGACTGAAGGAGACCAGTGTGGACCAGTGCTGACCCAGATCATATCATCGTTTTGACATGACATGCAGCATGACATCAATCTTTGCATGTGGCTCTGAAGCGTGAAAGAGCAACACACTGCATCTGTGTATGAAAGAACAGTCCCCAACGGATCCTCTTACAGAGAACAGCTCTCATTAGATTTGGGACTAATGAGGGGCATTAAAGGATGAATTAAACTGATTGAAAAGAATTTGACTTTTTGGTAAATTTGTATATAAAACTAGAAAAGATAAGCACAGATCTTATCTATTTGCTTCTTTTTCCACATTATTCAGTAAATCACATGACTGTTGCTATCCAACCCACACAACCACATTTTATCATTTACGACTTCAGTGACTGAAAACATTTGATTCATCTATTTTATAATAATTTGGCCTTTTTTTTTTTTTTTTTTTAACATTTTCTCATTCTATTTAAAGCTGCAATCTGGAGCTTTTTTGGTGGCGGATCTGCATCCTGCTTTGCTCCATGGAATTTTATAGTTTTATTTAGTATTACCAGTAATGGAAGTAAAAGTACAGATACATGAGCAAAATAACCACTGAAGTAAAAGTAAAAGTATCACATAAAACAATCTACTTCTGTAAAAGTATTGTACCTGTTTAAAAATATACTTTTGTAGTAAATTTATAAAAGTATTTTACACAGATACTGACAACTATAGAGTCAAATGTGTGATTTTGATAAACAATTGTGCTGCATTTGTCAGAATTTTCTTTTCTTTTTGCTTTTTTTGCTCAAAGCTGACTCTGGAGTAGAAGGTACAGATACCTGCTCTCAGATGTAGTGAACTAAAAAGTTTCCACTGTACTTTAAAAAACAGAAGTACTTTTACTTGTGTACTTCGTTACTTTCCACCACTGGTTATTACTTTTCCTAGAATGTTCCACAGTATGGCATTCAAATGATTTAACTTCATGGAGATAAAGCAGGTGAAATAACCAAACCAAGTTACAGGTCAGATCTTTTGAAGAATTTTTTTTTCTGACATTTGTTTAGCAATAAAAACACCTAATTGAATCAATGCAACATAGTTTAATTCCAAACTGTGGAACATTCCAGCAGCAAAGCAGCTGGCAGACCCTCCACTGTAAAAGTGGTGCACCTTCACCCATAATAAATCATATCAACCAACTTCCTCTGGTGAATTTGCATTTAATTATGGATTTGTGAGACCCACATTATTTTTGTGGGTTTTTCATAATTTTTTCATGATTTACTCCAACAATATTGAGTTTGACTTCAATAATTTGACTTGGAAAATATGTAAGTAGAAGACATTTTACTGGGTCACTTTTCCGACCGAACACAAATGTGGAAATCAGATGTTTTCCATAGCTACTTTCTTTAAAATGCATCCATAGTTGTACTGTGCTGCATCAGTGTTTATCTAGTAGAAGTCCTTGCAGCCTTCAGCTCAGTTTGTCCTTATGGGTCTCACCGGAGCGGGACTTTTACCTGTCAGTGCACCTGTGTGTTTTTGGAGCGTGGGGGAGGACCCTGCTGCACCTCTGACAGGCTAAGGACACTGGCACCATTGTTTCCTCTGCAGATTACAGTGTGATACTCGTGCCTCCAGCGGACATGTGACATGTATTTGTCGAGATAGAGTGCGTATCTGTGGCGTGTGTGTGTTTTCGAGCTTGTGTATTTCATTGATTGTGAGTCCCTGCAGTACTTGGCTAATTTGCCACAGTGAGGTGAACTTGTGGTCGAATGTAAAGAGCAAAGGAAAGCAGTCGGCAAGAAATAGAGGCTTAGTTACAGTATGTAGCAATGTACAAGGCTAATGTTAAAGGACTGTGACTGATCAGATGTAGAAGATCTCAGATATTTTCACATTTTCACAATGTACTATTGGCATGAATAGATGATTCACATGGTTTAATTGCAATGTTTTCAACTTAATAGTATTAGTAATATTAAACTGTATTTTCATCTATAAATACTTTTGAAAGTCGTTTGAAAGTTAGCATTAAGCAATTGTGATTCTAAGCACGTGGGCTGCAAAGGAAAGGAGATGTGGGGGTTCCTGTTGTGCGTTTCAGTTGTTTTCTTGACTTTCATTTGCACAAGAACCACAACAAAGGACATTTTCATCTCAATTTCAAATGGACATCAAGAGAGGAGTGTCTATGGAGTCACAAACTAGAAACATTATTTAGTGTGAGGCTTTCTTGACACTTTGTTCAGCAGTGACCTCATGTGACTTGTTCCATCTTTGCCTTCTGTTAGATTGTCAAAACAACTCTGCCACTCTAAACTAAGGATACATTCACACTTGTCATGACTTGGTCCTAAATTGAGGCCATTTTGGTCCTGTTGTGGACTTGGTTAGGTCCTGTTCTAGTCCTTGTTTTGTCCTGCTCTATTCCTTGTTTTGTCCTGATCTATTCCTTGTTTTGTCCTGATCTTGTCCTTGTTTTGTCCTGATCTAGTCCTTGTTTTGTCCTGATCTTGTCCTTGTTTTGTCCTGATCTAGTCCTTGTTTTGTCCTGATCTAGTCCTTGTTTTGTCCTGATCTTGTCCTTGTTTTGTCCTGATCTTGTCCTTGTTTTGTCCTGATCTAGTCCTTGTTTTGTCCTGATCTTGTCCTTGTTTTGTCCTGATCTAGTCCTTGTTTTGTCCTGATCTAGTCCTTGTTTTGTCCTGATCTTGTCCTTGTTTTGTCCTGATCTTGTCCTTGTTTTGTCCTGATCTTGTCCTTGTTTTGTCCTGATCTTTTCCTTGTTTTGTCCTGATCTAGTCCTGGTTTTGTCCTGATCTAGTCCTGGTTTTGTCCTGATCTTGTCCTTGTTTTGTCCTGATCTAATCCTTGCTTTGCCCTGATCTATTCCTTGTTTTGTCCTGATCTAGTCCTTGTTTTGTCCTGATCTATTCCTTGTTTTGTCCTGATCTATTCCTTGTTTTGTCCTGATCTTGTCCTTGTTTTGTCCTGATCTTGTCCTTGTTTTGTCCTGATCTTGTCCTTGTTTTGTCCTGATCTTTTCCTTGTTTTGTCCTGATCTAGTCCTGGTTTTGTCCTGATCTAGTCCTGGTTTTGTCCTGATCTTGTCCTTGTTTTGTCCTGATCTTGTCCTTGTTTTGTCCTGATCTTGTCCTTGTTTTGTCCTGATCTTGTCCTTGTTTTGTCCTGATCTAGTCCTTGTTTTGTCCTGATCTTGTCCTTGTTTTGTCCTGATCTTTTCCTTGTTTTGTCCTGATCTAGTCCTGGTTTTGTCCTGATCTAGTCCTGGTTTTGTCCTGATCTTGTCCTTGTTTTGTCCTGATCTAGTCCTTGTTTTGTCCTGATCTATTCCTTGTTTTGTCCTGATCTAGTCCTTGTTTTGTCCTGATCTATTCCTTGTTTTGTCCTGATCTATTCCTTGTTTTGTCCTGATCTATTCTTTGTTTTGTCCTGATCTTGTCCTTGTTTTGTCCTGATCTTGTCCTTGTTTTGTCCTGATCTAGTCCTGGTTTTGTCCTGATCTTGTCCTTGTTTTGTCCTGATCTATTCCTTGTTTTGTCCTGATCTAGTCCTTGTTTTGTCCTGATCTTTTCCCTGTTTTGTCCTGATCTTGTCCTTGTTTTGTCCTGATCTTTTCCTTGTTTTGTCCTGATCTAGTCCTGGTTTTGTCCCGATCTTGTCCTTGTTTTGTCCCGATCTAATCCTTGTTTTGTCCTGATCTAGTCCTTGTTTTGTCCTGATCTAGTCCTTGTTTTGTCCTGATCTATTCCTTGTTTTGTCCTGATCTAGTCCTTGTTTTGTCCTGATCTTGTCCTTGTTTTGTCCTGATCTATTCCTTGTTTTGTCCTGATCTAGTCCTTGTTTTGTCCTGATCGATTCCTTGTTTTGTCCTGATCTATTCCTTGTTTTGTCCTGAGAATTTCTTTCTCATTAATACGGTCATTTGTATTTGTGTGACTAGATATGCTATGCTTAAAGAGGAAGACTTGTGTTTGGACTATGTTAATATGATGTTCAATATTTTAATCCCCCCATTTATTATTAACTATATTAACTCTTAAATAGATAATATTTAGTTGAGCTTGTGCTGTCAGAATTCTCTCCATGAATGTTTTCCCTAACGCAGATTCATCCCATGACCTTTACACTTACTGAGCAATACATTATAAATAAACCGTCATCTTCATACTGTTTGTTTTTCTGTTTCCAATATTTGTTGGCATGTGGCTTGACACACCAAACCACACTTTTCAGTTTTCCCTCGATATATTCTCCACTCAAACCATGTCAGGCCCGATAAACCTTTGTCTCCCAGCCCATTAGCGTCCTGACTCCTTGGCGTGGCTGTCTCAGAGGCTTCATACAGATGCTAATTGGAGCGCAGCGGTGAATCGGTGCTGCCGTTGCGTCCTTCTCCTCTTGTCATCTCCTATTCTGTTTCTTCAGCCTTGCGTAGTTTCAGCTTCCACCTCGGCTGCGATAACTTCCAATAAAGTTTCGTCCTCCTCTCCCCACTGACTCCATGTTACAACTAATTTCTTGCTAGATTTTCACAACTCTTATATTTAGGCCCATCTATTCGCTCCAATTTGTTTTGCAATATAACATTTAAATAATAGGCATTATAGTTCTATAATATGGTGTTCTTTGCATTTGACCCATAGACAGCATGACAGTATGTAACATTTGGCTTATCCTTTAAAAACTGCGGGGGTAATTTGGATCAGTGGGTGGCCATAGTGTAGTGCCTCTGGGGACTTTTTCTCCACATTTTGAGTCAGGATGTTTAACCTAGCATTTTGGTTTATTTCTTTTTGTCATGATCCTTTCAGGAAAGGTGATCGTCAGAGATGCTATTCCTAAGTCTGACAAAATAGATAAAGCAGAGGCTAAATCTAAGGCAATACTGTTCCAGATTTTAGTCTCTGAAGTTGAACCATAGCAGAGAAGCATCAGAATAGACGCAGAACTTTCCGTATTGGTCTTATTCAATTACATTCTTGTTTGGACAAAAAAATAGTCTCCCAATTGGCAGTTCTTTCTTCTTGTTTGATCAAATGTCTGCTTTTACATGCTTTGTGTAAAAGGTGCCTACAATAACAAAAAAATAAAGTGAGGTGTTAACAGATGTTAGCACATGTTTTGCTTTGATAGTGACAGAAAAAGTACAATTACTTTGATTAGATTTTTTTTTTTTCGATATACCGTTTATTATTGTTGTGTGAAGCTACATAAAAGAACTTGAACTGCTTTAACTGTTTGATTTTGGCAATTTGATCTTCAATTTGTATCTTCTCTCTTCAGTATTACCAAAGCTTGTCTAAATTTGTGCACAGTGGGTAAAAATCGGGCACCCAGAGTGTTGTAGGAGGACACTAGTGCCACCAGCTCACAACAAACATGTTCGTGTAGATTTTGCATGTCGTGAATTCTCCGCTTCAGGGCAAGGAATTTTAAATCAGGCTACCAATGAAAGTGATACAGCTGAATATTTGAATATGTATCTCTTATCAGAAGCTGGATGTTAATGAGGAAGCTGGGGCTGTGTGGGTAAAGGAACAGCGTTGTGGGAAGCGCTGGCATGTTTGGTGGTTCCATGTTTAGTTGGAAGAAAGTATTAACTGTGCCACATGTTTATCCTATCAATAACATAATGACAAACATGTTGGGAGTGGAGAAGGTGGGGCTGAAAGGGTTTAGTGTGACATTTTTGGAGGTTTGGTGGAATGCAAAATGCAAAATGCAAAACAGACTAACACATAGTACTGCCAGTTTCACTTGCCTAAAACTCAAAATATTTAAACTTTGTCAGATTGTGAGTCTGGTGGTAAAGAAATACTGTATTTTACCCAATGGCAAGCAACCCACTTCTACCAGATTGTGTTTTACATCCCTAATGCACACTAATGCGCTTTTAATGCAGCTCAACTAATCAAACAAGACAGCTTGGCAGCAGTTCACCAATGTCTGGAGATTCAGGCTTAAAGCTCCTGTGTATCTAAGCTACACCTATTTCTGCAGGAGTGGTCTGAATAAATACTGCATATATGTACATTTTACTTGGCCATATTTGGATTAATAAATTACATTTTTAGGGCTGGTCAGATACAGTGGCTTGCAAAAGTATTTGTTCCCCTGGAACATTTCCATGAGCACAGTCAGATGTGGATGGAGAGCGTTTATGAACAGCAGTTTTCAGATTTGAAACAGATTCTCAAGTGGATTTAGGTCTGGACTTTGACTGGGTCATTCTAACACATGAATATGTTTTGTTATTCCATTGTAGCTCTGGCTTTATGTTTAGGGTTGTCGTCCTGCTGAAGGTGAACCTCTGCCCTAGTCTCAAGTCTTTTACAGACGCCAACAGGTTTTCTTCCACGATTGCTCTGTATTTGACTCCATCCAGCTTCTCATCCACTTTCAGCAGCTTGCCTGTAAAAAGCAGAAAAGCAGCTTCACAGCATGATGCTGCACCACCATGTTTGACAGTGGGGGTTGGTGTGTTCAGAGTCATGGGCTGTGTTAGTTTTCTGACACACAATGTTTTTTTTCTTTCAGACCAGAGCACCTTCATCCACATGTTTGTTGGGTCTCCCATGGCTTCTGGCAAACTGCAAACGGGGCTTTTCAACAATAGTGTCTTCTTGTCACTCTTCCATAAAGGCCAGATTTGTGTTGTGCACGACTAATGGTTGTCCTATACAGATTCCCTGTCCTGAGCTGTGGATCTCTGCAGCTCGTCCAGAGTTACCGTGGGCCTCTTGGCTGCATCTCTGATCAGAGCTTTCCTTGTTCAGCCTGTAAGTTTTGGTGGATTGTAGTTGTGCCATGCTCTTTGTGCGAAGATTGGAAAATCTTTTTCTAACCTAACCCTGTTTGAAACTTCTCAACAACTGTATTACTGGTGTGTTCCTTGGACTTCATGATGCTGTATGATCTTCAGGATTCTCTTCATAGACCAGCTGCATTTATACTGGGATTAGATCACACTCAGGTCGACTGAATCATTAGGTCAACATTACATTTTTCAGTAACTTCTAACAGCAACTGGTTACACTCAAGAAAAAGTGGCTGACTATTTTGCACACTGAACTCTTTTTAATTATTTTTTTAATCTGAATCATGTATAGTTTTCCTTTCACTTCACAGTTGTGGGCAGCTTTGCGTTTCTCTTGCCGATGCAATGTTTTTAAGTTTAAGGTCTTGATGTGACAAAATATTTTAAAGTTCCAGTGGTACGAACACTTTTGTAAGCCACTGTATGATTTTGTTTTGCTGCAGTGGACAATAGCCTATATTTACCAGTAACAATATTAAGGTTTTAGAATCCATTGCAGGCCCACAAATGAATGCTAAGTTATAGTTAAATTCACAAATCAACTTATAAAAATATAATAACATAGAATGTAATAATATGATATGATTGTGATGATTGTGTAAACATACAGCCTTACATTTAGCCTAATTGCTCTATTTTTCATAAAATATAGAAAATTCTGATGCACTGAGGACAAACTGAGAATAACAAATGGATAAACAGAAACAGTTGCAGCTTAGAAGAAACATCGGGACCAAATATCGATGGATATGGATATAATCAATAACAACATTTATGTCACTTGCTAGTGTTAGGAAAATACAATTGTTTGGTCAACTCATTATTTAAGCAGCAGTATCTTAGTATTCAAAATGCAGTTTTACATTACAATCGCTTATTGCAGTGACTAAATGTTAACTACTCTGCCACCGTGCACTCATTTAATTAGCATTTTGTTCTTAGGGGTCTATCAGGTGCCAAATACAGATAGAGCAAAGGCGTTATTTAAACAAGCCATGTAAGTCTTGAAAATTGCTTACACTTTGAAACTTAACTTTGCCGAACAGTTCAAGTTCAACGGAGTCAACATGTGGAACAAATGAAACCTCACTTATCTCCTTCACCAGTCTGCGTGTTGGCCTGTGTTCATCTTAATAAAACAATGGAGCAGCATTACCAGCGGCTCATCCTTGTGATCCTCGCTCCCTGGGGTGAGCGTCCCGATCCAACGGTGTGTGTGTGTGTGTCTGTGAGAGTGTGTGTGTGTGTGTGTGTGTGTGTCTGTGTGTGTGTGTGTGAGAGTGTGTGTGTGTGTGTCTGTGTGTGTCTGTGTGTGAGAGTGTGTGTGAGTGTGTGTGTGTGTGTCTGTGAGAGTGTGTGTGAGTGTGTGTGTGAGTGTGTGTGTGTGTGTCTGTGAGAGTGTGTGTGTGTGTGTGTGTCTGTGTGTGTGTGTGTGAGAGTGTGTGTGAGAGTGTGTGTGAGTGTGTGTGTGTGTGAGAGTGTGTGTGAGAGTGTGTGTGTGTGTGTGTGTGTGTGTGTGTGTGTGTGTGTGTGTGTGTGTGTGTGTGTGTGTGTGTGTGTGTGTGAATGTAGGTCGACCGCACTCCTCTGCAGCTGCCTTGTTGTTGTTGTTGGTTGTAATAAACAGGAGGTTGAAATGCATTTTGGGAAATAAACTAGAACACAAACATGGTATTTTGAACTCAAAAAGTCTCCTCTTTTTCAAGCCGTGGAACCGCAGCACACAGACAATTACCTTGAGCTAAAGTTCTTCAATTGGTTGCGTTCACAAAATCCCTTTATCTTAAAATTGAGCTGGAGAAGGGTCAGAATACTATGGGGTTTATTACTGGGTTTATCCATATAAAACAAAAAAGTTCACCATCTTCTCTGTTGGTGTAGACAAAGAAAAGTGAAATGATTTTTTCCTGCCTTTCCTGAATCACGGCTCCGACAGTTTACTGCATGTCGTCCCTTCTCTCCCATCTCACCACCTTAATTTCAGTATTTTGACCAGTTTTGATTTGTTTGGCTTTATTAGACAGGATAGTAGAGCGTGAAATGGGGATGAGAATGGGGAAGGACATTACAGCAAACTGTCGCCATTTCATTTTTTCAATTTTTCTGGCTTGCGTTTTATTTTCTGACCAACTATTTGCCAATAAGAGTACATTGATTATAATTTCAAGCTACATTATCTTGTAACCAGTCAGGTGTGTATGGAAACCTGTTCAATATTTTACAGCAAACAAATCTAATCTAGTCAAAACTTCCCAAATCCAGATTAATAATTATTTTAAGTGTTATATTTAAGTAATATTATTTTTTCAGTGCAAAGAATTTCAAGCTTGGAGCCCTTATTTGACAAAATTAAATAATGCAAGATGATCCACAAACACGCCAAAGTTTGAATGCATATTCTGCGTATAGTTTTGAAATATTGACTTTAAATGTTGTACAGTTCTGAATTGATTGATAGTTCAGTGTCTTCAGTCTTCCTTTGCGCTAAACCAGGACTAAGTTCATGTTTAGTCCTGGTTTGGTTTAGTCCAGTATCTGTTCTGGATTAGTCTTGTATTTGCCTTTGTTGTAGTGAACATTTGAGAATCACTGTTTTACACCTGTAATTTCATGCAGAATATTTCAAATGTAAATCTTCACTTTGTCAGCTGTTTGATAGGTCATACATTAGCGGCTCCATTTTTCACACCTGTGATGTCTTCTTCTCAGGTAAGCTTGTAGAAAGGCATTTTGAAATGCAAGTGAATATGTGCCCTGTAAACAATGAGCGTAGGCAAAAAGGAGAAATCATTAATTTTAGTCCAAACTATGCTCCCAAACATCTGTCAGAGCTGAAAATATGAATAAAAACAGTAGCTCTGCCGTCATATCTCACCAGTGGTATTGAGCCAAAACATTTTTTATATTGTCAGTACACTGCAGACTGCTCTAATAGATCAGCTATAGATTTGTCTTCCCGTCTACATTTTCTTTTGCCTTTCCATTCATCTATCCATTGATTGAGTTGTGCTATGACAAAATATTTGAATGTGAAAAATGCCTGAGCAAACAGAAAGCAGAGAAAAGGTCATAGATTGGTGCAGAGCCTTATCCCTCCGATACAAAAGCGCATTCTGATCCCTTCTCACACAATAGACCATCACTCTGCACCCCAGGGCTGCCACAAATAATACCCATAATGCAGCATGTCTGACGGCAGAAGCCCCCTGGGTCGCACTGGGCCAGCTTGTGGAGCGCTTTGCCAAAGTCACGATGCCAGGCAGGACTCAAAACCAACAGAGATGCCAAACTCTGGCCCACTTTTCTGTATTTATTTATTTAATATGGACATAGCATTGGACGAACCAGATGCAATATTTTAAGTGTTATAGCAGAATATGCTAATTTTCAACACCTGTCTATGGGGCCTATTTAGAGTTGCCAATTTTACCTAAGACCTTTTTACCTTATATGAATCTTTTTTTTTGCTGTATCCGAGCAGAATCACTCAGACATTTACAATGTCTTTCAGAAAAGAGCCATGTTAGTTATTGTAGTGCTCTAAAATTTCTAAAAAAAAGAGTGCAGATAGATTTGATTTTGATGAAGTTAGTTGCTCTCTAAATAAATAACAAGACTGAAGGTTTATTACAGCACTGCTCTCCCTCGAGTTCACCAAATCCACTCAAAACAGCCAAGACAATAGAAAACAGGGATTTACTCCGAAATAAAAGAACAATTACATATTAGATTCCTTTGAATTGTTCATAACTTGGTGTTTGGGGATGCAGTGTCTGAAAGAAAATGGGTTTCCCCCCAGAAACAACAATGTTGTGCTAGATTTATGCCCTAACAGTTTGAGCACTGGGATTCAAGAGGCCATTTGGGATAAATGCTGAGGTTTTCAAAGCGATTGTGCCACCAGGTGGTAGAAAAGAAACATAACTGCTTGGGTTTTCTCTCTCATTTTAAATGTACAGCATACAAAAGCATTCACAAGTTTCACACAACACCTACACTTTGGCTGTATTTGTGGTTTGCTTAAAAGCCTGATACACATTCAATGTAGTTTATGAAAGCTCACAAAAGCATGTGCAAATACATACAAAAATACCTTTGGAGTGAATTGTTTATTATGTGGCTTCAGGCTATAAAATAATAATATATGAAGCCCAGTGGTATTACCTTCAGAGAAGAACTGATATAATAAGTCTGTTGCATAACACCAGTTTGTATTAAGTTTTCCTGACAGACTATCAGCCACCCAGGGGCCTGCACCCACCCCCAGCAGCCTTGACTTTCATTTCTACACATACTGCTTAGTGGGATGAGGGACCACCAGCCACACTACGGTCATGAGATCCATCTTCAGGGTTTCTGCCTTGTTCTCCAACTATTACAGTGCATCAATAATCTTTGACTTTACACCAGTGTCATTATAAATAACTGTCCGTTTTCAGTAAAACATTTAAACCCCACCACTATAACATAATTGGCATCGACCTTTCTCAAAGGGAATAATCACAGCGATTGTCAGCTGCCATGTAACATTCATAGTCCTAAATGACTTTGACCAAAAAGGCTTTTAACAATCGCTAAGGCACTTCATTTTTATAAAACAAATCCATTTTTATGAGTATTTTAACAGAGGTCTAGGTTGAAATATAAAAGTTGGGTCAAATTTCAGTGATTGGTTTAAAGCAGCCTTAGGATGAGCAAGATCAGCACACTGTCCTGTGCTGCATGCATTTGGAGTGCAACAGTCATTTTCACAATAGCCACAGACTTAAAAATATGTGCAACTCAAGCAAGACAAGTATAGCAGCCTCAATGTGGGCTTCACAAACCCAGGATTCAGTCCTGCTTTGGTCCTTTCTGCTCATCCAAGAGCCCAGTTCTTTCACAGTCTTGTTACTTTTCAGTTCATACATCGATCTTCTTGAGCTGTTCATAAGTGAGGAAGAACTGCACATCAAGTTAAGGAAATTTTTAGGCAGACTGAAAAGCATTTGTCGACTTTAGCCCAAAGCTCCTGTTGTTACAACTTCCTGTGACCTCCGCCTTCTCCGCGGCTCCTGACATAATCCTGTTCTACACTGCCTGACCTAAAAAATGTTGCCACCTGGATTCAACTAAGCAAATAGTTACGAGCCTCCTTCTGGATAACCGCTGCATGGGTGATTGTCTGTCAGCTGGACACAAGGTAGTTAAACCCAACTGATGCAGTGGCTTCTCACTTCTGAAACAACCATGTGGAAAGCCAAATCCTGTGGTCATGGCAAATCATTGGCATCGAGCAGAGAAAACATCTAAGGAGAAGCAGAAGCTAATCTACTACAGATCTGAACCTCAGTGAGAGTTTTCACAATACAAGATGTGTGAAAAAAATAATGCATTACTGGATGGAAATTCATCTTTTGACATTGTAGAAAGCTTATTGAGACAATGCCACAGCAAATGTGTGCTTTAATCAAATCTAAAGGCGTTAGAGCGTGAGATCTTTTTTGGTCAGGCAGTGTATTTTTTTAGGCTTTTTTTAGAACTGACTCCATCTTTTAGCATACCTGGGTCTTTGAGCCTCTTCTGCTTTCTCAACACATTGTAACATTGATGCAGACCTTTAGTCTGACACTTCCACTCTCAAGAGGCGGAAACATAAAACACTTGCATAAGAATACAAAGCTGCTGTCTGGGCTCAATGTTTGATCATAAAAATAACTAACAATTGTTTCCATCTGAACCATCCTTCATCACATCTAATGCATAGTATACAAACAAGTCAGATGGCAAAAGGATACAATGATGTTCCAGGGTCCAAGTCGCAGCCAGTTGGGGAAGAACCCCTTATAGAGGGCCATAAAACCCTCCGAGCGCCATGTCTGCACATAAACAGAGATTTGATTAGACACACAAGTTGTTCCCCACTAATATCCAATCTAATAGTTTACATAAATCTCTGGAATATGAATGTGTCTATTATGATGGTATGTTATAATTATTAAAGATAAGATAAGATATTCCTTTATTGTCCCACATGGGGAAATTTCATTGGTGCAACGCAGGTAGATACAGAGGTAGATACAGAAGAACAGAACAGATCAATTATAGGAAGTCTGAAAAACACTTTCAGTAGAAGATCTCCTATAAATAAATAAAAACTCCCATAGACAAATGAATAAATAAATACATAAATACCATTGCATGTGATCACGACAGTAATTGCACATGAATATGTGTCACGACAGCACATAGATTGCACATGAATTTCATAGTAATTGCACATGAATTCCAACAGCAATTGCACATATGACAGAATTGCACATCAGTATTAGGTTAGGTCAGTATTGCGAGTGTTCAGTACTAACAGTTTTTGTTATAAAGTCTGACAGCAGCAGGAAGGAAAGACCTACGGAACCTTTCCTTCACACATCGAGGGTGGATCAGTCTCTCACTGAAGCTGCTCTCCAGAGCGGAGAGAGTGTCCTGCAGGGGGTGACACTCATGGTCCAGCATAGATGTGAATCTAGCCAGGACCCTCCTGTCCCCCACCTCCTGCACCAAGTCCAGAGCACAGCCCAGGACGGAGCTGGACTTCTTGATGACTCTGTCCAGCTTCCTCCTCCCTCTCTGTGATGCTGCTACTCCAGCAGGCCACACCGTACAAGAGCTGATGCCACCACAGAGTCGTAGAAGGTCTTCAGGAGTGGCCCTGTCACTCCAAAAGACCTGAGTCTCCTCAGGAGGTAGAGCCGACTCTGGCTCTTCCTGTACAGTGCGTCTGTGTTATGAGTCCAGTCCAGTTTGTGGTTCAGATGAACACCCAGGTACTTGTATGAGTCCACTCTCTCAATGTCCCGTCCCTGGATGTTCACTGGTGAGGGGGCAGTGGGGTGGCGTCTGCGGAAATCCACCACCATCTCCTTGGTCTTCCCCGCGTTGATGAGGAGGTGGTTCCGCTGACACCAGTCCACAAAGTCCTGCGCCAGTCCTCTGTACTCCTCGTCATCGTCGTCCGTGATGAGTCCGATGATGGCAGAGTCATCAGAGAACTTCTGCAGGACACAGCTGTCCGTGTCATGTCTGAAGTCTGCAGTGTAGAGGGTGAAGAGAAAGGGCGCGAGGACAGTGCCCTGGGGCGCCCCCACACTGCAGGTCCGAGTGTCAGACACACAGTTCCGGGCTCTCACAAACTGGGGTCGGTCTGTGAGGTAGTCCAGGATCCACTTTGCCAGGTCATACTCCACACCAGCCGTCTCCAGCTTGTCCCTCAGGAGCAGCGGCTGGATGGTGTTGAAGGCGCTGGAAAGATCGAAGAACAGAATCCTAACAGAGCTGCCAGGCTTTTCCAGGTGAGAGAGAGAGCGGTGCAGCAGGGAGATGACGGCGTCCTCCACTCCGATGCCAGACCGATATGCAAACTGCAGCGGGTCCATGGCTGAGCTCACGGTGGAGCGGAGGTGGTCCAGGACTAGCCGCTCCAGTGTCTTCATCAGGTGGGACGTGAGAGCCACTGGCCTGAAGCTGTTGAGGTCTTTGGGGCGCGGTGTCTTAGGCACAGGTACCAGACAGGAGGTCTTCCAGACCTGTGGTACCACCCTCAGCTTCAGGCTCCATAACTCCACACAGTTCATCTGCGCAGGACTTAAGGAGCCTGGGGCTGATGCCATCAGGTCCTGCTGCCTTCCTCACTTTAATCCTCTTCAGCTCACTCCTCACCTGTGCTGCTGTGACAGTCAGTGGTTGGCAGGGGGACTGTGTGCTGGGGGGATGGGTGAGTCCAGGCGAAGTGGGGAGCCGATGGTCCGGGGCAGATAAGCGAAGAGGAACAGATGCAGGGCATTGTCCAGCTGTGGAAGAGGGAGCATGCAGCTGTGCAGGGGGAGGGGCGGGTGACCGATCAAACCTCAAGAAGTGAGCATTTAAATCATTCACCCACTGTAGATCCCCCTCTGTCTGGGCAGGGGGGATTTTGAAGCCCGAGATGGTTTTCAGGCTCCTCCACACTCCCTGAATGTTCTTTTGCTGCAGCTGCTCCTCCATCCTCCTCTTGTAGCCGGCCTCAGCCTGCCTGATCTTCCTCCTCAGCTCCTTCTGCACAGTCCTCAGCTCCTCCTTGTTCCCTGACCTGAAGGCTCTCTTCTTCTCCTTCAGCAGAGCCTTCAGTTCACGGTTAATCCATGGCTTGTTGTTTGGAAAACACCGCACCGTCCGGGAGGGAACAATGTTCTCAAAACAGAAGTTGATGTAGTCCGTGATGCGCTCTGTGATGGTGTTGATGTCCTCCCCATGTGGGTCATAAAGCTCAGTCCAGACAGTGGTGCTGAAGCAGTCCCTCAGAGCCTCCTCGCTCTCAGCAGACCACATCCTCACCTCACGGGACACCACAGGCTGCCTGCGCACGATGGGTTCATACACAGGCCTCAGATGTACAAGGTTGTGGTCCGAGCTGCCCAGGGGAGGGAGGGGGGAAGAAGAATAAGCCTCCTTGGTGTTGGCAAAAAACAAGTCCAATGTTCTATTCTCTCTGGTGGGGCAGGTAACATACTGGGTGTATGTTGGTAGAACAGAAGAGGGAGAAGCGTGGTTAAAGTCACCAGAGATGAGGAAGAGAGCCTGTGGATGCTGTGTTTGCAGCCTACAAGTGCAGGAGAGCAGTGCTTCACAAGCATTTTCAGCATTGTCAGACGGGGCCACATAGACTGCGATCAAAATCACATGTGAGAACTCCCGGGGCAGATAATATGGCCTCATGCCAATAGCCAATAGTTCAATATCCTTGTTACATAGCTGCTCCCTCACTGTGCAGTGTTCGGGTTTGGACCAGCTCGTGTTCACATACACCGCCAGACCTCCACCTCTTTTCTTCAAGCATTCTCTAGTTCTGTCCGCCCGCAGTCTGGCATTTCTGCTGTTAACCAGGTCTCTGTGAAAATAAAGACGCTGCTGTCCTTATAAATCCTCTGGGACCGCATGAGGCTCGCTATTTCCGTCATTTTATTTTGAAGGGACCTCACGTTACCCATGACTACGGCGGGAACCGACTTCCTGTTTGTCCCTCTCTTCTCTCGGAGTTTACGTCCAGCCCGTCTGCTTCGTTGCGTTTTCCTTAGGATGTATGCCGGGATAACGTGACGATCTCCGGGTAAAACGACAGTTCTCCGCAGTTTCATGAGTTCTTCCTTTGTGTAAACGCGGTACGGCGCCGGCCGGGGGGCGGAGCCGGAGCCGGGGGACTCAGAGCCAAGACACATCGCAACGACACGACGAAAACACTCAATCCAGGCGAATAAAGTCAAAACAAGTTAATTTAAAGCGATTCCAGTGCGTGTCCCGATCGTTCGTGAAGTTCCTCTTTCATATAAACGTGTATATAAACGTGTACCGACGACACGCCGTACTTTAGCGCGGCCGGAGGGCGCGGGGGGGGCTGGTGGGCTCGCTCGGAGCTAGCTCACGTCACAACAACGCAACGAAAAACGCTCAAATCCAGCCGAAAAAAGTCAAAAACAGTTGAATTAAAAAACTATTCCAGCGCGTGTCCCTATCGTACAGTAAAATAGAAAAAATATACTAATTATATTTACAAAATATAGGAGATAAAGCACAATAAGTGTGAGAAAGAAGAGAGAGCGTTTACACCGGGCTGCCAGCTGTACCAGCGCCTTATGACGTAAAGGCGCAATGGACAATTTTTCGGCGATTTGAGAACGCAGGCGGAAGTGCGCATGCGCACTCCCCCGTGCGGACTGATACAACACACACGTGCGTTTGTTTATTAGCGCGACGGATCGCATCGCATCTCTCGTCTCCCATGATTTCCGAACACTGAGGGGACTATATTATGATAGATCCATGCGCTTAGACACGCGGAAACGTGGGGACGAGCCACACGCGGCTGCAGGTGAGCGGTAGGTGCGTTTTATGATTGATACGTGGCAGGACTAATCGGCTGTCCACGCCACGAGGAAATAAGACTTGGATTTGTGCCAAAAAAATCGTCCATTCAACCTTTAAGACAAATAAAAAAATAGAGGTGGATAAATATGTTTCACAGGCCTTCTCAAATGAATTCATACTTTACGTTTTATAAACTTTGGCACAACGATAGTGCTGTGTTAGAACTGTGTTATAATCCAATGACAATATGGCAGTAATGAGTGTTCACCAACCTGCAGGAGACAGTCCCCTGTGCCTTTATACAGTGCTGCACCTTTTTGGTTCATCAGTCGTGTTCGTACCACGTCCACTGGGTTAGAGGCAAGTGCTCCAGCCAGACCACATGCAAAACTTGACCTAAAAATACAAAAGGAGACTTTAAATACATTTTGCTAAAGTTTCTATGCGTAAGGGAAAAAAAGTATGAACTTTGAAAATATTATATTCTCTACTGGTTTGTGGAAATACATGTATTCTAACATTAAATACATTTTGACTGAATCATGATTGAACAAAAACACAAAACCCTCTGAGGTCAGCATTTTTGTAAAATTCAAAAAAGCTCCAAACCAACAAAAAAAAAAGAGAAAACTGCTTTGGCGCATTTCTTTGAACGAGGGAAAAAAATACATTTTTATCTCCCACTGCAGAAAGACTTTATATTGTACACAACCACTCATTGCTACAACACAGCATTTCTAGTAGCTGCTTCTAACAAGTGTGTTTACAAATAATGCTAAAAGATTATGATAAAAAGTACACACATTTCTTTATTTAATAAGTTTTATTGCAAGTAGATAGGAATGTTTACCACATATCTGTATTTTGCAGAAGTGAATTGGTCCAGTTTATGGTATGCATAAAGAAAGAAATTGTACCTTTCAACTAAAGATTTAGAGAGAGGTGTCTCTCTTTCCACTTTTTGGTGGATTTTCTTATGACAAACTAAAAGTTATATGGTGGTGGATTAAAAAAAAGAATAGTTCTTTCCCCTCCTTTTCGTGCAAATGTGTGAAGAGGAAATGGTATGTTCACTTGTCCAAAATATATATAAAAGTCCACTTACACAAAGTGATTGTAGACCGTGTCGCCCATGCAACCAGACAAGATCAGGTGTTTCTTGGTGATGTCATAGACTGGCAGTTCAACCCCCACCACAATGGCCGCCCGCTGCGCCGTTAGAGAGACACCCTGGCACATAATGTTTAGATACAGTGGATGAATCGACTGTCTGCACTACTGGGGCTGCAACAATTAGTCAGTGATTCATTTTTCAATAAGTCAACTTGTCAAACAATTATTTCTATTTCTTTTAAAATGCATTATCAACCAAATAATGATTGAAATGTGGTCAAAAAAGGCTTCTCGGTAGAAAATATGCACAAATTGTTGTCATTTTTTTTTTTATAATGCAAAAGTTTTTTTTGTATGCATTTTAGAGTCTGTATAGTCCAGATAATGATCACAATTTTCAAACTACGACTGATTATTTTTACACGTGATTAATCGCTGCAGCCCTAAACACTACAAATCACAACTGGTGTGTTTATACCCGCCAAAGTCCTCTTGTTCCTTCTTCTTGGTAGATGTTAATAAAGTTGCCCATCATACTGCCCTGGATCACTCTTCCTTGGGCCTGCATGCGTATCTGTAAAAACAAAAATCAGTTCATTTACCACTGCACAACCACTATAGAAAACGTAGTTACATATAAAATGAGTAAATAGAACGAGCACAGCCTGGAATGAAACTGAAAGCAATTTGACACTATTTTGGCAGTGGAAGAGTCCTAAATATTCTTGCAGTTTCTTCAAGGAACCACTCAAGCCTAGTGTATCCATCTTACAGAGCAGTGTGTGCAAGGCGCAATGTTCCCAATGCCAGTCATGGCATTTAATTATCTTCTAACCCACCCCCGAGGCCTAGATATCATGGCCTCGTAGTGCTCTTTATATTTAGCCTGTCTTAGTTTAGCTTGTAGAGCTTGGTCTTTATACGACCTTTACTCTACACGGCATGCAACTAAAACTGGACATGCGCAGACTGAGGTCATCCCCCATCAACGCTGCATTTCAAACCTGCTGTACCACTTTAGTGAATGAGAGACATGCTCTTGCAAGCAGTGACATATCAAACAAGAGATAAAAACAACTACAAACTGCTGTTCTGACTAATTACAGTTGTAAATGTTTTCATTGAAAATTAAAATGTATCGGGCGTCACGGGTTAACTTACCTTGAGCACATCAGTCGGGTTGGCAATAGAGGAAGATATAACTCCTGATAGGATGCCACAACATACATTTGTCAGCAATGTTTCATCTGAAAAAAAGACATCAGCAAAAAAAACAGTTCTTAGCAATAAAATAATAATGAAAACGTATTTCACTAAGAATATGCATGCATATATAGGTCAGCCAAATTGTGCCATTAAATTAAAATGTCAACCGTAATAAGTGGGTCACTCCACAAACCAAAGCACTGAACATCTTAAAAATACAGAAGTAAAAATTGGTTTGAAGAGTTTGTTATTCACTTAAGTGAGGTAAAAGGAGTTGATGATTGATTAGATCACTTAACAACTGTGTGAATTAATTTGACCTTCAAGGGGAATTCATGTGTGGATAAACTAGGACTCACCCTCAGGTCTGTCCACTAAAAGTCTTTTGAAGCTCTGGTATGTGCCAATCTTGATGGTGCCATAGGAAGCCTGGCGGAGCATGGCAGGGGCGATTCTAGGATAGGAATGGCAAGTTAATACAGCAAAAAATTGGTACCAAATGTCTTGCAGGTCAGCTGTTGTCTGTCTAAACACAGCTCTGGGAATTTAGAGACACTCTGTGGGCCTGAGAGGGCCTGAGAGCTCATTGCCTTGTCTGCAGCAGACATTTAAATTGACAGGAAACCATTAATTATGAAGCTATAAGATGGCGTACAAAATAATAGGCAATTGTTAAACACCAGAAACAGGTTAAACCCAGGCAAAAGTACAGACTTGCCCTGAATACAGTGCCCTGGGCCCCTCCTCTCTTCCGATGCGGGCAATGGCATGGAGCATGCCTCTGTACCGGATTTCTTTGTATTTAATGTCCCCGACTTGGCCTTGTACCTGCAGTCGCGTTTTGGCCAGGTCAATGGGGAATGTTCCTGAAAATGATAACAGCATTTGTTTTAGTCTGCGTTAATGATCCGAGGTTTAATAGAGACGCTCCTTGAGCCTCGACCACCCACTCTTCATCACTCACCGCATTCAGCTGTTACTGAGGCCAGGCCGCCGAACACAAAAGGCTTCCAGTTCACCGTAGACATGTTCTCTGCTCTGTAACACAATACAATACACAGTACAATGCCCAGACAATCGGGCAATGGGCTGTTGACCGGGATTCGAGCTAAACACTTTGTAAACGTGAAGCCAAGTCAAGATCACCACCGGGCAACAGACCAAATGCCGCGCATGCGCACACCTCCTCCGTCCAGGATGAAGCCCCGCCTACACCGTCTCTGACTGGACGAGGGTTTGTCTCGCCACGCCCTTTCAAGACTGAACGACCCATGGATCTATTCCATGGATCTATTGATCTATTCATACAGAATGAATCCATGCTAAAACATAAAAACAATGTAACCAATCTGAATGTAGATTACATTTCAAAGTTTGACTCATCGTAAACGCATACCCTCGTGTACACCTGAGAGAAGACAAAGCTGTAAGCTGTGCAATCATTGTAAGATGACTAGGTTTGGACTTTAATGTGATGCATTTTTGTAGGTAGTACGACCTATGTGCGAACAAGTTGTCTTTTTCTTCTTTGTTTTTCTCTCAATTTAGCCTAAATTGTTGACTAGTGTAATGGGATAATGTAAAGCCCAAATGATCCGCTGGGAGGCGCAGCGGCCTCATATAATGAAGTAAATGTTGTGTGCGTGTTAGAAAGTCTATCCACTAGAAGTCAGTATGAAGCCGTGGCCATGGCCGCGGACCCGAGCGCACCTGGCACATCATTGTCAACAGTGTCTTTGTTCCATGTCCTGCAAATATTGAATTAAGATTCATGTAAAATATTACATATAGATAATCCTAAGATTTTTTACAAACACTGCCCAGACATTGGTGCACGTGAAAACACCATGACCAGGGACTCTGAAGATGTCCACTAAGTAAATTATGACCTAGAGTTGTATTGTAAATCATTGTTCTAAAATCACCTTATCTGTTTCACTTTTCTCCTTTAGAAGGTAATAGCCTCCATTTGTGACCGTGGGGCATTCATCCCAGACTTATTTATAATGATCATATGCTGCTAGTTGTGTTGTTTGATTAATGGGTTGTCTATGGGTCAGTAACCTCAGCATTGTGATCAGTACATTATAAACGACCAAGTAGAAAGAGCAATTGTGTGTGGTTGTGCACAGGACTCACTGTGAGCCAATGTACACACAACATTGACAAACGGAAACAAATTAATGGAAATATTACAGGTTTATCTGATACCAATAAGCACAGGGAAGTGTGGAGCCTAAAATGGCTACATTTAATGTGGTGATTTGTCAAAAAGAGCTGCTGGAGAACAGCTTTGTGATAATAGAGGTCAGAGTATATACTATATCTCTGTTTGTGGGGTTGTGAAGAAAATATAAAGCAGTTATTTGGAAGTCAATGCAAAGCCTTATGTTATTTTTACGCTGATCACTTCAAAACAGTGTAGTCCAGAACACCTTGAAATAAACTGTTTATTAAAAATCAAGTCCCGCCACATGTTTTATTCTTTTTTGATAGGCCTATATTTTATACCTGAATGTCTAAAAACCTTCACCAATTAATGAAAAAAATTACAATAAATTATGATTATTTTTTTAAAATTTTCATTATTACTGTTTTTTTTTTTAAATAAACCATATAACACTATGATCCAGTGGTTGATTTGGGTGAAAACTCGTTGATCATGAATATGGAGATGTGTATTAAGATCTGAGTGATCAAAATAACATGTCACAAAGCATCACTGACTGTTCCTTAAGCACCAACGTGAATAAACGGTGTAGGTTGTGACATTAACTTACAGCGACACTGTGAGATTTGTACGTTAGCAGTTAAGTAACATTGGGATGACTGTGAAATCTGTATATAACAGATTATGAATCATCCCAACAAATATTAGGTTTAGTTTTAAGGCCTTTAAATGTAGCCTATAGAAAGTCACGGTGGATTAAAAAATAACCAGCTAATTCATGCTAAGGGCTTAAACCACCTACACATGTACCCAACACACTCACATGCACTCATCTTTACATTTCTTTGTACTTTCCTCTCTAGAAAAACATTTACATCCTGTTTCTGTACAAATACCGTAGCCAAAAGAGGCCTGTGTGCGATTGCATTCATGCTTTTTAAACGTAGAGTCAAAGTGGATCCATCATCATCACAGTAAGTGGCATTTTCGCAGTGAAAATTGTGATTACAGCAAAGAGCATCAGCCAGCTCACAAAACTATCTCTTGGTTGAGTATTTTTACTTCATCCTGAGGGCAGCACTGGACTTAATGGGAAGCGAAAGCCTGTCCACAGTAGTTAGTATGTGTGTGTTTGCTTGTCCTACTTGTTTACCACGGCCTCTTTCACTGCTCCTCACAGCCTCCAGTCCAGACCCCCTCCTTCCACTCATCTTTGCCGATGAATATGACAAAAGTGAATTCTGATTGGCCAGGACACCGAGGCCAACCCCCCCCCCCACGTGAATGAAATGCTGCTTCATATCACCCGCATTCTTACATGTGCTCTGAATATGCCGTAACCATATAAGGAAGGAAGGGTTATGCAGTGAAACGTCACACCTAAATCCCTGTGCGATGCCAACAGGTTTTGTGCCTATAGACGTAAGAGTCCTCAAAATCCACTCGCCTCCTTGACTTGTCCTATTTTTTCAATGACCATGCCTTGTCAGCAGGTTCTTCTTTCAAGACCTTGTTCAACACCAAGCAGTTGAAGGTTACTCTGATAAAAAACTAGAGAAAAGTACAAAATAGCAAAGCGTTCATGTTTTCCAAGGACCTTAAAGACCTATTAGGGGACAACCTTGATCAAAGTGCAATTTATGTTGTTGTTTTTATAGATTATTTTCCCAGACATTTTATTCCTAATTTAACTAAAAAGAGATATTGAAATCCAATGAAAAGTAATGTAAGACAGGATTAAGGATATTTTTTAGGCCTGTACGGACTTGAAAAATGCTAATTCCACACAACCTAATGTCGTTATGCATTAAATTAAATGAACAACGAGGACATTTGGAGCAAACCATATAATATCTTGTATTCTGTTGTATTTTAGGGCCAAGACTGTTACCACTCCTCTGATCATAGTCTAATTATGCCATGTATAGTCCAGTAATGCCATGTATAGTCCAATAGTGCCATGTATATAGTGCCATGTATAGTCTAGTAGTGCCATGTATAGTCCAGTAGTGCCATGTATATAGTGCCATGTATAGTCTAGTAGTGCCATGTATAGTCCAGTAGTGCCATGTATATAGTATCATGTATAGTCTAGTAGTGCCATGTATAGTCCAGTAGTGCCATGTATATAGTATCATGTATAGTCCAATAGTGCCATGTATATAGTGCCATGTATAGTCCAATAGTGCCATGTATAGTTCAGTAGTGCCATGTATAGTCCAGTAGTGCCATGTATAGTCCAATAGTGCCATGTATAGTTCAGTAGTGCCATGTATAGTCCAGTAGTGCCATGTATAGTCCAATAGTGCCATGTATAGTCCAATAGTGCCATGTATAGTTCAGTAGTGCCATGTATAGTCCAATAGTGCCATGTATAGTCCAATAGTGGCATGTATAGTAGTTGTCATGCTTTAAAGATTGGTTAGAACAACTTGAAGAAGAATGGTCAACTAGAAGAACTATACAAAAATCATTTTTGAGGAAGCACCGTATCAGTATAGGCGTTTGTATATGATGCTGAATATCCTTAACTGCTGGATTTATCTGAGTAAGATTTATGGTGATGAAACTGAAGTCGAGAGTCAAGCAATGTAAAGTGCTTGTGGGCACATTTATAATAATCTGTATGAGCCAGTGACTCCTTTTAGCACTGTATTTAGCGCCATTAGCCCAACGTATGTCCTCTTCCTCTACAATCCTTCACTGTGCTCGCTAATAGCCTGGATTAGTGTCTGTTTTAATAGACCTATCCATCTGCTCTGTTTATGCACAACTTTCTCACTCTCCTCTCTCCTCCAGCGTCTCGTCTCCTCATGGGCAATTACACAAACAAATGCAGTTTGTTTTAGTCTGACTGCACAGAAATGAAGGGATTTCTCAGACCATTACATTTGGAGTTAAGGTCAGTTGCTGTATTGTATAATTGCAAAAAAGGTAAAGTCTCTTCCTTCGATTTGCTCATCACATTAGCCGTGCAAATGTATGCAAATTCCTACCACAGTGCCTTGCTCTGATTGGACAGCCTCCTTGAAGCACTCAGAGCTTAAATCTTGATTTGCATAACTTGACTGGAGCCGAGGGGGAAAACAGAGTAACGGCTTGTTGTAAAATGACGTGATCGGGTTGAGAGCGTCAGAAGTACGTAAGACGCCCACACATGGTTCACACACATGGAGAAGGAGATTTTAACTGTATGTTTATTATCTGCTAGGGCATGTTTAGATTGTTTGAGCTTTATTAAATTCTCAAAAAAGGTCAGTAATGAGTTAAACAGACATGTTTAGAGAATTAAAGAAATAAAAGGAAGTAGCTTCATGTAAAATGAATAATACACTCTTTCAATTAATCAATCTCATTACACCATCTCAACTTGTGGCCAGGACACAAAAGTTGAATGGATAAATATACTATGCACATGAAACATTGATCAGAGGTCATTTCCGAAAATCAACAACAAAAACTATGTCCTGCCCCCGAGCTCACTCTGAGTCCTCTGAGATTCCAACATGTCTGACTTAATGTAATTCTGACAGTACAGTTTTTTGACAGTCTTTGACACTACCCCCAACACCGCAACTCTCGCCCCACCTCGCCTCGCCTTGCCCCTCTCCACACCCAGTCCCTCTTGTCATGTTTTCCTTTTGCCTGATTCCCAGGGGGCAGAACTCCTCTTATCTGAGCGAAACAGATGCAGTGTGCCTATGGATAATCTCCACTGTGCTTTAACGGGCTCAGCACTAACACACTTTGGTGTTACTGATGATTTGGACTTCCTTTATTTTAAATACCACAATTTAATTTGTAGGTCGGCTCTAAATGGCACAGTTGTAATTGCAACATAAAATATCAAGTGACATTTCAGTGTCAGTTTGTGTTAAATAGCAGTATTTATTTACAGAGCCTTTTTTGTTATTCCTCTGCCAACTCAAAGATTTTGGAGAGAGCACATTAGGTTAAAAACTATGCATAATCAATAAGTGAATCGCTGCATACTGAGAGGTTTACAGTAGATTGGAAAAGCGCATTGACCCAGGCTGAAATGAGTTTATGTTTTGAGTTTGCCAAAGGGTGCTGTGAGGCCTGAGAACATCGACTTTAGAAACCAAACAATGGTGCTTATTTTAATTAATTAGTCCCAAGACAACACAATTTGCATTGAGGCAAAAGGCATTTCAGAGCACAGAAGCTGGTGCAATGAGCTAAGCACAATTCCAAAGCTTGATTTGTATGTTTCATTTGAGTGAACTTGTGGCCACCTGCTCAGTGAAATTACATCAGTTCTCATAGGCCCCGCGTCACGTGACCAATCACAGCTGTCACCTGCCTCTCAGGCCTCATCTATTGGACGAGCCCCCGTCAGATCCATTTCCCGTCATCCTATGACGCACAAGCGGCCTCAAGCGTGTGTCTATGTGAGACCCCATTTCCAAAATAGAGAAAAACTCTCCTCCGTGTAGTTGCCATAGTAACCACCGATTCTCTGCATCTGGCAAATTATAGGGTGGTACTGAAGGGCGCAAGGCTGTGCGGTTGTGAGGCATTGTGGATCTCCTCTGCATACGAAACCCGGGTGCTCAAGAAAAATGACAAGCAGAACTAAATGATCAATTGTTATTTTCGCAGGCAGTCAATATCTCACTCCGCACAGAGGTGAGCGCTGTGACGTCCGTATACATACATGTAGGTATTCACAGCATGGCTCATTAATGGTGATGATTAGAATCTGAAATTGCAGGGCTGTTCCTACTATGAAGCCTCGTGACTGTTGTGCTTGATCAGTCACAATACAGTCACATACAGTAAAGACGTGTCACATGACCTTGACATCATCAGCAACAAAGGCCACGAGAATAAAGTGTTATGTGAGTTATGACCTAATTTGACCGTCAATTTGAATTACTCTGTTCTCCAGTTCTTCCCTTATTACAATAATGCAATTAAAGTATGTTTGCATTTGCGATAATGGATCACAGTACCCGGACTATGCATCTCAGGCAGAGTCCTGTGATAGTAGTGATTATTTAACACTTTCTTGTCCATTTTTAAAAACTGTTTTATAATAGTGAATCTTTTAACCAAACAATAAATATAAATATGAGGGTTTTAATTATGCATATATTGGCTCAGGTTGGATTGATACAAGAAGTGTGTAATAGTTTATCTGAAAAACAAAAAACAAAATGTCCTTATAAGTAAAAATACACATGCTTTTATTTGGCTAAAAGTATTAAGACAAGGGTTGTAGATGTACTATTACTTGACAGTATTATAATTATTGATTGTTTTTTTCTCAATACAAAAGGAGATCTCTAAAATGTTAATTTAGCAGACAAAAGTCACCCAGTAGATTTAGCGTTTACATGATACACCAACTTCAAATACAAAGAAAGGTAAAGGCACAAAAAAACAGCAGTGGGAAACAGCTCTCGTAAGTTCATTGCTCAAATGCTCCACTAGGCCCTTTCTAGAAGAAGCCATAACAGCCGACACCACGTCCACACGACCAATTCAGTCAGTCGTGTGGACAACAGTCAGTCAACAGTGTACACACCTGCTAATCAGCCCTACCTGCAGGACACACATTCACGGGACCACTGGTTATGATCATTTTTAGTGACCACCTAGTTACACCTGTATCTATTATTATATGACTGGAAAGCACAGTAAGTAAGTAAGTAAGTACATTTTATTTGTATAGCACCTTTCACAGACAGAAGTCACAAAGTGCTTCACAAAAACACAGAATAAAACAATAAAAACACAAAAGACTTACAGTGAGCAATACATATACAACAATATACAGTCAAATCAGTCCCTAAAGCAAATGCAATTAAAAGGCTCAACTAAATAAAAAGGTTTTGAGCTGACCCTTAAAAGCAGAGTCCAGTGAACGTAGGGAGAGCGGAAGATCATTCCAGAGTCTGGGGGCAACAGCCTGGAAGGATCTGTCTCCTCTGGTCCGAAAGCGAGTGCGAGGAACCAACAACAGTTTCTGATTCAAAGACCTCAGTGAGCGAGAGGGAGCATACGGTTTGATCAGATCGCTGATGTACAAAGGCACCTGACCATGCAAAGCTCTAAAAGTCAGAACTAGAATTTTAAACTGTATCCGGTACGAGACCGGCAGCCAGTGAAGGGCTTTTAGAATGGGCGAAATGTGTTGAGTTCTGGACCAGCTGCAGAAGAGAGAGCTCCTTCTTGTTTAGACAGGAAAACAAACTGTTACAATAGTCTAAACGTGAAGACACAAAAGCGTGAATTATGAGTTCCAGATCATTTTTAGGCACCATTTTCCTGAGATTTTCCTCAACTAAAAGAAACAGTTCCTCGTCAACAGCTTGGAGTGGTGCTCTAAAGACATGTCTTTGTCAAAGATAACACCAACCAGGATCAGAACCTGTCAACCACTGTGTGCCAACCACACCAAAAACAAACCATTCCTTTATCCATGACTCACAAATCTGTATAGATATCGGTTGACTTGACTCATAAATAGTGTAGTAAAAAGGAATCAGGACATATTTGTTTTGGCTGTATATCTTTATGTTATGTCATTGAGTAACTGCCTTGTACTTGAGCTCCCAGCAGTTTCCATTATAGACTCATGATGGCTCTCAGATTAAGCTGTTTGTAAGTCTGCTCCAGTTTGACTTTTATTTCTTTCAGGGTTAAAGTCACTCCAAGAATTCCCAATTCCCTCCCCTTTTAAAAATCTGACATCTTTGTTACAAGCACATTTTCAATTATCTGAGGATGGGAAATTGGGAGGTGCCTCCTGTGAGAAGGATGAAATGGAAGGAGGAGATTTTCAGACAGATCATGAGCCAAGGTGATTAAAGAAGCCCAAAAAGTATAGCCTGTTAATTAAGAAAAAATATCAACTTTTGAAGTGTACTCCAATGTAATATAAAATAAAATAGAATAAAAAACAACTACATGTTTCAGGTCCCAGATTCCTTCCATTTGAAGGATTTGATCAAGCAAAGGTCCTTCATTGTAATCCTAATAGCATAATTCAAATCCAAATATTATGTATATCCTCACAAAATCCTTCAAATCGGTAATAATGCTTAAATAGCACTTTTAAGATAAGGTAACATAAGTTAACTTTTATTTGTCCCACAATGGGAAAATTTCAGTGTTGCAACAGAGATTAGGAACAGAAGTATGATAATGAAAATAGATAATTTAGAAATAACTCTTATAATTTTAATGATAATAACACTCTTATTTACAGCTGTTATATGAACAGAAAATATTGCACCAGGGATGATTGACATTATGTCACAGTATTGCACATAATTATTACTGTATTGCACATGAATTATAAATGCTGAATGACACATGTTCAGGGCTAACTAGTGTTGTAGAGTCTGACAGCAGCAGGAAGGAAAGACCTGCAAAACCTTTCCTTCACACAGCGAGGGTGGATCAGTCTCTCACTGAAGCTGCTCTCCAGAGTGGACAGAGTGTCCTGCTGGGGGTGAGACTCATGGTCCAGCATCGATGTGAGTTTAGCCAGGACCCTTCTGTCCCCCACCTCCTGCACCGAGTCCAGAGCACAGCCCAGGACGGAGCTGGACTTCTTGATGACTTTGTCCAGCCTCTTCCTCTCCCTCTCTGTGATGCTGCTGCTCCAGCAGGCCACACCGCACAAGAGCTGATGCCACCACAGAGTCATAGAAGGTCTTCAGAAGTGGCCCTGTCACTCCAAAAGACCTGAGTCTCCTCAGGAGGTAGAGCCGACTCTGGCTCTTCCTGTACAGTGCGTCTGTGTTATGAGTCCAGTCCAGTTTGTGGTTCAGATGAACACCCAGGTACTTGTATGAGTCCACTCTCTCAATGTCCCGTCCCTGGATTTTCACTGGTGAGGGGGCAGTAGAGTGGCGTCTGTGGAAGTCCACCACCATCTCCTTAGTCTTCCCCGCGTTGATGAGGAGGTGGTTCCGCTGAGACCAGTCCACAAAGTACAGCACTAGTTCTCTGAACTCCGCATCATCGTCGTCCGTGATGAGTCTGATGATGGCAGAGTCATCAGAGAACTTCTGCAGGACAAAGCTGTCCGTGTCGTGTCTGAGGTCTGCAGTGTAGAGGGTGAAGAGAAAGGACGCAAGAATAGTGCCCTGTACACTGCAGGTCCGAGTGTCAGATACACAGTCCTGGGCTCTCACAAACTGCAGTCGGTTTTGACCTGGGGCAGACTGACAGAGGCAAGGCTGCCAATCTGTACCATCAGCCCCTCCAAACACACACACACTTGATCCATACTAGGCAATGTGGGGGAAGTGTCTTGCCTAACAAAACAACATTTCCTCTAGCACCCCACTGTGGAACCAGATAACCAGCAGTGTCCCATCCAAGTACATATCAGGCTCTGCCCTGCTTCCAAGATCTGAGGATTGGGCATTGGCAAGCAAGTATAACTACTTTAGGAATTACTTGCCTAAAACTATGAATATAGACCATAACTTGTTGCTGAAGTATTAGAAAAAATAATACTATTATTATTACATTTCATTTTGTAAGTAGTTACATTAAAAAGGTATGCAGCATAAATTCAGTACGAGTATCTGAAATAAGTTTAGCATATTGGACCATCAAACAGACTCAGACAATGAGTATGATACACTCAATAGTTTGATGAAGGTATAAACTTGGTACTGAACCTATGGAGACATCGTGCTACAGTAGTACAGTGGATACGGTTGCTACCATCACGCCGTTGTTTGTACAATTCCAGCCTTCAACCATCTCTCCCCCCTTTCTACAACTGTCTTCAGATAAGCCTTTCGCCCAGAAATATCTTTTAAAATGAACCTATCAAGACAGCAACAGTGAGGTAAAGAAAGAGACAGATTTGTTAGGGTAAAAAATGGCCCCATATCTCGGCGCTCGTGGTGAAGAGGAGATGATGGAGAGGTTGAAGTGGCTGTGGTTGTTGTGCAGGTGGTGGAAATGGAGCAGAGGAGAGAAAAGAGGATTTATTGGAAATGTTTGAGAGGTGATTTTTGGCTTTTGCAGAAAATTGCATCAGGTGCCACTAGGTGCAAGCTTGTAGTTGAATTTTGCTCATTTGTTTTATGTTAAGTGAATGTAACTTAATGTAATTACTAACCACCTCAGAAGAAGGAAGGACAGGTGTTTGTACTCAGACACAGAGAGGTGTGTGAGCCGGTCATTTAAGGCTTGTACTGTAAATCTCTGACAGTGCATGTGTGCAGATAACGCAAGGATGTCTCTGTCCATTCTGCTTCTGTCAGGATGATGTATGCTGCCCTTTCTTCCTCTGGTGAAATATTAGAGGAGGGCAGAGCGCGCGTGATGGCAGACCAGCGTGTGGCCGCGTTTGGTAATTCTTCACCTCTTATCTGCTCTCACATGAGGTATTTTAAGTGAATGGCTCTCGGGCCACAGAGAAAAAGGGCCCAAATGACCTGGAAACATTCACACAGACAGGAACTGAAGCCCCCGTTGAGGCTGTTTAAATTGGTTGATGAGTAGCATGAGTAGGCCGTGAGTTTTCAAACTGTGGTGCAGGTGCCAATGGTTCTTTATTTTTTAACTAAATTGTAAAAATGCTTTATTCATATTTTAGTAAAAACTTGTATCTTCAGCTATCCTGATTTTAGCTTTTTCTGAGTAGTTAAAATGGTTCATGTAAGCTTTACATTTAAAAAAGTGGCAGAGTTTAATTGACCTTTCAAAGCCCATATGGTAAAATGTAGCATGCCCAGCAAAGTGACACTGCTGTTTAGATATTATAATTATTTAGTCTGACTATTCATTCACAGCTTTCCACAGTTTTTCTGTGTTAACCCCTTTAGAACCAAAAGGTCATCGTATGTGTCCTTACATTATTGTGTACTATTGCTTGTGAAGAAACCATTAAGACATACTTATATCAAGCAGGATGGAGAGAAAGTGTGCGACAGCTCCCTGATCTGGCTCAGACTGTCATGATTGATCACATAATGGGGAGAACTTTTCACTGCTCTATTCTTCATTTAGCTGACAACGCTTTCTTTATGGCACCTCGTGTTATGGTATCATAATTATGCCACTGGCATCTGAGCACCCTGAAGTATAAATCATTAAAATCCTCCTCCAGCACAGTGCTATTCGCACTCAAGCTTTGTTTCAAGTGGACATCTTGACTGTCAATAAAATAGCCTCATGACTCAACAGGACCGGCTTTAAAGTGCACAACAGATTCTTGAGTTTTTTTAAACTCATAACTTATTGGTTGGATAATCCCTACTGTAAATATTTATCACAGTTTTACATTAGTCAAGTTGCAATTTTGATTTATAATAAAAGTAGAAAATGACAGAAGTATTGAGTTCTAAAACAGAATCCCTTTTTCTACATCATCAATAAACGACATGTCAACAAAAATGCAGCTATTTTACAAACAACTGGCATATTTTTTCAGGCAGTTTAAACAATCATTCAACAAAACAAAGATGTTATCAGGCATTATTATTTATCACATTAAAACTATTGTAAAATTTATATAGAGTTTGGCTCTTCTTTACAGTATGGTTCTTATGTCACATCTGCAGCTCATGTCCAACCAGGAAGTAGCATTATATACGTCATACTGAGGAAAAATAGGCAACATTTTTAGTACAATGTTATAAATAGTTATGTTCATTACATTTTAGTGAAATATATAGTCTAGGGCTGCAACAAACAATCATTTTTTTCAAATTGATTAGTCTTGCAATTATTCTCTCCATTAATTGATTACACTGCCATGGGTTAGGGTTAGTGCAGTTTAAGGGAGCTTCTACTTGAATGTCAAGTGGCAAGTCTTCTGAAAATTAGAGCCTCAAATAACAAAGTAGAAATAAAATAAATAAAGTAAGCACAATTGATCACTAAACAAATACAATACACTTTTTCATTGGTTGGTATCAATTCTTGGTCTTGGTTTTTCCACACTTTATGGTCCTGATGTTTAATTTCTTTACAGGAGAAAGAGATTTGTGAACTATTGTATTTTACAATGATTTCTTATGTTTTAGGACCAGCTAAAGCAAAGTTTTGAGTTTTTCAGAGCAGTTAAAAAAGACAGATTAATTACCAATAAACAACAGGTTAATTGATCAGAAATAAAGGCATGGCTGAATAAAAGATTTAAGTAGATGAAAGTAGAAATGAGTAGAATAGTAGGAATCTGTTTGCAGATAGAGGAATGCAACCATCCTGCCAGAGCAGGCAGGCATAGCAGGGACATAAGGATAAAAACACATCGAACCCAGGGTCTGATCTCAGTCCCTTTCCCTTTATATTATATGACAAAGAACCTTAACCTCGCCTTTATTTACCTTAAAGTGAGATAATCTACTCAGACTTAAAACCAGCCTGTACTATAAAGGGTAAAGCTTTTGTCAAATAATCTCCATTGAAGTACTTTTCTGGTCCGACTGGTTTTTTCACAACCAACTGTCAACAGGTGCTTCTTTTATCTATATTTATCTACGTTTGTCTTTGATGTTATCTTTTATCATCTGATGGTTAAGAGCTCTTCATGGGTGTAAAAGCACGCTGACACACGATATACACACAAAACCACTCAAAACAAAGCACACCGAAACACAAGGGCATCCTTCCACGGCACCATCTTGGTTAGTAAAACCAAGATGGCTTGACTGGCAATGATCATATTATCCTATATATATATATGTATATTCCTATATATTGACAATTATCATATTATCCTATATATATTCCTATATATTGCTATTGACTGACAATGTCAATTCCATAGCGAAACCAGATAGTAGTCAGTAAAGGGAAGATATTCAATCTTGACTTTTGACATTCTTTCTTTTATATTAAAGTGTTAATTTTCCGATTCACGCATAGCAATTCTATTATTTAAAGTTTGTGAAGCCTTTGGTGCAGAGTAGACACTATGAACACTCAATAAACAGAATAAAAATGCATAGAGAAGTCAGAAGGCAAAAGTGGCATGTGAATACTAATACTAATACAAAAGAGAGGAGAAATAACAGCAAAGGGTGATGAGTGAGATGGAGACAGAGATGGAGCGAGTGAGTAAATGAAGAAATAAATGGCTGATGGCTGAGGAAGTGATGAATGAGCCCAAGCAGAGACAAATGGGGCGACTTGACCGGTGGAGAAACAAAGAGAAAAAAAGTGAAAAATGCTCACAACAGACCCAAGACTATTATGACAGAGACAAGCCCAGGGGCCGACTCGTCTTAAATAGATACCATATTAAAAGACAAGTATGTGTAATCTCCTAAACATTAGCAGGAAACCCTTTGGCTCAAGTAACGAGAAGCAAACAAGAGGTGATTTAACACAGTGAGCACATTAAACTGATGTGTGGGAGTGGAACAGGCAACCATTTTATGCTATTCTTTACTGGCCTTGTAAAATAAAATGTAATAGTGTGGGGTCAGTTTTTAGCAGTAGAACTTTTTCTGTTGTTGTTAAGTTTGATCTCAGAAACTTGTTATTACACAGAAACAGTGTTATTACAGCGCTGTTGCTCTGTAATATCAAGCTGGAATGGCACTCGTTGAAATAGCTTGGGAATTGTTTTAAACTGTTTAATGTTTTTAACCCTTACTGCCTTGTTAGTAATTATTAATAACATGTTTTGTTGGGAAATATATGCTTTCTGTTCCGCAAGAAAAGTTGTGTGAACACATTGACAGGAGTCAGTTTGCAGTGCAAGGTCAACACTGGTTCAGTTTTCCACCAATCCCCTTGACCACATTTAATGACCTTGTTTAGTCAATCAAAAAATCTATTTATTTCTCTTTTGTTTGCTGGTTACAGACTTGCCAGAACAAACAAACAAACAAACAAACAAACAAACAAACACAAACGCACTGTATATTGCACTAAATACTGTATTATGGATTTATAATTATGTTCTGATATTAACCCAACTAACTTTATAACATGTTAAACTCTGAAGGTCATTGCATTACTGTGGCACACAAAGTTGTTATGACTTGGCTCGTGTACTGGAAAAATCCAGTTTAATTCAACAAATAAATCAATTTCCACCCCAGTTGTTAGGTTACGCAGTCAGGTTGTGACGTCAGTTCCTGGTTTTTGGTAACCCTTTTCTTTCAGTCCGTCCAGTTTACAAGACACACATGCACTTCACCCCTCCCTCCCACACAACCATTATGGGGCAATTATCCTCTCCAGCTAGGCTCTGCTCCTGTGATTGTAATTTGCATTTATTATTAGCATTTCAGTCTGCCAGGGGCTGTGAAGCACGTGGACAGACGATACACTCCGCATCACATCGTTAGACTTGCACAGATTCTGTATTTCAGCACAAACATATACAAGCAGGCGACGCCCACGTACTGTATGTCCCTACAATGCCGATGGAAGTCATAATGATGTTGCTATGTTTTTTTCTTATGGTAATCCCTGTTAATGACAACACACAGTACATTGTGTTCTGTGGCAGGGGTACATGGTGCATATTACACACCGCTGCGTCTCTTTGTGTCTTTTGTGGCACTGTCAAAATGGCCTCTAGGTTCATCGTATGGAGACGTGTGTGAAGCGGGACGTCTCTCAAGGCATATATGGTACACAGCCAAGATGCCAGCGCCTAATAGATGTGCTCCCCAACACAGACAGGGAATGTGCGCGAGAGCAGTCGTGCGTGAAATGACTCTGTTATCATGTCGTCTGTGTGGAATAAATTTTCTCGTCCACCTTCTGGAGCAGGTGTGGAGGTCTTCAGGGCTTCAGCACAACAAATGTTTCTGTGTTATAGTCTTGTTTCATTTCAGATTTTCCTTGGAGTGTATGGAGCGATTCACGTGGACTTTTTGTAATCCAGGTTTAGGAATGACTCAAAAGGTGAATTAGCTTTAATGCTTGTTTCATTTTAAAATGCTAACATGTCTCTGATCATCCCTTAGTGTTAGAGTTGCATACTTTATCCACACTGATACACAAGATTCTAGACATAAAGCTCTAGACCTGTTGTTTATATTCTCACTGTGAAACCTGCGTTGTGGTTCATCAATTTGCAACATCCAATTTTTCTCTCCATTCACTTCAAATAAACAAACATAGCTTCGTAGTCAAATATGTCCAAGTCCCTTCACTGCCTTCCTTATTGATGTGGGCGAGGCATACTTCATAAACTGGCCTATTACCAGCCCATTGGCACGAAGTTATATGAACTGTGGGGTTTAGGCCTGTCAAACTGCATATCACTCTACATCTTACTTCAGACAACCGTGAAGATCTGCACCTATTAGTCACACAAAATAACCCAAGTCTATCTTATTTCTCTCTCTTTTTTTTAACAGTGAATCTCAAGACTGGAGGCTGCTCTCTGGACGCATGCACAGCTAATGTAGCAGTTACAGCCACTTAATGCTGTGAAAAATGGCAGACACAGAAGGTGGACAGCTAAAAAGCTGAAAAGTAGCTCCCTTACACCATGATTCTACTGATTAAACACTGTAAGTTAGAGTTTAACCTGTGAAGCTAAATGGGTTTCAGAATAATGACATATGAGTACAGTTGACATAACAATTGACAATTTAAAACAAATGATCCTGATCTTACTTATCCATTGAAAAACGTCCTAAAAATGTTACATATAGGCCTAATAGGAAGCTGAAACCCATGAATGGAGTTTTGTATTAAAAACAATAATTATTGTTTATTTCTAACACTTAACTAAATCATTTGGTCATAAAAAGTGTACATATAGGTTAGTTTTCATAACCCATTTTACTTCTGGTAAAGTCATAGACCGTAAAAGTCAAGTAGAGTGAAGTGCATCTGAATGCATCATCAGTCACGGCATTTCTGTTGCCATGGTAACTATGAGGGTCCAGATTGCAGTTTCACTTGAAGTTCGCAGCAGAACAACAGCGTTACGTTCCCACAAGTCATTTATTCATCAAAAAAGCTTCAAAGTTTCTCCCTCAGAGCAAATTCACTTGTTTTCAGTGAACAGGTATCGCCAGTGGACAGTCCTGAAATAACACTTTACAGTTACAAAATGCTAGAGTTAAGCTAACAGCTTCTCACAGTGACAACTTCACTTTATATAAGAATGCGTGACTACTTAATAACTTCATTTACCCGTCCTCAATGTATAGTTCGGAGTGGATGCAGTTTCACTTTGGTGTGTGCTGTTATTCTTCAGAGACAATGAGCAAAGTGTCAATAACGCAGGAGCTAAGGTGTGGAAATGTTTCATGTTGTAGAGATCTGAGGCAGTCTTTAGCCAACGTTACTTGTTTTGCTTTCAGAGAGTGTGTTCTGCCTATTCACTGAGTGTGAACAGGTGGGTGTTTAAAAGAAGCTGTCACAACATGTGCTATGGTTATATTAATGTTTCTTAAGGAATGACCCACATCTGTGCCTTTGGAAACAGAGGCTATGTTTATGTGCATTTGTATTCACACTTTGAGCTGATATGACATCTTTTTATATCGTGTTTATCAAAGAGTTCGTGGAGGTGTGGTTACGTCAGACTGCTTTGTCAAGATGTGAAGCGGATCAAGGGAAGTGTTCAAATAATCTGAATTAACAAAACATCTAAAAATTTAAAAAAAAACTGAAGATTATCATAAAGCTCAGGATCCAAATCTTTATCTTACTGATAAAACACTGGTGCTGAACTACCATAGAGATGCCTCAGCCCAAACTATTATGCAAGTCAAACAGCTGTGTAACATTATACAGAATACTACGTTAAGCATTTAGCATCTTAAAATTTCCATTGGTGTAACATTAGGCTGACCTATAACTCTGATGTGTGACACAATCCCGAGCTCTTTACAAATCAGATCTCAATTCTGTGTAGCTGCACCAAAGTGAACACTGGGAAACACATAGAGTGTTCTGGGAAGAGCGCAGTGATCTTTGAGGCTCGTGCCTTTAAATGTTGTCTGTACCAATTGTTCTGCTGAAATGTATGTATTTATTTGGTGCTGTAACAGAAGTGATTAAAATAATAATCACTACAGGAAATCCAAGTGCATTTGATCTGTCTGAATGTAAAATATCCACAAGCTTTTATAATATTTCTTCTGTTCCACACCAGAGCCTGTCATGATGGATGAGTTTAATAAAACAGAACGAAATGATTCAAATGTTGAAGATGTAGAAAGACACAACAAACTATCTCGTCTTAAAGCCCAGGTAATTTTATTTTTGCTTTAGTTGAGTAAATTATACGAACATGTTTGAATTTAAATTACTGGATGACACAACAGAGAAAAATGAGCTTATGGTAAAGAATTGTATAAAAAAAGTAATTATTGTGACATTGACATGGAACCAAAACAGTTTTTCCCTTGTAATTCAATGTATGCACCAACTAAACTACAATCTAACAAACACTATTCTTTTGTGTGCTTTAACTGAAGAACACCATGTAAACATACTGTATATTCTATATGAATATGATCATACCAGAGATGAGTATGTGATGAACACATGTAAACATACTGTATATTCTATATGAATATGATCATACCAGAGATGAGTATGTGATGAACACATGTAAACATACTGTATATTCTATATGAATATGATCATACCAGAGATGAGTATGTACTAGATTAGTACATGAAGACAAGACTGAAGAAGACGAGAGTGATGAAGATGATGAAGACGATACTGATGAAGACAAGACTGAAGAAGATGAGACTGAAGAAGACAAGACTGATGAAGACGAGACTGAAGAAGATGAGACTGAATAAGATGATGATGACGAGACTGATGAAGATGATGAAGACGAGAATGATGAAGACGAGACTTATGAAGACAAGGCTGATGAAGATGAGACTGATGAAGATGAGACTGATAATGAGACTGATGAAGACGAGACTGATGAAGATGAGACTGATGAAGACGAGACTGATGAAGACGAGACTGGTAAAGATGAGACTGATGAAGATGAGACTGATGAAGACAAGACTGATGAAGATGAGACTGATGAAGACGAGACTGGTGAAGATGAGACTGGTGTAGATGAGACTGATGAAGATGAGAGTGATGAAGACGAGACTGATGAAGATGAGACTGATGAAGACGAGACTGGTGTAGATGAGACTGGTGTAGATGAGACTGATGAAGACGAGACTGATGAAGATGAGACTGGTGTAGATGAGACTGGAAGGGCCTAGGGCCTTGGGGGGTTGGGGGAAAGAAGTAATGAAGTCTAAAGAATGAAGTCCAAAGAAGACTGGCAGTAATGTAACACTTGGATACCAGCCGCCATAAAACACCAAAGAAGAACACAGAAGAAGTCGGTATGGGGAGGAAGAAGAAGAGGAGTCAGCACTACTTCCAGTGGCTTTGACGATGAGCCTGAATAAGGCTGTGGGAGAGATCAGGGATGCGAGAGTCCTTAGAGATGGCTCGCTGCTGGTTGTGTGCAAAGACGTAGCTCAGCAAAGGAGAGCTATTGAGATTAAAAGTCTGGGTGGCAAGAACATTCTTGTTTAAAAAAAAAAAAACACAATCAGCGGAGTTATCACAGGCGTCCCTACGATGGTGACTGTGGATGAGGTGAAGGATAATTAAACTGGAGCTAAGGTAGTGGACGCCAGGCGGATGAAAACAACCCGGTTTGGAGAAAGATGTGACTGTCGGTAATGATGAAACTTGAAGGTAAATGCCAGTCTAGAAAGGTGTTCATTGGATACATGAGCTATGGCGTCAGGCCATATGTTCCGCCGCCCCTGCGTTGCTTCAAGTGCCAGCGCTTTGGACATATAGCAGAGGTCTGCAAAGGGAAGCAAATATGTGGTAAATGTGCAGGAGATCACGAGTATGGGAAGTGTGACGAAGGAGCAAAACTGAAGTGCTGTAACTGTGGGGAAGAACATAGCTCTGCCTACAGAGGATGCATGTTTAGAGCTGCTGAGGTGCAAAAAATGAAAGACTCTCAAGGCATATCCTATGCGATGCAGTCAAGAAAGTGTCAAGTAAAGATGTGAAAGTAGATACAGAGAGAGATGCCTGCGCTGCTCACAGCCAGAGCGAAGTGAAGGAAGCCAGCTGTGCTCCCAAGTATATGGAGGGTCCAAGTGTGGAGCCTCCAGAATTACTGAGAATACCCTGGTTGTGGATAGAGGATTTTGTTCTCTTTATGGTGGATGTTATAAACTGTGCTGGCCAAACTCAAGAGAGAACTGAAAGGATCAGGATCATTGCTAAAGCTGTAGGAAGATTCCTTGGAACAAAAGAGCTTGAATGGGCCGAAATAGAAAACACGCTAAAGGCGCTAAATGGGAGTCAGAGTAAAGGAAGTCTACATTTGTAGAATCAGAATAATCATAAAGAAATGGAGGTAGGGGCGTCGCTGGTCTCCTGTCCACAGTAGATGCATGGCTGCCGGGCCGGCCGCCATGGAAAGCAACGACAACAACGGAAGTAACTCCAGAAATCACAATTACCATGGCGCACTGGGAAGAAGGAAGAAGAAAGAGGAAGAAGAAGAGGAGGGGCAAGAGGAAGTGGAGATGAGGCAAGGGGGGAAAGAAGAATAGAAGAATAAAGTCTAAAGAATAAAGCCTAGAGAATAGAGAATAGAGCCTTAAGAATAAAGCCTAAGATGTACGGCGGAAGCACCAAAAGAATAAAGTCTGGCGGTAATGTAACGCTTGGATACCAGCTGCCATAATTACAGTGGGTGGATGCACTGGGAGGGAGGAAGCAGGGGGAAGAAGAGCAAGAAGAAGAAGAGGGGCGAGAGGAAGTGGAGAAGACAAAACACCAAAGAAGTAGAGGTACTTCTTTGTGCTTTGAACTCGTGGGTTTTGGAACTGAAGAAAGAAGTCTAAAGAATAAAGTCTGGCAGTAATGTAAAACTTGGATACCAGCTGCCATAAAACAACAACAACAACAACAACAACAACAACAACAACAACAACAACAGTAATGTAACACTTGGATACCAACCGCCATAAAACACCAAAGAAGAAGAAGAAGAAGATGAGACTGATGAGACTGATGAAGATGATGAAGACGAGTCTGATGGAAACGAGTTTGATGACGATGGAGACAAGACTGATGGAGATGATCAATGTCGATGAAGACGGGTACGATGGAGATGATGAAGATGAAACTGATGAAGACGGGCCTGATGAAGATGTGACTGATGAAGACAGGCCTGATGAAGATGTGACAGATGAAGATGAAGATGAGACAGATGAAGATGAAGACGAGACAGATGAAGACAAGACTGATGAAGACGAAACTGATGAAGATGAGACTGATGAAGATGAGACTGATGAAGATGATTAAAACTCAAAACATTTTCTTACATACAATCAATGAGGAGGAAGGAGGCGCACCTGAAAGACAAGTAATCTAATACTACAAAATACAAAATACTGCTCTTACAAATAAATACAATGCATTTGTCTTATACATATTCACCGGTGTAATTCTTGTATCAAGCTTGAAAAGAGTCATGAACATATAATATCAAATACAGCAAATTCAATCATGCAGCTGAAGGCAGACTTTCCCTCCTCTTAAACCTGTGTCTTTAACTCCGTTACGGCTCCGGAGGCTAGAACTTCTGTTGGCTTACTGGGTGAATGTGCAAGGTCATACGAGCTCTCACCCGGTGAGGGACTTTCTCAGGGTTGATGGGGGGCAGAGTGAGGCTGGCGGTATGATTTTCAGCCAGGTAGGAAATGCGAAGGCGCGGCTTGCGGGGGTTGGTGATCTGCGTGTGAGCCCGTCGGTGGCTTTGTCTGCTATAGCTCCGTGGAAGTTTGTCCCGGCTCCTGTTGATGTTAGCTTGCATGGCAAGCTTAGAGGAGTCGCTGGGAGGGCACCGCAGTTTGCCGTTCAAGCGCTCATCGATAAGCACTCAGGTGATGTGTTTATTTATACCGACGGGTCTAGGGATCCTGAGAGTGGGCGTACTGGCGCCGCTTATTTTGTGCCTGACCTGGGGCTAGCGGTCAAGAAGAGGTTGACAGATCGCCTTTCTGTTTTCACGTCGGAACTTATAGCGATACGGTTGGCGTTGGAATGGGCGGAATCTGCTTTGCAGTGTTGCGGCATTGTGGTGGCCTCTGACAGCCTTTCTGCATTGCAAAGCATTAAATCTGGGAAATCGGATTGCAGACAGGATGTGTTGAATGGCATCTTCTGTCTGATGCTCTCCCTGTCCAGGAAGGATGTGAGGGTTTCCTTCATTTGGGTCCCTGCGCATGTGGGGGTGGATGGTAACGAAATGGCTGATGCACTGGCTAAACGTTCCCTTCGGCGGCCATCAATTGATGTGGCGGTTGAGTTAAGCAAATGTGAAATCAAGCCCGTTATCAAGAGTCATGTGGTCGGCCTTTGGCAGGAATTTTGGAGCCACTGTGTTACTGGACGGCATCTCTATCACATACAGGGTAGTGTGGGTCCTTGCGGGTCTATGGGCAGGAACGCGTGGGAGGAAAGGGCCTTCGCCCGCATGAGGATTGGCCATACTGGACTCAATTGGTCACTGAGTAGGATAGGCAAACATCCGACCGGTCTGTGTGGTCACTGTCGGGTGCCAGAGACTGTCGAGCATGTGCTGATTTGCTGTGAGGTTTATGATAGAGAAAGGGCCGGGTTGGCCTTGTGGTTTCGGAATAATGGGCGGGAGTTCAATCTGCGGAACGTTCTGGCGATCCAGTCACAGGGTTTGTGTCAGGCTGTGGTTGCTTACTTATGTAGTACAGGGCTGGGTAAACGTTTATAGAGGTGGGAGGTGTTGGAGACTGAGCCGAGGATGAGGAGCAAGAGGATGTTCTAACGCGCTTGGACTTCATGGGCCTAGAAACGCCAAAGTGATGGAAGAAGGACTTCTAAAGGATAAAACGACAAAGACGTCCCATGACCTCATGGGCTTTGTAAAACAACAAAGACGTCCCATGATCTCATGGGCTTTGTACTTCCAAAGCACCGAACGTCAAAGAGGGCGAGGAAGGTGAAGAAGAGTCTCCCTGGAATAAAGCCGGTTGGTCTCTGACACAACAACTATTCTAGTCACAAAAACACATCATGACCTCATGGGCTTTGTAACGCCAAAGCAATGGGAGGAGTACTTTTACGGACTACGACAGAGTCTGAGGACTACGAAACGTCTGAGGAATAAAGTCTGGCGGTAATGCAACACTCGGATGCCAACCGCCATAAAACAACAACAACAACAACATCCTTTAGACAAAAATGTCTTGATATGTTAAAAATGAAATGCTGGAACGTTCACATGTATCGCACTCCGTTTGTAGTTCATTTTAAATCATTTCCACAAAAGCTATACATTTGTGGCTTTACCTTGTAACATTAGGCTCAGGCTTGTGCTTAACTAAAGTGGAAGTGGAATGTGTAACGTTTATCATCTTGCAGACTGTATAAAGTCAAGTTCACGCTGAGACCGACTGTTGGTGAAGTCACCCTCTGCGTGCCTCTCTTTGATCAGAGACTCTGTAAAGCGTCTTCTTCAAACTCATTTATTCATTGGAATGTTTTGCAAATGGCTTCACTTTGGCTCTATAAACTTATTCCAAACAAAATCCTGAAATATCTTTGTAAAGAGGATTTTGGCTCTATTCATAATAAACAAAAACTGCCACAGAGCTCAGACTCTCTTTAGACAGAAAAAAAAAATACATTATTTTTAGTTTATTCAGAACATCTCTGTTGTCTGATGAAAGAGCTCTCAGCATCAAGTCAAGTTTGTGGAGCCAATCCCTAACAATCCTGATAGGTTTAACATTTGGAGATCATAAGTTAATTATTTCAAAAACTGAATGTCCTATAGAGTCCTTCTGCCCTCCATCTAAAATTGACATCATCAAATTCATGAACACAACCTATTTCAATGTGACACTTTTGATTTACATTGGAGAGTTTCTTCTTTCCAAGGACCAGTAATCATGCTGTTTATTGTGTTATACTATAAAAAACACTGTATCTCAGAGGTCATTATTATGTATTATCTTTATGCATGGCTTGTGAAAAAGGAAACATCACATGACCAAATCTTTTATTAATTTACACAGGTTGGATGAGCATAATGGCCCGATTCAGCAGAGCGGGACATAGTCCTGAGAGAAAGGACATTGTCTTTAACCAGTTTAAGACAATGTTCATATCGAGGTTATATAAAAGGGTTATACTGTCGGAATCGTTCTGGTCAAGTGAAATGCATATTTCTAAATGACTAAAGACATCAACAGAGGCTAAACCAACCCTCTTTCCCCATCAAGGTCAGTTGAAGTGACTCCAAACACGTTCCTTTCCTTGACACCACCCACCCATCTTTACCTGCGGTCCTGCGCGCAGCCCTGCGTGGAAGAACACGTCACTGATTTGTCTTTGCTTTTTAGGCTTTTCTTATAAAGTGGATTGTGGCTGTCAGCAGCTGTCAAGGAAGCTTCATTATTCGTCAGAGAGAGGCTGTGACTCATGCCTGCGTGAAGGGACCAATGGGCTGCTGGAGCGTCAGATATAAATAACGAATAAAAGATATTCTTGAGGGAGAAAGGGTCACTTGCGCCGCTGGATGAGATTTGTTCGCGCTGTTTGTATTCCACCTCCACCATTGGACTGTTTCTTTTCGCGCACTGGGTGGCTATTCTTTTCTTTTTTTACATCTAGTTGTCGTCTGTCTGGAGTCTGGAATCGACAACCTGTGCACACCGGTGAGCTGCTTGATCCTGTTTTCGAATCCACGAAATGTTTTGTTCCATGCATTACTCGGCGAGGGTTTGGGTCAGTGCGCGTTTTTGTCATTTATATCCAAGTCTAAGTCGAGCTTAATCATTTGAAATAGTGTGGTGCTTCTGTTTAATGGCTAATAATTAGCTTGTGATGAGTGACAAGACGCATCCATTAGGTGCTCGGTCTGCTTCTTGCTGCGCAGTGACATTGAGTGATGATGGCACGTGCGCTTGTTCAAAGCTCAACTTAATTGAAATGTCGATTTTTGCATCAATAAGTAAATGTGAACATTTAATTTGCAACGACACACAGTTAAACTGCTTATGATGTTTGCCCTCAACATGAAAATCTTCCCCAAAATAAACTTGTTGTCTGAGAAATTTTGTTTTTAATGTATTATTATTATATATATATTTTCCCAGTAATAGCTATAAGCATCTGAAACACAATAATTCATGCTAGATAAAGAACAATGGGTTCGTCCAGCGCCTAATTGAAGGCGTTGAGCATTCTGGTCGATAGCCTGGTCAATTTCTTACACATTTTCTGGTGAATGGTGTAATTTAATGTAGTAAATATTTAACCTTCCTGTCTTACTATTCTTCAGTAAAGCCTGCACATCAGCACCGCAAGACACACAACACAAGAGTGATGGCTACGCCTGAACCAAGAGCCACCAGTGGGGACCAAGACCCAAACGCCTCCAATTTAAGAGCCCCGTCCACAAGTAGGTCCCCTCTCTCCTCGTATCTTAACCCGGCTCCTGGCGACTCCAGGTCAGCTCATTGTCAATGCAGCCTGTGGCTCATGCAGTTGCTAATCGAATGCCTTGCTCAAAGACACATGTGCAGGGTGATGTATTTCCTCCATTGCTCTTCGCCCTGGCAGAAGCGTGTCTTACCTGGGCCATTTGCTGTGAACTTCGCCGTTAATCATTCTCCTTAAGAACAGAGCCATCACAGCTGTCACCTCTGTCAGGCGGATCACCAGTGCGCGCCGTGAAGGGACGCGCCACAAATACGTCGCCATTAAGTCTGGCAGCATCGATATTTATGGCCAGTTAAGTCCCTATATGTGTCTAACGTCCAATAAGCATCTATGGGAGAAAAAAAGGGCTACAATTCTTTGCTGGATTATTCAATTAATTTGACCTTTATATTCCAATTCGTTGTCCTAATTCGTTCGATGTATTGGCTGGTGCTATAAATCATCTTATCTCTTTTTCCAGACTGGGTTTAGCCTGTGAATTTTGTTCACTGACAATGGCAATAAACCTTTTCTGATTCTGATTCTGATAACGGGTTTATTGGCTTACATGCACAGGAACAGCACGAAAATTCGGCAAAAATCCCAAAACATAAATATCGGGAAATGTGTGTCAATTTATAGACTTTTGTGGTTATTTAATCACAATAAAACTCCGGCCTTTTTAGCTATTTGAATAAGCATCAGTTTGATATTTTTTTTTACAATTCTCATAAATCTGCCTTTGCCCCAATGAGCATCTCTACTTTTTTTGGGGAGCATTATACCTCTAAATGTATTTGTTTTGTGTGACTTGCTCGTTTCCCTCTGCTGGATGCTCCTTCTTTCTGTGCCTCGCTCCATCTCATGCCCTGCGGCTGCTTGTATCTCTGTGCGCCTCGGCCGGACTGAACGGCCGCCTTTTTCTCACCACACCAGTTAATTTAACACTTATCGGTTTGTGTTCAGAAACTTTCCATTAGGTCGACGTCAAAACCTCCTTCATTCGCTTGAGTCATTCCTCGCGCATGTTCAGGAGTGTGTGCATGCATGCGCTGTGGACGAGGAGCTGCATCTCGCCTGCTTAAGCTACACAATCTCAGCCAGAGACACTGAAGCAGCCCGCTCCAGTCACACACCGTGTTTCACTCAATTAATTCCTGCCCTCCTCCGTGAGCTCATTTCACGGGTCTTAATTCCAACCCGCCTCTTGGCCGCGCGCGCGCGTGTGTGTGTGTGTGTGTGTGTGAACCTGCCTGGATGTGCCACACCTTTTACCACACTGTCTGTTTCGGAAGTTATTAGAATAAGCTACAGACAGAACAAACTATAGGCCTATTAAAATCATTCAAATATAGGCTACATTTGCCACAGTTTCAGTGCTATGGCTTCAAATGGCTTCATCCGCTCCATCACATGCTCATGCTTTTCCTTTCGCGCACTGCGTGTCTTTTTGAGCAAGAGAATGAACCGTCCACCATTCTGTTTTAGCCAACGAATACGCGTGGATGCACGGATGCACACGGAAACTTGGGATGAAGATTTGTGGTAAGTTCTTGTACAAAGGCCAAACAAACGTAGAATGGGGCCAATAATCTACAATATTTTTTTTTTCCAATCACCTCGTTCGTTTATTTCCGTTTGTTCACCGAGTAAATAAACGAGGCCCGGTATTAGGCCACCGCCGTAGACGTTATTACATCAGGGCCATCCATGACTGTCACTGTGCGTTTTCATCTTGTATAAAGGTCAGTGGACATTAGCCTGCTGCTCCGGTGATAAGGGCCCTCGGTAACACTCCCGGCTGCCCCCTCAAACCCCCCGCGTCTTTGAGCATCATCTCCAGGAGAAAAACAGCCACCAGGACAGCCGTGGCCTAATGTTGGCTGCAATGTGAAATGTAGGCCTATGACCACGTCGTGGTAGTGGGTGTGGCGCTACACGATATTATAATATGGGATCATTTATTTGATTATGGCATTTAAAAATGTAAATATTGGTCAAATTGTTGTAACCGCTATAATACCGTGTATAAAAGCTGACCAATGTGTGTGCGTGCGCGCGCGCGTGCGTGTATATGTGTATGTAACATTGAGGTTAATGAAATAGGCGAATTAAATTAGGTTTGTTTAGAATACCCACAATAATCACAATCTCTTTTTAGTTTAGCAACAAACTGCCCATTGACCGTTGTAATAACTCAAATGAACCTAAAACCATAGCTTCTCTCCTGGTTATGCACCCAGTCCCGACCCAGTCCCGACCCAGTCCCGCTGCGCTCCGGGATCACGACGTGACAGAAGCGCTCCGGGGCCCCTCGTTCATTAACCCCTCTTTATGGGGAGTCTATTATTGGCGGCGCGGGTCATCAGATCATCCCGCACCACTGAACACACCACGGGCCTCCTGGCGGTGCGCGCGTGGGCACACCCCGCCGCTGTCGCGTGTGGGTGACTCCTGAGCGCGTTTCCTGGTCGTGATGTCAGCGAGGAGGACGCACCATAACTGTCGTGTGCAGTATAAATGACTTCCTATTTGTCTTCTGTCGGAAATAACGCAAACGACAAAGACCGTCATCCGCGTGACCCATTTTGAGCGCTCCTTTTCCATTTTCAGTTTGAGGTTGTTGTGGTGTGGGAGAGGATGGAGGTGTTTGGTGATAACTCGTGCTCTCCGCCGTGCAACACTTTAGGGTTTCTGCAGAAGAACAACAGCCTGGATGAGAGGGGGAGGCTCGCGGGCCACAAGAACCTGCTCTCGTGCGACAACAGCGACAGAGACACGAGCTTCCGCCGCACTGAGACCGACTTCTCCAACCTCTTCGCCAGAGGTCAGAGCTTTATTCATTGCGTTAATTAACTTATTTAAATGGTGATTCGTATTAATTATACGTATAAGATCAAATTAAGACACCATATAACCTTAATAACACAATGTTTTATGTGTAATATAAATGATTGCCCTTCTTAATAAACTGACTGAAACTGATAACAAATGTAATCATATTTTACTTTATACAATATATACACGCGCACGCACACACACCAATTTGTGATTTGAGACTTCTCTGCTTCCCTCAGTGTTCTGGACAACTTTCAAATATTTAATGTATAGTAACATTTATATCTTTTTCAGACAAGTAATGACAAGTAATTGTAAGACTTATTATTACTTATTGTTAGCTAAAAAAGAATTGTCATCCTATCTTCTAGATCTTCTGCCTGCCAAAAACGGAGAGGAGCCGACCATTCAGTTTTTGTTAGAAGTGGTTGAAATTCTGACTAACTATGTCAAGAAGACCTTTGACCGCTCCACCAAGGTCTTGGACTTCCACCACCCACATCAGCTGCTGGAGGGCATGGAGGGCTTCAACCTGGAGCTGTCAGACCAGCCCGAGTCCCTGGAGCAGATCCTGGTGGACTGTAGGGACACACTCAAATATGGAATCCGCACTGGTATGGGCCACACAAACACGCATGTCATACACATGTTATGGATTATGCTAAAGTCACACTAGAACCACAATTGTTCATGAATATTTTATTGGTCTAATAAAAAGACAATAGGAGTCATTATTTGAAAGTAATCTCCAGTGATTCTTAAGCATTCTTGTTATATTTGTTCTACAAAATGCAAAAATCCAATTATGAAAATATAAAAACTTTATGGATCGGAATATATGGTAACCACAAATTATGATATTGTAAATCTAGACAAATATATTCTACACAAGACTGTTGCCAGCCAGTGTAAGGCCCAGTACCATGTCTGTCTTATTTATTGCCCCCTCGACATCATCTCTTTCTTTTCCTCTTTAACGTATTAAAGCAAGTGTTGCCTGAGGGGCTCTTTACACGGCCCGTTCAAGCTGTTAAAACAACAAACTGTCCCTTGGGATTTATTTATCACTTAGGGTCCACACTGTCTACACTTCCACACAATGTTTTTTATTTCCCAGAGCAGTGAAGGCCATCAGTATGAACTGTCCATGGTGCTGACACACTGGAGCTTAAATGTATATTACATCAGGCCTTTATTGGTACAAATCCACATATTAAGCAATACGTTATACAAGTGTATTATTTTTTACATGACATGACTGTACATTCAGGCCTGCGAGCTTCATTGACGCTGACTATGTGTTAGTACCTTTGCGATTAAATAGCTGTCATTGAGCTGCCTTGTTGCTGGAGTAATTATGGGACACTGAGCATTGCTTTGTCAGGCTCCTTTAGGCTCAGTTTGGTCAGGGGAATACAAAATTAGCCACCGTTAAAAGGATAAGGGCAACAATCGGACAATCTCTTTTGCTTTGATTAATAGTAGTTTACTTGTTTTATTTGGCTGCATTACAAAATGTAGGAAAATGGAGAATCATGTAAAATACTGAATCATGTAAAATAATATCAGTGTGGCTTGTTTTTGACCTTTTTTGTTACATTTAAACGCTAACCCCTGTGCATTCCTCTACAGAAAGAAAGTATAGTGGCTTGTACATTAATTATTGATAATAGCTAATAGATAATGTTAATAGCAGTGTTTGGTATGAATTAGTTGCCTAGATATTGCATTGGTCTATTCTTTATTTTTTGAGTATTACCTTTGTCAAATTGTACAGCCAAAAGAATAATATATATATATATATATATATATATATATATATATATATATATATATATATATATATATATATATATTATGTTGATGACCATTGCCTTAGCCTAGATTTTGTCCTATACTTTAGATTAAACTTGCCACTTTTAATGGCTTAAGTGTTTCTGGTATTATGCTAAATAGATTTTTCAGAGCTTTTAAACTTCTATTAGTGTTAACTGTACCTTAAAACAATCCCCAAAGTAGTTTTTTCTTTCACCCGTGCAGTTAGTAGATTTAAATGGGGGTGGGGAGGGTTTTTTGGAGAGGCAACATTTGCACTCAATGCTTTGACAAGTTTTATGCAGAGCAGTGCAACTTCATCTCCTCCAGGAAGTGGTCCTGTCTCTGCCCAGTCTGTATAAGCAAGATCTACCTCAGAAACGCACTTGTCTCCCATTGAGAGTTTTCTACAATATGAATATCGCTTTATTGAGTCCAAACCAAAGCTAGCCGTTTTTATTTCTGGGTAGGTGAGCTCTCCTCAGAGATGAGTGATATTTCTTTAAAACTGTGGTATACAAGTTGACTATAAAACCGGAAATAGCCAAATATGGGACCTGGGAAATATAAAAATGTTTGGCCTTACTGGCCTTTGAAGGTTTGCACATATTTTATAGCTTTTCATATTTTTCCAATCAGACTTAGAAGCTTTAGCCACAGGGCACAGCTGTGATAGTGCATTCACGCTTTTATTACGGCGCAACACCTTCATTAAAAGTGGTGTTTCCTTTCTAGGTCACCCACGCTTCTTCAACCAGCTATCTTCAGGACTGGACATCATTGGTTTGGCTGGAGAATGGCTCACCTCTACTGCCAACACCAACATGTAAGAACTCTGGCATGTTTGCAACATACATGTGTATGTAGAAACACCTCTAAATGTCAGCAAAGGACACCAGAGTTCCTGTTTGTAGGCCACTGGAAACAGCTCAGGCTCATAAACAGACTGGCGTTGTGGCGTTCCCCTCTGAGGCCGGTTATATAAAGTGTTAGGTTTGTCCCTGATTGACAGACTCCACTGTATATTGCAGGCGGCCCGCCCCAGGGGCTGTTAGATTGCATATTGATTTCAGGTCAAAGCGACATGGTGGTCTTGTCTGATAGAGGGCACAGATCACCCCAACACAATGTGAATGAGCCGTAACTCTGTTGTTAATCTGCTCAACCAAAAAACTACATCATAGGAGTTGGATGCTGAGGTCACAGTTACTGCCAGAATGTAAGAATACTGCAGGAATAAGATCGGGGACCCTCTGTATTCATGTTTCTTTATATGAGATGGACTTTCAGTCTTATAAGACTAAGGCCTATGAAGACACGAAACCTTTTTTTTTCAAATGGCCCAAAACTTTGTTGGCGTCATAGCTCAAAAAGCTCAGTCTAAGGTTACCTTAAGATATCTTAAGATATAAATCTATTGTATGTTTGAGGAGCTTTGTGCCAAATGAAAGATCAATAGGAAAATAACCAGTAGCTGCGGATAAATGGTTTCACTTAATTCATGTAATTCCCAAAAGATTAGCTCTAAAGACCATATCCTTGAAGAGAAAGCGTATTTTCTTGTGCGTGAAGCTTCCTCAGGGGACCCTGAATTCACACATTAGCTCGAGCACACTGTTATAATGACACAGAAGCACACCAGCTTCCTCTACCCCACATCCAGCAGCTACAGTTTCCAGTCCATTGACTGCCGGCTCATTGTGAGCCAGTCTTAGCAGATAGACCAGCTGGGCTTCTCACTGACACACAATGTCCTCCGGCTGCTCAGAAAACCCTGTCAGACCAAGAAACTGGCTCTGCCACTCCCCATGGAGCGCTCATTTCAGTCCATTGTCCCGAAGGAAATACATGAGTGTAGTCCCGTTAAGGCTGGGGTCAGCGGGTCACACACACAAGCACATACGCACACACACATACGCACACACACATATGAATACGAACACATGCACGCACACGCGCGCACACACACACACACACACGCACGCACGCGCGCGCGCACACACACACACACACACACATATTGAGTGCCCTTGATGATGATAATAAGGGCATTTAGGGGTTGTCCCTGGAGACGGGCAGGTGACTGAAGGGTAATTTTCACCCTGAAAAGACCAATGATTGGCTCTGATTGTGATAATGATCACCATTATTGTCATTACAGCATAAAAGGACTCACAGAGAGGGAGATTTTTTTAGAAGTTTGGCCATTTCCAGTCAAATATTATATAAATACAGGCAGATGAAAGGTGGACATCCCGGATATTACACATTTGCATTATTTTTTCCAGCATTTACGATCAAAATGTGACATTTTTCATCTTTGTGTGATGTGTGCTGATCTCAGAGCCAAGTCATTTTAAAAGCCGATGTTTAAGTCAAACCTATCCATCAATTTTTTGTCCTCAGGAACATAATGACTCTCTTTTGTTCTATATTTAATTTCCTTTTGTCCTGAACCTTCTGCTCTTCATTTTCAAATGGGTTCTATCATTTTTTGGGTTCATGTTGTTCTATTTCTGCTCGTGCTCCATCCCTCGCTTCCTTTGTCATCCCTCGCTTCCTTTGTCATCTCTGACACGTGTGTTTGTCTGAGACGTGCCTCCTCAGCCTAAACTGACCCAGCGCTGTAGCTCTTGTTTGGATGAGCTGTTGAAGCAGAGCAAGGAGATAATGTTGCTGTTGGTTTAGATGCTGCTGGTGCTTGTAGTGGCAGTGCTTAATGGCAGTGGGGGATTGTTGTATAACTGCCCTCTTTAAAAACAGGGACCAGTCCTGAGGGTGCGTGGGAGGCAGCACCAGTTAGCGGAGAGAACAAAAGCTCAAGCCGTGCATTAGGAGTTGCCTTTCAGTGACACTTTTAACCTACTTACGTGGAGTTTTTTCACAAATTCTCCTTGAACCATTTAATGTGGATGCTGGAAGGGCTTTGTGGCCTGGGAATGTTCAAATGATCAGATTTGTTCATGTCGTTGTGAACTGGACAAGCACTTCCACATTTTCCTTCTGGAACCAAATTTCACCAGGACAAAAAATTCTATGTATAAACAAATCAAATATTTGAAGGTCAAATATTTGATTGTGATTATTTGCATCAAAATGAGCCTTTATCTCCTGAAAACAGCCCTGTGTGTTGTCTCTACACATCAGGTTGATCTCATTCAGAGCAGCTCCTGCAGAGATTGGCAGCACTGACAGATAACATCAGAGCTTTGTGTGCTTTAATTAAACAACTGAGTGGAACCAGAAGTCATTTGAATATGAATGTTTGCTGCTCCTCTTCTATCAGGCCATTTTAATTAGCCCTGTCAGCAAAAGCTCAATTTTGTGCACTGTTACTATAGTTAGCGATGAGACTATGTCCTTTTAATGGAGAAATATGTGTAGTAATGAGTGGGCCACTTTTCTAAGTGGCGTTTGTATGTTTTTCCTGTACATGGTTTTTCTTTGGGTATTTCCGGTTCCCACCATCAACTCCTGAGGGAGATCACAAATGTTTGTGTTACAATTATTGAGCTGAGATTAGTCTTAATTATTCATGGACACCATGGTCAGGGATCTTGCCTGGCATCCAGAATACATACTTCTTCACTTCTTTACGAAGAGTGACGATGTTATCGATATCGATCTGTGTAAAAAACAGAGATATTATTCTGAATGAACAGGCAGGAAAATCCTTAATTTTCTCTTATTCATGTTTAGTAGATTACTATTCCTTTTGCATGTGATCAACTTTAAAGGTGGTATGGACGATTTTTTTT